>NC_138063.1:52270599-52835599 GCF_964194185.1 Rhinolophus hipposideros
TTCCACATTGTAGTTGACATATTCCAGCCTCACGCAATGAACACGGTTCTCTGGGTTGACCAGGAGACGAAGGCTGGTCTCTCTGGAGGGCACACCAGGGCTGATACTGAGAAGGAAGTCTTAGGGTATAAAGTTGTAGCTATTACCTGTGGCCTTTCTTGCAGCTGAACTTGGTGCTTCAGATGACCTTTTAATTCCCAGTTGTTTAAACAAGTAGCACTCACAAAAAGGCTGTCCACATTTTCCACACCAGACGAGCCAAGTAATTATTGGAGACCACTGTCGGTTGACTTCAAACCTAAGAGACAGTTTCTTCCACCTTATAGCAACTCCTGCTTTCACTTGACCCATTTAATTTTGTTCCCTAAGAATAATCAAGGTGGTGGGTACTTCGAAGGGAAAAGATAAAAAGGCAAGAATACCAACCCCACTTTTTTCCACCCTAAAAATACAATATCACCCTAGAGTGTGAACCCGAAATCACTGTGTCCTGAGGGGACTGTGCTAACTGTAGAATTCTTCGCCATCTGACTGCTCACTCTGGCACTCTTCTGCCCTGATGGCCTTGCCACATTCATGAGCTTTGCTCATTGTCCTATATGAGCGATAGTGAAATGGAGATTTGACCCTAGAAACCCTGAGTGATTTATTCTTTTGCCTTTCTAATAATGATTGCATATTGGTCACTGTTGGATTTTATTTTTTTTCCATCCTTGGTGAAAAAGCGTAATTATAGGCTCCCTTTCTGTGTGACTCTAGCCTTATGAATGACCCATGCAAATCCTGACCTCACCCTCTCTTCCTCTGCCTTTGAACTCCCAACTTTCTTCTCAGAGCCTCCTTCATCATGTCTTCCCTTGCTCTCTGACATCCGTGCCAGTGAGACCTTAACAGCCTCAAGGTCAGAAAAACTTATCTTTATTCTCCTTTATGCTTCAGGCCTCCAAAATGTACAAAGTAATAGTGAACAGGTATCTGTTAAACTGTGTGGAACTTACCAACAACTGTAGAGCCTGGCGCTTTGGGTCCCACCCTCTTCAACATCAGAGTCACTAGCTAACTGCCTGGAGCCCTGTGTGTTTACTCTGAGGACTCTGTCCTTCTCAGAGTTCAGAGTGAGCCTGGCTCTAGGTGAAGTGCTAGAAGTGCTACAGTTGTTTTAACTGTATTATTAGTTATGAAGGACTTTTTGAGGGCCATCTAAGAGCCTAATCAATATTTCAAATAACCTCAGCTGACATTTAATAAGAACTATGTGCCAGGTCCTATAGTGAAGAAAACAGTTAATTCGAAGATCAACCTGAAGAGATGAGTAGTGATATTCCCTGTTTACAGATGAGGAGACTGAAGCTTGGAGAGGTGAAGCGGTTGAAGGTCATAATGCGAATAGCGTGTTTCATTGATGGTGAGGTCCATGGATTTTTCATATTTGAAGACCTTTGTAGGGGATGTGCGTCTTATGGTCGATGTGGGTTCCAGTCCCTGTTAGCCTGCGGGCAGCAGCTATGAGGAGGTGACACTGTCTGCCCGCGTCAGCCTGGACACAGCTGCTCATTGTCCTCACATCACTCACTTCATTTATGCGCATCCTTGGTACTATGTATCTTGAATTTAGTTGCAAATAGGCTGGTTTTTAAAACAGTAAACAGTTGAGCCAAGTATGCTTGCTTTTTTCTCCATAACTCTTATAAAGTACACTCTCAGCACAGAAGAGAAATGACTGTGAAAATCAGACAGGCCTCTTGACAGTAATGGAATGTCGTTTGACATTAGTGGAGCAAATATTGATCACTGGAGGAATAACTCCAATTCCGTATTTTCTCACAGAGAAATTGCTTGGAAAGCAATTGCTTGGAAAGAAAGATACGCACAAAAAGAGGAGACTGTGTTTGTGTTTTGTTACTGAGATACATGCAGAGTAAAGGGATTACTTGTCACATGTGAAAAAAATGCAACTAAAGGCAGAAGACATTGCCACATCTCTGAACAGATAAAAGAAATAACAAAGTCACCAGAGGCTGCTGTGCATGATTCATAGGTTTCTCAGGACTGTTGTTAAAGCATTGTGTCACTGTTCATATGCAAGTGTTTTTGCCACTGGTAATAAAATAATGATTCATCTTAACAATCATTGAGGTCTCAGATTCGATGAAATCCTTTAAGTGGCAGATCCAGTTTCAAATTCAGGCAGCCTAGCTCTAGAGATTTCACCCGTATCCACTGCCCTCCAGGCTTTTTATCTTTACAGGAAAAAAAAATTTTTTTGCTGAATGTAAAGGGGTTTACAAATCAGTTTTGAGAACATAGCTTGATTGATAGTGAGATAATGGTGTCTTTACTGACTGCTTATGTCGTATTTAAAGTAGCATCTTTCCCAACTCTTAATGCCTCATGACTTGAATTAAAATCTATTTTAAGTTAGCACATCGTAACAGATCACTAGAGAGCAAGTTGTACTATGTTTCATTCCTTGAATGCCCAACAGGGAGTTCAGGAAATGCTTCCTATCATCAAAATAATTAACACTATTGAGGTTGGTGGAGGTACAGTGACTAGTCCCCCTCTCCCTATTCTAGTTCAAAGCTAACTGAAAAATGAACACAGGTGTCAGACAAATGGGGATTAAAACATTAGAATCATGATAAACATTCAATCAGAAGACACAGTGTAGAAAGATGTCCATGGCAGGATTGCTAATAGTTGATCCCTGAATCTTTCAGACTTTCCACCTGGCACAGTGCCACAGCCCAACAACTGAAAGAGGGAGCCTTACTACAAGGTGGGTTGCTGATCAAAATGCATGTAACGTGTTTCCCCGAAAATAAGCCCTAGCCAGACAATCAGCTCTAATGCGTCTTTTGGAGCAAAAATTAATATAAAACCCGGTTTTATTTTACTATAAGACCTAATCTTATTTAATATAATATAATATAAGACCGGTCTTATACTAATTTTTGCTCCAAAAGATGCGTTAGACCTGATTGTCCGGCTGGGTCTTATTTTTGGGGATACACAGTATTTTGAAAACAGGCTGATTTTGAAAAGAGAAAGAGGAAAATGACTGAGTAAAACACATTTGTTTCCTCCTCCATCACACACACACACACACACACACACACACATCACTTCACTAGGGGAGGGTTAAATGAGGGATAGGGAGGACCACCCAAGAGTTCTCGCTAGTGGGAATGCTTTCCCTTGGATGGAAGCAGGAGGCCACAAGAAAGGAGGTCCTCCCTACACAGCCACAAGCACTAGTATCAACACCACTAGGCATAGATTTCTGAGTTTTAGTGTTTCTCTCATTCTGGCTCAAGTCTGGTTTGGCCAAACAGGATTGGTTGGTGGTGAGGTTGCATTTAATTTGAACAGGACACCATCACATTATTTTACGATTGCTTTTCACGATTTTCATTTAGTTGAATCATACCAGTAGGTGTCTTTGCCTCATTGCCTTTCATTTTGTTTAATATCTGCAAGAACAATCTGAGTCTGTTGTTCCATCCCAGGGTAGCATTCTACTCAGAGGAAAACCTTGAGAGTTCCCATGTGGAGATTTGTCTTCTCCGTGCTTTCAGTAGATTACGTAGGTCAACCCTCGGAATCGTGGAAAATATCTGTATGTTTCACAGATGTTTGTACATGTATGTTGTCAACCTCTGGGTCTGAGTTTATCCAGTAGATTTTCATCACGTTGGTGTAAGTTTCTGTTTTCTGTGTCTAACCTTTTATTTTCAAATTATCTGTGATAAACCATAGTTTCTTTATTAAGGTATTCAGGTGTTGATTAAAAATATATAATTGCCTCCTCACAGGTAGCATTCTAAGAGGTGCATTTATCTATTTTGCATATATTTTAATTTTTCTACATTTGTCTAACTAGTATCTTCTTTTCTAACATAGTGCTGAAAACATAGTAGGTACACAATAAAGACATATTGATTTGTTAGTTCAACAGTGAGTCTCAAAAGAAACAGTGGGCTTTCAGGTTATAACTCTGTTATCATTGCTTCATTCTGAACACGAAGCTGGTGAAAGTTTACTACCGTCCATAAGATAAACTATTTGTACTGAAGATGAATTTAGTCCAGGTATTCTTTTACCCATGGAAAATAAAAACTGCAATCTTCTTGTAATTACTGTTAATTTTAAACTCTATATAGTATATTTAGTCACTAACTTTGTGGGGGTGAGGAGGGACCCCTTGGTAGATAATTGGAGAAAAATGTCATGCCCTGACTCCATTGTAGGGCAGGCATATGACTTACACTCCACTGAGAAGGCATCCATTTGGAGACGGAGAGAACCAGAAGATGCTTGACTTGGTGTGTGAGCAGATGGGAGCCACGCCACAGATCACAGTTGGGAGTCTTTGGAACTGTTCCCTGGGCCTTTCTCCATTCCATTAAAATTCTCTTTTCACTGAGGCTGGTCTTTTTGCTCCTTTCCTTCCTCAAGTAAATGTGTCACTGCACATGTCACCTTTCCTGTTGATCCCTCCCTATCTCTCCCTTCAATTCCATATCCTTCTCTTTGGTGGCTCATGAACATTTCTCTCCTCTCCAACCCCTGTGACATTCATTTGTCTGCAGTGCACAACCGCTCATTTAGATGCATGGCTTGAGATGCATTTAGATGCATTGCCATTTCACGAAGGCATGGATTTGCCTTCAAAAGCTCAGGCTTTGCCGAGAACTAGCCAAATGACCTCATGCAAATCCGTGTGTGTTATCTCATGGCCCTCAAGTTTTCTCACCTGGGAAACGATTGCCCAGGACACTTCACACTTTGGCATCTGTGTTTATGAGAGCAGAGGCAGTGATACAGCTTGGTGGGGTTGAGGTTGATGTGCATTTCCACTTGCGGCGATCTCGCTGCCACAGAGGTGGGTCTTCTGCCTGGTTCATGTCTGCTGTTAGCCCTCCTTTCCTCTAACTTCCACTATTCTTTTTCAGGGCTGGGAGAGGGTTCTGCCCTCCTTCATCCAGACAGCAGATCACATCCTAGGTCCTTAGAAAAAAGTGCCTGGAGGGCATTCAAGGAATCACAATGTCATCACATGCTCAAACATCTCCACAATGGTGCACGGATCACTGTGCAGATGCCTCCAGCGATCGAGGGCCACTGGGTGTCCACCGGGTAAGAGGGCCAGGGCGGGCGGGGTGCAGGGAGGGGCCGGGAGCACACGTCTACGGAAGGCCCTCAGGGTTTCTCAGATCCGTAGAGACTTTGTATAATGTAGAATGATTTAGGTGCTGTCTAAATTCTAACTAAGAGCCAAACAATGTTTTGAAACTCTTGATAGGTAAAGAAACAGAGCTAAGTACTGTAGAAATCTTAGCTAAAGTATAGATGATATTGTACCACTGCTAACCACAGGGTGTGAGTGAATAGGTCCCTCTGTGGGACCACTTGTGTATAAAAAGAAACCATTAGCAAGTGAAATTAGGAGTCTGTGTTTCCCCAACCGTGAAACATGACTTGCAAGCTTCTGATGGTCTAAATATTCCAGCCATATTCTGGTAATTTAATATATGGCTTCAGGGTTCTAAGAGTAAGTTAAAAGGTACTCATGCTACCTCTACCAGCCGGGGCGTAGTTCTTGGATTCTTTTCCAGGCTGTGGAGCTGAGATTTATCCCAGTTTGAGCTCTGGCTTATCTTCCATTAGAGCTTTTAAAAATAGCCTAGAGGCAGACCTGCAATTTTTCTCCTACCCATTAAATTGTTGAGAATTAACAAGGCTAACTCTGGGATCTGATCACTTCACCCCTGCAGCCACTGGGTACCTTGGGGAGAGATCAAGTAAATACGGAGAAAAAGAAAAAAGAATTTTATAAGATGATGAAGACCCAGAGGTTTTGTGGTTTTTTTTTCGTAAAAATAGCATTTCTCAAAATAAATACATGATAAATATTTGCACATTCTTAATGTGATGTACTTTTAAACAATTTATTATTTTATTTAATAAATATTTATTGAGTGCACCAACATTTACCGTGTGCCAAGCATTATTCTAGATTTTGTGTTTATATCAGTGAACAAAATAGACATGGTCCCTATCTTCAGGAATTTTAAAAATAAATATACAAAGAAGTACTATGATGAGGGAAAAAACAACAGGTGCTAAAGGAGAATACCATGGGCCCTATTTTAGGATGGGGGTGGGGTCAGGAAAGGCTAGCAAAGAACAGGACACTTGAGTTGAGATGTGGTTGGCTATGCGAAGACTGAGGGAAGAGCTTTCCATGTGGAAGAACTAACAAAGGCTGGGTTGGAGAAAGCACTGGCACAGAGCGCTCTTAACCTGGGTGTGGTAAACCAGGGAGAACAGCCCTAAATGAGGCAGCTGAGGAAGGTGGGGCCAGCTCCCAGGGCACCTTGCAGGCCAGGTCTCCTCTCTTGAGTTTAGCTTTTAATTTTAATCTAAGAGAACTGGGAAGTCATTTGAAGAGTTTTCAACAAGGGCCATGCTTAAGACATGATTCAACTCTGGCATTCTGGCTGCTGTGTGGCAAATGGATGGTAGAAAAAGTGATTTGGGGATGACCAATTAAAAGACTTGGCAACAGTTCCTACTGGAGATGAAGGAGGCTCAGGTAAGGGTGGTAACAGGGCTGACAGAGAAGTGAATGAACTTGAGATATGCTGAGTTCCAGAGGCCAAATCAGCAGATCATTAATACTCAGATAAAATATTAAAAAGAAGTGATCATCTTAGGTAAACCTCAAGGGATACTAACCACTGCTCACATTAAACTTTTCTTTCCATGGAGAAGAAATCTTGGGTCTTCTTTAGATGATGGATGCTCAAAGTACTGCTGAGAGTTTTATGTTCATATGATGTTATTTGACAACAATTGACAATCTTTACTTAGCGAAAGGTACCCACTTCAAAACTATTTATCTTTTACCAGTTTGTTAACTAAAAAAATGGAAATGTTAGCATTTTTGAGAACCACTGGACTTTGGGATTTCAGCCCATTGTTTAATTTGGCAAAGTTGAGTCAGCTCCAACCAGAATTATTGTGTATAATATATATGTATATAATATAAGTATTATAGAGATGAGCACAGTTATAAGGCCAAACAAGAATATATACAATATATAATATACATAATGTAATTATATATACGGAGGATGCCATTTTAAGAAAGAAAAAAACTGTATTAAAATTGTAATACTCAGGCCGGCCTGTTGGCTCAGACGGTTAGAGCTCCATGCTCCTAACTCCCAAGGCTGCCGGTTCGATTCCCTCATGGGCCAGTGGGCTCTCAACCACAAGGTTGCCAGTTCAATTCCTCGAGTCCCACAAGGGATGGTAGGCTCCGCCCCCTGCAACTAAGATCGAACACCCCACCTTGAGCTGACCTGCCTCCCAGATTGCTCAGTTGGTTGGAGCGCAGGCTCTCAACCACAAGGTTGCCAGTCGACTTCCACAAGGGATGGTGGGCTGCGCCCCCTGCAACTAGCAACGGCAGCTGGACCTGGAGCTGAGCTGCGCCCTCCACAACCAAGACTGAAAGGACAACAACTTGAAGCTGAATGGCACCGTCCACAACTAAGATTGAAAGGACAACTTGACTTGGAAAAAAGTCCTGGAAGTACACACTGTTCCCCAATAAAGTCCTGTTCCCCTTTCCCAATAAAAAAAAAAAAATTGTAATACTCAATATTGTACCAATAACAAAAGATGAATACAAGTCACATTTGAATTCCGCAATTACAAGAGGTGCTCAAAGTAGTTACCATCAGCGTAATTTTAATAGCTTTTTCCTTTCTTAAAATATATATACATTTTTTGCACTGTGTGTGTATTTATTTATTTATTTATGTATTTATATATTAGACATGAGCAGAGTTATAAGGCCAAAATTGATGACATAAAAGTCATAATGTAACTGAGACTAGGATCTATGTAGCAAAAGGTTATACCAAAAGATGAATTCTTTGGCCAACCCTTGGAGGAAAACCTCCACCATTTGCCTCCGGTACATTGTGTTGCGTGTCTATGAATTGATTACAATTAAAGCAGTGTGAGGAACATACCTGAGTTAAAACCTACTGAGTCATTTGTGCTCTGTAGACCTAGTCCAAGTATTCCTGGCTTAGGTATCCAGTATTTGCCGCAGCAAAAAATGCCGCAGCAAAAAAAACACAACACACCACTTTGTCTTTGTCAACAGCACAAAGTAAAAAGAACGCTTATTTCTGTTGTTATGGTAGCTTTATTTCACTGATTGCCTCTTTATTTTACTGCGAGAGGGAAAATTAATTTTGACTGGATGGGAGGGTGAATTTCTGATTGCCTCTGTGACATTTCTCCAATACTAGATTCCATTTCAGGATGATGGACATCTAGCACGTGCCTGTTCTAGACAAGGTCCATAAAACAGAAGTGGTCAGGAAATGAACCATTTCTGAACTAGCATAAATATACTCTTCTTGCTTTTTCCTACCAGAAAGGAAGAAATTTCTCTAAGTTATGCCCATGGATGAAACAGGACGGCAGGTTTCTGCTCTTCTGGCTTGTTCATAAAGTGAATGAAAGGCTTTGTGGTATAATCAATTAGGCTCACAGGCTCGGAGCCAGACTGTTCTGGTTCATGGTCTGGCTTTGATGCTGGCTGATTGTGACCTTAGCCATGTTTTCTAATCTCTTGTGCCTCTGTTTCCCCATCTGTAAAATATGGACAATAAAAATACCTACCTAATTCATAGGTTGTTGTGAAGATTCAATTAACTGGTATCTATACAGGACTTAGAACAATGTAAGCATTTTATTATTATTACTGTAATTTCTTAACACTGTAATGAATCTCTTTCTCATACCTTTGGGCTTAAAAAAATCTTCCTTCACCTTTTCTTCTTCAGCTGTGAAGTGAGGTCGGGCCCAGAGTTCATCACAAGGTCTTATAGATTCTACCATAATAATACCTTCAAGGCCTACCAATTCTATTATGCTGGCAACCGCTGCACAAGCCCCACCTACACCCTCATCATCCGGGGCAAGATCCGCCTGCGCCAGGCCTCCTGGATCATCCGTGGGGGCACGGAAGCCGACTACCAGCTGCATAACGTCCAGGTCATCTGCCACACGGAGGCCGTCGCCGAGCAGCTGAGCCAGCTGGTAAACCGCACGTGCCCTGGCTTCATCCCTGCCGGGGGTGCGTGGGTGCAGGATGTGCCCTACGACCTCTGGCGGGAGGAGGATGGCTGTGAGTGCACCAGGGCCGTGAACTTCGCCATGCATGAGCTGCAGCTCCTCCGGGTGGAGAAGCAGTACCTGCAGCACCACCTGGACCGCCTGGTGGAGGAGCTCTTCCTTGGCGATATCCACACTGATGCCTCCCAGAGGACTTTCTACCGGCCATCCAGTTACCAGCCTCCCCTGCAGAACGCCAAGGTACCCTGCGGCTGACTGCCCTCCGGACCCTGAAACCTTTTCTTTGTGAAATAACGTGAGGGACCTAAAGACCTGTTGTTTCAATGGGGTTAAAGGGAACCCATGAGAGTGAGAGGGAGGGATTGCTGGGAGGTGACAGGAGTCCCAGAGGACTTCTGGGGGAGGGACACATAGCCAGGGTCAGGAGACCTGGGATGGCCACCAACTTGCTCTGTGATGTGGGGCCCCAATTTTCCTATATGACATGGGTGGTGGTATTGGAGTTGGTGGTGTAGTAGGGGCTCCGGTGGTTGGTTGTCCTAGAAAATTCCTAAGGCTCATTTCAGCTTTAAAGCTCTAGGAACCTCTTCTGTGATTCTAAGAGGAAAGCATGAGAAAACATGAAAATGTTCTAACCACACTTGGGAAATACATGCAAACAGAGCAGTGATCCCAGCCTTAGAGGAGGTGGGGAGGCACCGGAAGGGAAAGCGACAGTGCTGTTTGCATAGGGCTGTAGACTCCATGAATATCTCCCACCCACGTTACTGCTTTCAGTCTTCAAAGTGACCTTCTGAGGCAGATACTACCATCCTCTTAGGCAGAAGAGGCAGCTAAGGTTCCAAGCTACTCCTGCCCAAGGTCACCTGGTTAGTTTTAGTGCCAGAACTTGTACCCAAGTCTCTTATTCTGGACCCCACATTTCTACTAAATGAAATGTAAAGTCACTGTGATCAGAAGGGAGGACAGAGGGGGACAGGAAACAATTAAAACCTTATAATGTTCTTTTCTTGAATGATAGTCCAATAATTGTATTTGGAATTCACAAAGCATTTCCTTCCCGCAGGCTCAGAATTTGTGTCAACATGTAACGCAGTCGCTTCCACTGCAGCAGTTAGAGAAGCTCGAGGCAGGGAGGGCATACGGGGCTCGAGCACGATGAGCCAGGGTGGCAGGCAGTTTTCTCTAGAGTGGCTCCCCCTATCAGATTGGCTTTTCTGGAATTCTCTCTAGAACAGCAATTCTAATAGGCAGGTCCTGTTTGACTTTTGTTTGACAGTTTATTAATTTTTTAAATATTTTTTCTTCTTAAGTCCTTTGAGCTTATTCATGACTGGTGGAGAGATCACAAAGTACTTCCCCTGCCAAAGACCACTCAGTGTTATCTTCTTTTTAGCTGTGTTATTGTGAGCTCACGTAATGAAAGTCACTCTTATAATTGTCCCACTATAATTGTGGGAAATCTGCTAAGGAAGCCTGCTTGGCGGAGGCTGCTTCCTCTGGACATGGCGGGTCAGGGATGGTCTTGTGTGTGAGGTGAGGCTGACTTAGGGTTGAGGGACCTAGACCAGGTGCTCCCGGGCTCCCCGCACTCTGGTGGCTCACCAGCACGGCTCACAGTGCTGCTGGGGGTAGTTCTAGTGGAAAACAGGAGCCAGGTTCACTATGCTCAGAGGTGCTGAGGAGGAAAAGGTGAGTTCAGTCAGTGAACAAGAGGACGCTGCTTATGCCTGCTTCCAGATGTGCTTTCAGGATGGGTGAGGTGGGGGAGCCAAAGCTCTGCCTGTTCTACACATTGATACAAAGACATCAAGAGGAGAATCTTCCATAGGGTGGCACCTGGGCAAGGGCCTGGTTTCTGGAAAAACTGAAAGTAGTAATGGGCTTTTAGTTCCATCGTGGGACCTTTCCAGTTCGTAGTGTTATCCTGAGTCCGTGTTGAATGCTGCAGCTAAGTAGCACTTCTGTTAAAATCTCTGGTGTGTGATAGCAGCGGGGGAAAGGGGATTTTGATACGTACATTTGGCTTCCTCTGAGTACTGTCTAGCCAACTTTTAAATTATCTCTGGTGATAGGAGTTAAGAATGTCATGAATAAAAATGGTCCACAGATAATCCAGAAAACTCATGCGAGCCAAGAGCACCAACCCGTCTCACCCTGTACCTCTCTGAAGATCTGCTAAGCCAGCAGAGTCCTTTTTTATTCCTGCTCACCCTGCAGGGGAGACACTAATGAGTAGCAAAACAGTGAGGCAAGGGGCTGAGGGAGGAGGAAGGAGAAAGGGGCCAAGTTGCTCCAGGGGGACACAGGGTATAGCTCTGGAACCTGGACTGTAGTCAGGACCCCTTTCTCCTGCTCCGTACCTCACCTGGGGCTGGTTATTTGCACACACTCAAGTTCTGATTCTGTTTCCTCACCTGCAGATGTTCACTTAGGCTCTTTGATCTCTTAAGCTCTTTTTAGGGCTCTAAAAAAACCCTGCTAACTGTAACCATTTTCTTACCTTTGTCTCTTCTCCCTCAAACTCACCGTTGTACTTCTAGTGGTATGGCTCTTCAGAAAGTCTAAAAGGTAATATGAACATTCCTAAGACTTGTAGCTCCAGATGATTCTCTCTTACTCCCTCCCCTGGTTCTGTGGGAGGGAGTTCTCCTTCTGGTCAGCGTCCCTCACGAAACAGAGCCTGTCTGTTGGGAGAGCAAAGGCATACTGTTGTGGCTCCAGGAGGAAAAGTGTCTTGAAAGTGAGTTATTAACATTGGCGTGGGGATTAAGGATGAGAGTTATAAGGCTGACCTTCTTAGAATTTTTATACACAAAAAAGCTGAAGAGGTTCTTTTTTGTTTTTTTAAACACTGTCTGGATAAATTGGCAAGAATATAGACTTGGAGATGGTGGTCAATCCTGGAATCCAATTCTCCTGTGGTTGTCAGCTGTGGGCCATTGGTAGTGTTATCTGACCTCTTGGACTCTTAGTTTTTCTTTTCTATAAAATGGTAAAAATAGAAGAATCGGTTGATAAAAATAGAAAAATCGGTTGGGTTAATGGGCAGAATACTGTCTGCATCTGGAAAGGGCTCCTCCGCAGGGCTCCCTTTCCCCCTGTCCTAGAGTAAATAACCCTTCTGGGCATATGGCTCCCAGAGGAATAAGAATGACAGTTGACCAGGAGCATCAAAGTATTTACTGATGCCTAGCTATAAAACTTTTCCTCCCATTTTCTCCTCCTTCCTCTGCTAAGGCAGTTGTGGGAACATTTACCCAGTTTAAGAAGTAAACTCTTTAAACCCTAGGCCTGATTCCTTCATTCAAGAAATATCAATGGTGGAAAGAAGAACCTTGGATCTTAGATATTATTTAAGATGTACTGTTAAAAAAAAAAAAAAAGGAAGGCATAGAATAACATGAAAAGTATGCTACCCTTGTGTAAAACTTATCATAAAAGAAGAAGAAGATAAGCTTACAAAGGAATCAGTATTTCTGGAAGGGAACATAGGAAACATGATTGCCTCTGAGGAAGGGGACTGAGTAGCTCGGGGACAGTCAGGCAGAGACTTGTCACTGTATAGCTTTTTCTACCTTTTGCAATTTGTGCCATGATCCTATATTACCTAAATACAATTGCCACACGAAATTAAAATGAATTTTAGAAAGCTAGGACTCGAATGCTCAGAGGAGTGCTGTGGCCACAGATGAAGATGGCAGCAGCTCGGGGAGGAGGACGCAGGCAGGCATCCAAGGCCGGCCATGTGCTCTCCACCACCTGGACTGCCAGCTGGGGTGGCTGAGGGGGTCCTGCGAAGGCCAGGCCCTGACGTCTGCATGGCTGTGGGAGCTGAAAGGGCCCGTTCTTCTCTTGTTGTCCCTGGCATTGTACATCTTGGCCTGCAGTGTACAGCAGAGTCTTCAGGAAGTTTTTTAGATCCTTCCGTAGGACAGCTATGAGAAGGAATAAATGGACTTGGCCCTTGGTGTTTTTCCGGACTCTCAATGCAAAGCCCCAGGTGCTCCTTGCCTGCTGGGCCAATGGGAAGGAGTGGGGGCTGGGAGCTCATCCGGAAAGACCACATGCCCCGCCACCCTCCTCTTTGAACTCCTTGCCTTCCCTAATTGCCAGTCCATAGAGACCTGGCTGAAAATTAGTTTAAATGCTAAATTGAGTTTGAAACCACCAGTCTCAGCCCCTCTGGAAATGGGACACCATGTAAAAATAGAAACTTTAAATCATCTTGTTTTTCTAAGCTTTGTACAGCTTTGCTGTGAGGTTCAGAGTCCTTTGGCAAATAAATTATGTTTGAAGGGAATCAGGTGTGCTGGGAGGATTCTCTCAGGATGAAATTGGCTACTCTTCATTTTAAAAAACGTCAAGGCCACCTAAAATAACCTTGAGAGAAGACGTTTTGCCTAAATTGAGTTTAACATTTGGTCAACCATTATCCTCTGCCTAGATTCTTGTGCAGTTGGAGGGTTAGCGAGGCACATTTTTCCCTGTTGTAGAATTAAATAGTAATTAAAAGTGAATGATTGCTGGGAACGTTGGCAACACCAAAGCCTCAGGATCAGACTTGTAGGCAAATAGAATTGGTCTTTCTCCAAAATCCTGCACTGATTTAGCCACACGGTTGTAAATCAAAGGGTTTGTCAGAAAACCAGACAATTTTCCCCAAGTCATGTATCTTAAATATTCTCCCCCAGCACGCTAACAATAGTGGGACTACACGTTGGAGGAAGAAAAGCACCACATATTTTTAGGAGTAGCTGGGCATTATAGCTGAAAAAGGAATTACCGTATTTCCCGAAAATAAGACCTAGCCTGACAATCAGCTCTAATACGTCTTTTGGAGGAAAAATTAATATGAGACCCGGTCTTATTTTACTATAATATGAGACCGGGTAATATAATATAATATAATATAATATAATATAATATAATATAATACCACGTCTTAATTTTTGCTTTAAAAGACACAATAGAGCTGATGGTCTGGCGAGGTCTTATTTTGGGGGAAACACGGTACTTGGGCGTGTTCTCTCTTGAATTCTGTAGAAACTTAGACTGTGAACGAACGAGCACTGGTTTCTGAGGGATCTTGTCTTTCCAAGTCTTTTCAGAGTATGTGAAAAGCACTGTGAGATTTTCTGATATCTGTGACATCAGAAAGACTTTGGACCAGGTTGCCATGGGCAGGATACTTTTCAGCCCAGCTCCAGCAGACAAGTCTGCAGCAGGAAGGGGCCCCTCTTAGTTAGGCATGTGCTTGGTGTGGCTCCTGGGTGGGAGGGCAAGTGGGTGTCTCAAGAGTAACAGTGGAAGGAACCAAGTGATCGTGGAAGAATTCGTGTCCCTTCTCTTTCTGCCAGTGTAGGGGAAGGACAAGGGGTTGCAAAGGTGATGGGAGATGGAAGAGGTGGTAGAAGACGAGGAGGTTCAGGGAGTCTTGACCTAAAATGGTTTCAGGTGCCCATCTTACGTTAAGGATGACTCCTAAGGAAACGGTCATCCTGTTCGCTGGGGCTGGGTGTTTTAACTGTAAGTCAACCAATGTTGCTTGTTATATGAAATTGGGGTTGGATGATGGGGTCTTGACTCTGAAAGGCTTGCTTGTGTGGGCATTTTATGTGGGCCAGGGTATGCAGTGTCACACAATTGCTGCATTACGCAGATGCTGGCATACTCTTTCAGTGCAGAAATAAGTTTTTGTATTTCTTGATTCCAGAGTATTTCAGTAAATACACAGACATGCAAAGTTGCTTTATTTAAGGAGTTAGCAGACTAGGGAATACTTGTTGTCAGGGACAATGTAAGTGGTAAACATTTCATCCCTTAAAAGGCGAGAAAGCTGAGGACAGACAGAGTGAAAGCTGAGCAAGCAGGAAGTCAACCATTTAAAAGGCGGTATTAAGTCCCTACTCTGTGGGAGTACTGGCTACACACTGTGGAGAGAGGACGAGGAGAAACAGGCCAAACTGTGGAGTCTGCTGCATTTACAGCATATTTAGTTATTAAAATGAGACTATTTTTAACTATATGACTTTAAATTAATAGAAAAAGAAACAAGTAAAAAGCATAAATAAAATTTTTCTTCTGGAACCGTTTTAAAGACATTTCTATTAAAGAACCTGTTTGTTATGTTTCTTTTTATCCAGCTGTTGAGTCTCTACCTAGTGTGTATATATACAGACAAGGTGTAGGCAAATTTATCTTTTGTGTGATTTGCTGATGCTCATAAAACAAAAAAGGCCTTTGTGAGCTAACTTCTTAGATTCTAAACTTCTTAGAAAGCCCATTTCTGGAAATGCAGTGTTGCTCCTGGGGGCAGACAGACTGCCAGTTTCTGGAGGTGGCCACAGTTAGCTGCATTATTTCAAGCTATAGTTAAAAGAGACCCAACATATAAGGCCAAGGCTATTTATCCTGCTTCCTTCGGAATGTGGAATCATCATAATCCCTTTAGGTGGTCAAAATGAGCCTGAGATCATAAACTCTCAGGATCCCAGATCTGAAAAGCACCCCAAGAGGCCCCTCCCACTAGGCTGGTCAACTCTCATCATTTGTGATAAATGCTGCCCTACTCTGTTCACATTTTGAAATATCCAATGACATGTTTCTATCAATTAGTCTGTCAGTTCAGAACCTTTATTATACACATTGCACTCTCCTAGATGCCATGGGAAATATGAAAAAGAGAGAGCACATTGGTCTTGGCCTCAAAGAACTTATAATGAAATGGAGAAGATATGGGAAGGATATATGTATAGGAATACCTTAATAGAAATTTCATCAATCACATGGTGAATTACAGTTGTAAAATAAGTTTTCAATGTTTATCATTAGCTGTGGCAGTTTTCTTCCTGAGAAACACTAATGTGTTCTTTATCCCATGGAACAGACTGTGAAAGGAACTTTCTATCCCCATGGAACAAACTGTGAAAGGAAATTTCTATCATCTATTCCTGTTTCTCCTCCTTGAACAAAACTTTTAGCCCAAGAAATGTTTTATTCAGCCTTCTTCTCTAGTTGATCTATTCACAACAAGATTATATCAAGTAATTTCTTCCATTCTGGGAAGATGCTGGAAACAAGTGGATACTGTCAGCAAATGTTGTTGACAAACCAACTGTCCAGAAATAAATGTTGGCAGAGAACAGGAGAAATCCTGGAGAATCCCTATCAGTCATCAGCCAGAGAAGATTTTTTCCAGGGACCGGAGTCCTTCATAGGGATACACGTGTTCTTTGCAGGACCTCAGCCTAAGAAGCAGCCTGGGGCCAGGAAGTAGCACTCAGCAAGCCTCAAAACCAAATTATGTTTCCAGTTTCTACTTTTGGCTTATAAAGTAATCTGGGCCACGTTATTCTCTCACTCTGTGCCTTGGTGGTCTCATCTGTAAAGTGTACATATGGTCTCTTTTGGAGGCTGTAAAGCTTAAGGAGATGATGTACTTGAACTTCCTCAGAATCAAATGCCCTGCCCATGCAAGCTGTGGTTATTTAACATGTTACCAGGGCTCTGGGCAGGAATCCGAAAGGAGAGTGGGCAAAACCCTACTCTTTGCCTAAAACATTGCTCACTTATAAAGTTTAAGGTTGATTTTTTTCACTTTTAGAATAAGCTTCATTTTCCCCCCAAGAGATTGTCTAAGGATCTTTTACTCCTCCCCTCTCCCTTTGGAATTAAAGCTTTTTATAGTTGGTGTAAAGAATAGCAACAAGGAAACACATTTTGGTCCCTCTGTTTTAACCTTCAGAGCTTCCGTGTACAGAAACCCTGACTTTAAAATAGCACTTTTTGAGATTCAGGGGAAGGGAGTGATGTAGAAGCCTGATTGGAAAGCCTGGGAGCGGACAGCTTCTCAGATGACAATCATGTGTCAGAGCATGGACCAAAAAAAAAAAACAGAGAGAGAATAACTTCATAAAGCAGATGATATTTCATAGCATAAATCACTCTTCATGTTGAAAAACTTCCCATTTATTAATCTTGGAAGGCTACTTACTATTTAAGAAAAGCATCTTGGAAAAGAGAAACATTAGAGCCAATACCGTATATAGATTTTAATTTCTGCTTCCCACAATTGTTCCTATAGATATTTTGGGTTTTATTCAAGCCAAGGATAGTGGGGATTAGAGCATAAATTTAATTTTTAAAAAATATGTCTACAAAACAGAGAGGAACAGAGAGGTGTTCCCCTTATCCAACCATAGCAACCCATCCCCTTGTTGACAGTATCTAGAGGGGCCAAAAGTCCACCCTTGTTTATGACATCTTTGGTTTCTTAATGCCAGCTAAAGAGTTGTTTTAAAAAGTGTCTAGTCAGCTCAACAGCAACAATCCTATAAAAAAAGGGGCAAAGGACTTGAATAGACATTTCTCCCAAGAAGATACACAAATAACCCATAAGCCCATGAAAAGATGCTCAACATCATCACTCATCATTAGGGAAATGTAAATCAAAACTACAAATACCACCTTATACCCACTAATGGCTATTAGAAAGAAAAATAACAGTTGTTGGCAAGAATGTAGAGAAGTTAGAACCCTTGTGCATTGCAGGTGGGACTATAAAATGGTGCAGCTGCTGTGGAAACAGTATGGTAGTTCCTCAAAAAGTTAAACATAGAATCACCATTTGATCCAGCAATTCCACTTCTGGGTATATACCCAAAAGAATTGAAAGCTGGGTTTAGAATAGATTGTATACCCATGCTCATAGTATTATTCACAATAGCCAAAAAGTGGAAGCAACCCAAGTGTCCATCAACAGATTAATGAATAAACAAAATGTGGTATATACATGCAGTACAATATTATTCAGCCTTAAAAAGGAAATTCTGCAATAGGCTACAAAATGAATGAACCTCAAGGACATTATGCTAAGTGAAATAAGCCAGTCACAAAGAGGACAAATATTGTATGATCCCACTTACATAAGGTACCTAGAATAGTCTTAAAGTCATAGAGCTAGATAGTAGAGTGGTGGTTGGCAAGGTCTGAGTGCTGGTGGCGGGGGGTGCGAGGGGAGTTACTGTTTAATGGGTATTGAATTTCAGTTTGGGAAGATGAGAAAGTTCTAGAGATGGATGATGGTGGTTCTTGCAATGTGAATATACTTTGTACCACTGAACTATGTACTTAAGATGGTTAAGATGGTAAGTTTTACATTATGTATATTTTACTACAATAAAATAACGTAACTAGTTTAGGAATTTGGAAAGACCAATACCTAATGGCTAGGTTCCTCCCTACCTAAATTCTCACATTGCCCAACTGACGGACTGCAAGCTCCCCCAAAATTACCTGACCTGCTTTTGTCTGCTGAAGAACAGAAACACTTCAGCTCAGGACCATCATTCACCTGAAGCAACCACTGTTCATCTTAGAGCTCGGGACCCCTGCCCTGTTGTTCTTAAAGGAAAGTACCATGTGAACATCGGGTGCTACCTTGCTGGGTGTGGCACTTTTCTGGAACAGCCTGGGCTTGATAACCGTGCTTACCTCCCCTCATGAAGCCTGTTTCTTGTCTATGATGTTATACTTAAATCGTATTAATGTCCCATCCCAGATTTTGAGTGTCAGAACCCAGTTTTAAGGTAAAAAGTTTGGAACCTTCACCTCCTGGTTGTTTACTAAGAAAATACATAAAGGTAAAATTACTGAATTCAGTAATGCTTTCTTTTAACTAAATTGATATCTTATTTACCCTAATGTGCATTTGAAAGATAGTGGCACATATAGCAAGAGACATGACATTTATTTAGTCTTCCTCCAAGTGTCGTGCATACATGTGATCCCACTTCCTGTTCCATCACTGAGCAACCTCTCCCCACAGTGGTTCTGGGTGCACTGAGTAGGAACCACCTTAATCTGCTGTTCATTTCTTGCAATAGCTATGCAAGTATAACAACCCCCATTTTATATACGAGGACATTGAAACGTAGAGATTAACAACTTGCCCAAGGTCACCAGCTGCTAAGCGGCAGTCACTTCTGAAAGCATGGGCCTGTGCATGGTTTTCAGGACCTGGCCAGAACCATCTTTCTGTGCAGTTAAGCACAAGCCCTAATGTGCAGGTGTTCTTCCCTCTGCGTTTTTTCACTTTAACTTTCAGACAGTGGCTTGCTGCTGACCACCTGGGCAGTATCTCCTCTGTGCCCCCAGAGCCCTTTGTAGGAAATCATAGGCCCACAAATGCATTGGGACCTAGGACAGTGAGTCCTCTGTCTTCATCTCACTCTGCAGCTGTCCATTTGATCTCATCGTCTATAAGCTGCAAACATTGCTAGGAAGGAAGCCTTCTCTCCCATGAAGTATAACTCTCCACTCATCTAATGAACATGGCAACAAGTGAGTGAGCATTGAGTTCTCCTTGGGGGAGAATGTAGGGGGCTGGCAGCTGGAAGGCCCTCTTCTACGATGCTCCGCTGCTCTCAGAGTTGGTCAGACATTTACCTGAACGGCAGCCATAGCAACATCAGAGTTGTGCTAGAGATGAAAAGACCCTGAAAGTTTGGATTCCTGACTTTAGAAAACAAATGCATGCAAGCCCAGAGTGCCTGCCCGCTAACAAGCTGCTGCATCGTATGGTCCCCTGGGCAGGGGAGCTCAGGGCTGGCGTTCCAGTGCTGTCCACCTGAACGCTGAGCCTCAGCTGTCATTGCTACGATAGCACTGATCAGATTTGAGTCATGCTTCTAGCCTGGCCGGTGCCTGTTAGCCCAGCCAGCTCTACAGCCCTCTGTGTGAGAGGGAGAAGAGCAGAGAGATCAATGGTCCCCACATCCAGGGGGGGCAGGCCCTGGCTCCCAAGTATCCTGTGACTTAGATCAAACAGCTGGGCAATGACAGGTATGGCCAAGAACCTCGCACTCCTGTCCTCTTGACTTCAGCTTTATTTTTAAAATTTTATTTATTTATTTTGTGTGTGAGCCCTGAGCTTTCCAGGCCACCAGCATTTATGTGACTAATAGCCTCTGGCCATCCTCCTCTTAGGAGGTTTTCTAAGCCACAAACCTAGACAGCTCTTGTTCCAGCATCTGTGTTAGTGTTATAAAGCAGACTCACCAAGAGAGGCGCTCCTGAAAGACCCAGCCGCAGCTTCTTGCACTCGTTGAATGGCTTAAAGCTATAAAGCAGGAAGCATATTAAGAGTCCATAAACCTTCCAAACCCTGAGGCCAGCAGCCACAAATGGATGACAGGTGTGTCTGCCCACTTCTCAGAGGCTTTGCTCTTGCCTTATTTCAGGTCTCTTCTTTCATTTCCTCCTTTGAAAGGACCCCTGCCTTTACTAGACAGCTCCCTTTCTTATCCACAGCAATTGGATGCTGTCTTTTTATTTTTTTTTAATTTTATGTGTTTCATGTTGTTTTTAATGAAAAAAATCTAATTGTGGTAAAATACACATAACATAAAATTTACCATCTTAACTATTTTTAAGTGTATAGTTCAGTGGTATTGAGTGTGTCGATATTCTTGTGAAACCATTACCATCATCCATCCACAGAACTTTTTCATTTATCCAAAACTGAAACTCTGTGCTCATTAAACACTAACTCCTCATTTCTCCTCCCCCCAGCCCTTGACAACAGCCATTCTACTTCCTATGCCTATGAATTTGACTACTCTACGTCCCTCATCTAAGTGATATCACACAGTATTTGACCCTTTGTGTCTGGTTTTCACTCAGCCTAATGTCTTCAAGGTTCATCCATGTTGTAATATGTGTCAGAATTTCCTTCTTTTTAGATTGAATAATATTTCATTGTATGGATAGACCACGTTTTGTTTATCCATTTGTCTGTCTATATACATTGGGTTGTTTCCATGTTTTGGCTGTTGTAAAGCTGCTATGAACATGAGTGAAAAAATATCTCTTTGAGACCCTGGTTTCAATTTTGGGTATAAATCAGAAGTGAAATTGCTGGATCATATAGTAATTCTTTTCCAGAGCAGCTGTACCATTTTACATTCCCATCAGCAGTGCCTGCACAAGGGTTCTCCACATCCTTGTCAATAACTTATTTTCTGTTTTTTTTTTTTTTTTTTGTTTTTTTTTTTGTGTGTGTGTGTGTGTGTGGTTTTTTTACAGTAGCCATACTACTATCAGTTGATGCCAGCCCTTCTTTTTGAAAGAGTGTCCAGCACTTGTGATCTGAAAATGTAATAGGATTCTAAAGAGAGTCCACATCATAGCTGAAATATTTAGGCAAGTTTCTAATGTCAGCCAAACACGTGTGCACTTGTGAGCGAGAGCCCGTGCACGCACACACACGCACACCATGTGTGGCCCCTAGTGTGGCTGCAGGTGTCTCTTGGGTACCCAGGTCATAAGTGATGGTGCCCAGGGTCCTCACCCACCCCTGCTGTGGTGAGCCCCATTTGCAGAAAGCATGTATATACATTGCTCTCCATGAAAACAGGACTCTCTCTACTTGTGTTTGTTTCTTGGCTGCAGAACCACGACCATGCCTGCATAGCCTGTCGCATCATCCACCGGTCAGATGAACACCGCCCACCCCTTTTGCCCCCCAAAGCTGACCTGACTGTTGGTCTGCATGGCGAGTGGGTGAGCCAGCGCTGTGAGGTTCGGCCTGAAGTCCTCTTCCTCACGCGCCACTTCATCTTCCATGACAACAATAACACCTGGGAAGGGCATTACTACCACTACTCGGACCCTGTCTGCAAGCATCCCACCTTCACCATCTATGCCAAGGGCCGCTACAGCCGGGGCGTGCACTCTTCCAGAGTCCTGGGAGGAACGGAGTTTGTGTTCAAAGGTAGGGCACCTGCCTCAGGTCCTAACATACCAGCCCAACGGGTGAGGGACACCGCGCAGTTTTTTGACATTTTTTGTTGAGGTAGAACCTGAGGGAAAGGGCCTCTTTTCTGCTAGAGATGTTGGGGAAGAGTATTGGGAACACTTTCTGCCCCAGGGTCATCATTTACAACAGCCTCTGAGGTCCGCTCTGCTCAGAACTGGGCCAGCCAGAGTAGACGGCTCAGCCCGCAGGCTGTGGAGCTAGAGAGCCCACGCCGCCGTGGACAGTGTCAGATGTGTCCAGGACTATGTGCCTACGAATGAAATCTCAAGTCTACACGTTTCCTTTTTGTGTATAGCTCCTGGTGGATTCTGAACTACCCCTGTGGTAACATCACAGGTACTGCATGCACCATGCTTTCTTTAGTGGGCAATAAAGAGCCGGTGTTAGTTATACCTCAGAATTGTCATTTCCCATGCCAAAGTTGTCCTGCACTGAGAAGTGGACAGGTGCTCGAAGGTGGGAGATTTAGGATACACAATGAGAGAGGAAGGTAAGGGATGAGTATTTGCTGAGCTATTATCAGCAAGGAAGGTCTTGTGGTATCTATGTCATGCTTTCTTTTTTTTTTTTTTTGTTTTTAAACTTGTACATCTTTATAAGGTGGTGTCAGCCCTGTCATGGCCAACACGGTTGGCCTGGACACGAGGTGTGATTGCTTCCAGGATAGCATTCCATGGTTCAGTCTATTGAATATAAAGTAGCTATGCTAACGCACATGAGTCCTAAGGCATCTTAGTCCTCCTCTCAGGAAGGAAGATTTGCTCCAGGAAGAATGAACCTTTGATAGTTGTAGCCAAGAGAACAACCATATTTATCTGATTCAATCCCAAAGCTCTTGTGGTGTACACAGAACACAGTCCCCTGGGAGGACCTTCAAAAGGGATCCTCTACAAGTGCTTGGATTTGTACTTTATCTACTCATATTTTTCTTCCTTTTATCCTAATTTATGTTTGTTGCCTGATTTATGGGCCAGTATTAGTTTATAAGATTTCTAACTAGTATAGGTGTTTGACACCGAATCTATTTAAAAACCTCAAAACCTTTTCATAAACACAAAATTCTAGTTTTATTGAGTATTTTGTCCATCCCAAAGAGGGTCACCAAAGGTGACTTCTTGGAGACACGTAGTGTGAAAGTTGAATTTCATTATAACAAGTGCAATCAATTGCAATCTGGGCTCAGCATTTATATGCCAAATGTAGTAGCTTTATTCTTATCACACCTGCATGTGATAGTCATTCAGAGCAACACATTGATCTTTCCACCTGAGAATGCTTAGGCTGGAGTCAGATGGGTGGGTGTAAGGGTTATTTTTAGAACAGAAAGCCTTGTGAAGATGGAGTGCTGCCAACAGTTGCCCTGTGGCTTTCTGCACTGCACGCTCACTCCCTTAGTCATGGTACTGTCCTCTCTCCTTTGCAGTGAATCACATGAAGGTCACCCCCATGGATGCAGCAACAGCCTCACTCCTCAATGTCTTCAATGGGAACGAGTGTGGGGCCGAGGGCTCCTGGCAGGTGGGCGTCCAGCAGGATGTGACACACACCAATGGCTGCGTGGCACTGGGAATCAAACTACCTCACACAGAATATGAGATCTTCAAAATGGAACAGGATGCCCGTGGCCGCTATCTGCTGTTCAATGGCCAGAGGCCCAGTGATGGGTCCAGTCCGGACAGGCCCGAGAAGAGAGCCACGTCTTACCAGATGCCCTTAGTGCAGTGCGCTTCCTCTGTGCCCCGAGCTGAGGACTTCTCTGAGGACCACAGGGCTCACCAGTATGGGAGCCAGGCATCTGGGAGGAGCCCTTGTCCCCAGTTCCTTGTTGCACTCACCTGCCTTTTGACTCTGCTGCACTGGAATGTCCTCAGATAGAAATTTTTTAAAAGTTATATATTTCCAAAACAGGACTCCTTACAATTTACAGATTTTTCCTTACGAAAAGAAAGGACACTTCTTCTTTTGGTGCACTTGAGTGCCCAAGAACTGTCATTCCTTTTCTTCTCTGCCTCGCCCCTCCCTCCCAGTCTGAGTCATGAGCAGCTCTGTTTGAAGTTTCTGCCTTGAACTCTGTCCAGTCAGATGCCTGGCCTGGGCACCTTCACAATAGTGATTGCACTTTAAGACCGCAGTGTGTTTTGGTCTAGTGTGTTTGGTAGAGGGAGCACGGTGAGAGCTAGGTCCTCTTCTTTTCTTCCTCTTAATTATTATATTTCTGAGTTGAACTTAGAAGAAACAAATAACAAGCTACAGCTTTTCCTGCCATTTTACTGTGGTTGCTTCCTGTCCTCCTTTGAAACTGTTTTGTTCTCTGAGTTTTACAACCTGGAATTCAGTGCCGAGTTGGTTTGAAACTGTGATCAAGACACCGTTTATTAATAAAGAAGAGACTTGGGTATAGATCTGTACATAGGAAAAGACACCCGGGTCAGCATAACCACCTTGACAGCCTTTATGCAAAAAAGGAGAGAATCCAAACTTTCAAATGTTGAGTGGAATAGTACCTGTAATTAAAATTTCAAAGTAATTTAAACCATTGTTGTTTTAGCTTGTTGGGAAATGAGATGGTGGTTAGATGCTGGTTTCTGGGTGGTTGGGGAATGCATGCTGCTTTCCTCCCTGCTCTGGAGACAAGTGTGGCCAAGCAAATATGAAAAGCAGTTTTGTTAGCAGATAGGTAGGAGCAGTGATGCAGGGTCTGATGAGCATGTGTTAAACACAAATGAAAGAGCCCCCTGAGTGCCCTTGATTCCTTAGTTTTCTCTCCATGGGACTCTCCTCCTAACTTAAGCTGTATCTGGTCAGGGGTGAGCAGTACTGGCAGTTCTACTACCTTCAAACATGAACACTCAGAGATCACACTGGTGTTTAAGGGCCTGGCTACTCAAAGAGTGCAATGGGGGCTACCAAGCTAGGTGCTTCAGTTGGCCCTCGGCTTGCATGAAACCCAGGCTTTGTGTACCGTCTCCTTACCATTGGACAGGCCTGCTTGCCTCAGTTTCTGTCCTGCCGTTGCATTGGCTCTGTCACTGCAGAGTCTTAGGGTCACCTTAAGCAGACTAAGTGAACTTCTTTCTCACAGACATCAGGAGGGTGCATGAGTCATGTCTGCCCATTACTTTGGATTGTTACAAATGGTGCTATCTGAACACCAAGTGTTACTGCCAGTAGAGACTGATGGAGGGAAATGGTGAGTAACTGAAATCTTAGATGTAACTAAAAGTGAACATGGAAACCAAGATCAAAGTCAAGAGTCATATTTGTATTTAAGAAATAAATTTATGAAATGCTATAGCATTCGATGTGGTGTTAAGTTATAAGGATGGCATGCAGTACCAAAGTGCTTTATTTCAGATTATATACTTAGGGGGGTTATTCAAATGAAAATACTAACTTAATGTCTGCCAAGTTTAATAAACACAGATGTCAAAAATACTCCCACGAAATAACATTTTACCTGTGGATCTATTTAATTAATACTAATGCTATCTTTAAAGGATATAATAAAATTATGTGAAAAACTATGTTCACTGCTAAAGAATACCTCAGTGATTTACTATAAAAGTAGTAGATTGATAGTCACTTAAGTCATAGCCACTCATCTAAACTTAGCTTTTCACACTTTTAAAAAGTATACTACCTAAGAGTATGCACACGCATATATACGTAAGCCTAAATGTTTAGATATTAACATGTACACAATGTACATATATGTATGTGTATATAGATAGATAGATAGATAGATAGATAGATAGATAGATAGATAGATAATCTTAGGGATGATATGAAATGCAGAGTATGACCAACATATTTTATTCATAAATTGGTGACACAATTAGATTGGTGCCTGTAGCTTGCTTTATCACCCACATATATTACATCTTATCTTGCTTATGTCATCTTAACTATAAGTGTCTGTAAAAGTAAGCCCCATGTAGCCCATGAAGATCTTCAGTCCAAGTGATTTCCCATTACCTTGAAGAATCATAGCAATCTATCTTTAAGAGTCATTCAGATTTGAGTCAGACATTTTTGTTGTGTTTTTTTTTTTGGCGGGGGGTGGGGAAGGGGAAGAGGACTTCATTGGGGAACAGTGTACCTCCAGGATTTTTTCCAAGTCAAGTTGTTGTCATTTCAATCGTAGTTGTGGAGGGCGCAGCTCAGCTGCAGGTCCAATTGCTGTTGTTAGTTGCAGGGGGCGCAGCCCACCATCCCTTGCGGGACTCGAGGAGTCGAACCGGCAACCTTGTGGTTGAGAGCCCACTGGCCCATGTGGGAATCGAACTGGCAGCCTTCGGAGTTAGGAGCATGGAGCTCCAATGCCTGAGCCACTGGGCCGGCCCTGAGAGTCAGAAATTTTAACTTAAGACCAAGATGGTATCTCTGAGGAGGGTGTGACTAAATCTGGAATATTCTATAACAAGCTTAAAATACTCCATATTATGAACTCAGGTGTTGGCAAGTCTACTCTTAAGTTAGTAGCAGATAGTTCTACTTGTGAATGCTAGGTTTGGGGAATGTAGTAAATAAATAAAAGATGGGTCTTGTAGACATCAATGGCCTGCTGGAACTAGACTTCTCTTCCTAGGTAGCAGGCTGATAATGGTCAGGGTCAGAAAGTTGTTCCTTGGACAGCTATAAAATTTAGTGTGATCTAGGCTTCAAACTATAAAATCCAAGTTGACTCTGGACTCAAAAAGGAGCTTCCTAGTGTCCCAAGTCTACCCAATTCAGAACAAAGGTAGCTTGTTCAGATAGGACAAGTTGGGTCACGTGTTGTAGAATAACAACACTCATTATATACAGTGTCCATGACACTGTATGATCCTCCTGAACAGCCCTTCACAGTGTTGCAGTGCTATGGCTGCCCCCTAGGGTAATTCTCAGCATCCTATACAAAGGGTTCCTGTTAGAGAGGCTGGCAGTCCAGGACCTCCTCGATAGAGCCTCACACACCTTATGGAAATGACTGGAATGTAAGACTGGGTGTCCTGGTTGAAGGGAAAGTTTTAAGAATAAGATATTAAACCATCATTCTCTATTCCCCCAGCTCTTTAACGATATCCTGAAAACAAAGGTGATGTTCATAGCAGTCTGGAGATATTGCAGAGTTTTATTTTAAAATGGTATTGGTACCTGGCAATGGAATATAGAAAGCAACAGACAGTATCTAATTAGGCATTTCAGGACACTGTCCTCAAAGGACAATGCTGAACCTCCTGAAGTCGGGTAATGGAAGAAGGGGTAGTGGGTGGAGATAGAGAGAGATTGGGTCTACTCTAACGGAGAGAACCTCTCTAACCCACACAGACTTTTCTGGCCTTTTTGAGACATCTGAACTTTCATGAGATCTAACATCTTGCAAAAGATTCATCTGCATCAGGAAAAAATAAAGGTAGCCTGGATAAATGTTTCCTCCTGATTTTTAGATTCATGAAAAAAATGCGTAAGTATGCGTTTTGTTTTGTTTTGTTTTGTTTTTTTACCAATAAGAGAATCATATATCCTAAAATACTAATTGAATTCTTCAAATCCCTGTGATGATCCAAGAGTGTTTCTGGCTTGCAGGATAAACAATCTCCGAATATACAATAAGGCCCCTATTTTATTTATCACAACTTCAATACCCTGGTGTTTCAATAGGCATAAGTAACACTGTCATGAGAAAAAAATATTGAGGAAATTCAGGCCTTCAACTTCTCCATTGGCTAAGACGTGATGACGTTGACAATATGGTCACATCACTTCAGGGGAGACGTGACGCCACATTGTACGCCACCACAGATGTGAGACTGGACAAACACATCTTGACTCAAATGCAGTGTCCCACTGGAAAGCAGGTCAGGATCTGACTGGTGGCCGCCCATTCTAAGAGGAAGGCTGTGGTTTCTCTGGGTTCATTTTGGTCTCTGATTTTCTGACCCCTGTTGTACCACCACCTCCCTAACCCCCATACTTGAATACCACCATTTCCATTTCTCCTTCATTTGATGAATCTCATGTAGCCATTACATTAGAACTCAGGGGTGTGAGAGTTTGGGCAGAGTTTGTGAGCACAGAGAGCTGTGCTTTGCAGCCTGGGGCCTCTAAAGCTCTGTTGGCTACCATACTACCTCAATCTTCATCCTCCTAAGCTGGAAGAACAACTGGCACTTTCGTCAGCCTCTAAAGAACTGCTCCAGTCTTTCTATTTCTCATGAAGTCACTTTCAGTCGATATTAAAGGCTGAGAAAGATCCTCAAAAGACTGGGAATTATAGTTTCCAAGAACTTCAGCCATTTGAAGCCCAGTCCTTTCTGCAGCTGATGGGGCAAAATAGGTAAGACAATTGAGAGGCTATGACCTTCAGAAAATCAAGGTTGTTGTAAACAAGTGAGGGCCACTGTGTATTAAAAGAGCTCATTAACAGAATGTCTTCCTGTCCCCTAAATAAAATAATCCAGGTTCTCACAGGTTGGGCCCAGGGTAACATACATGCCCTGGAATCAGTTTATATAGATTGAAAAACTGAGATACGTGTTGCGTGTTGTGGGTTTATCCTCCAACTTATTTGGGAAGTGAAGCTATATTATATCTAGGTTTTAGCATTGCTGGTGTGGAAGAAAATAGCCTCATAACATCCTTAACTGATAGCTCGTAAGAAGAGCACTATAAATACATTCCTGAAAAGAGCCTGCAGTCTCCAATGAGTCTCAAAGCAAAAGAGAGTATATTGCATTATATTAGGGTAAACTCAGGTAGGCAACAATTCTGCGAAAGAGAAATATAACAAGAAGATAGCTCTCCTCCACTCTTGCTGCCTTGCAATACCTGGATATAAACAGCACCTTAGTAACACATAAAGCTGGTTGGCCCTAAAAGTCCTTTGCAGTACTAAGCTTTATTGAAATTAATTCTCTTTCTAATTCAAATGGAGAGTATAGCAATGCAAGTACTTATGGTCTATTAAACAGCAATAACATTCTTTATAGAGTTCTCTGCCATTTATGTAGAAAGAGAAGCAATCAGTATCTGATTCCAGTGTACACCTTTATTTTCATTACTTTTTCAGCACTTTGTTAATGTGATCTTATTGTTTTTTAATTGTATGTATATTTTGCTCATGTACAAATCAATTCTTCCCCACTACATGTTCCAGATTACGTTGCCCAAGAAATCTGACCAGTGGTTAAATGTTCATTAAAATAAGGCTGGTGAATAGAGCATTAAATTCCTTGGAAATTTTAACCAACTCTAGAGAAGATCAAGAAGGTATTATTAATCTCATTTTATAGATGGTAAGAGTAAAACTCTCTGAGATTAAGGATTAGGGGACCCAAGAGTTTTTATTGAACTAGTCTCCTTTTTGTGCTCAGAACTTCAACCTGACTTTCTCAACAACAGTAGCCATTTTTTGAATGGACACTAAATATATGGCATCACTTGGTTCTTTAGATATAGTGTATTGTTTAATCTTCACAACAATCTTCCATGGTATGTTACAGTTTTGAATTCTTACTGAAAAAATCTAGTTATGGTTTGCTGAGTGCTCGATCTAATTCCCTACAAACACCTTTATCACTGAACCTTCCAGAACATCTGTAGAAAGAGCGAAGCTTACAAAGCATATGTTTCATTGTTAACTTCAGGAGAGATAAAGTAAAAACTAATGAGGCATTGGTTTCTGCTCTTAAGTTTTACAGTGGGACCCCACAATCCCTACCCCCTTGATCAGGTTTAGGAAAGCCAAGGGAGCTTCTTTTTTTCCAGAAGGCTTTAGGAACCACCCAGACAGAACAGTGAGTGTCCTCTTTTCAACATGTGGACAATTTCAACTTCCAAACATCCTTGGGCTTGAGTTCAGTCAGCCCAAAAAGGATTCAACTCAAAAAGGATTCCTTCCACAATTCTTTTTTGGTCCAAGTTCTCCAGGCCAGTGAGTGAATGCCTTCAAGACGGGTTCCTGCACACATTAGCACACATTTTAAGTTCAAGTGGCAGATATCTGAGCAACTCAGATCAAGCAGGAGAGAGATTTGGTGCACTCAATAAAACTCCTTAGAAGAAGCCTATTGGGTATGCAGTGTGAGGGATCCTCTGGGTGGAAGTATGTGCACTGGTGTCTGCATTCTTTCTGGCTGTCAGTATTCTTCAGTGAATTATCATTCTAGTAATCGATTTTCATCTTGGCCTTGGCTTATCTATTTGTCTCCAATCTTTATTAATCTTCCCATAGATGACTTATTTAGTCACTATGACTTTGAACCAATGAATACTCCTATTTCAATATTAAAAGTTCAAGGCCAATGCATGCAGTATGTTGAACCAATATGTTACATGTTTTTTGTTGTAGTAAGAACATTTGACATGAGGTCTACCCTTTTAACAAAATTTTAAGTCTGCAATATAGTATTGTTAACTATAGGCATGGTATTGTACAGCAGATCTCGAGGACTTATTCTTCTTGTATAATTGAATCTTTATGCTCATTGAAGAGCAGCTCCCCATTTCCCTCTCCCTGAAGTCCCTGGCAACCAACATTCTACTCTCTGGTTCTATGAGTTTGTTTTAGATACCACATATAAATGGAATCACACAATATTTGTCTTTCTGTGACAAACTTGCTTCACTTAATAAATATCCTTCTGGTTCATCCATATTGTTGCACTTTGTAGGATTTCCTTATTTTTAAAGGGCGAATAATATTCAATTGTATGCTTATACCACATTTTGTTTTCCCATTTATCCACAAACGAACATTTAGGTTGTTTCTATTTCTTCGCTATTAGGAATAATGCTGAAATAAATGGGGAAATACACTGATTTCAATTATTTCGGATAAATACTCAGAAATGGGATTGCTGGATCAGATGGTAGTTCTATTTTTAATTTTTTGAGGCACCACCATATCATCTTCCATAGTAGTTGCACCATTTTACATTCTCGACATGTATGTAAGTGTTCTAATTTCTCCACATCCTTTCCAACACTTGTTATCATTTGTTTTTTTCATAATAGCTATTATAGAATATATAGGGTGATACCTCATTGTGGCCTTGATTTGCATTTCCCTGATGATTTTAGCATACCTGTTGGCCATTTGTATATCTTCTTCAAATAAATGTCTGTTTGAGTCTTTCACCCATTTAAAAAATTAAGACTATTTTTTAAGAACAGTTTAAGTAAGATTCACAGCAAAATTGAGAGGAAGGTAAAAAGATTTTCTATATGCCTCTGGTTCCACCCCCATAAATAACACACCCATTATCAATTTCCCTCACCAGAGTGCTGCCTGCATCTTTTAGAAATGATGAAACTACATTGACACATAATCACACAAAGTCCATTGCAGTTCACTCTTCGTGTACGTTCTATGAATTTGGACATGAATTCCACAATTATGGTATTACACAGAGTATTTTCATTGCCCTAAAAATTCTTTCGCTCTGCCTATTTATCTTCCCCTTCCCTCTTTCCTCCCACGGCCAACACATGGCAACTACTGATCTTTTTACTGTCTCCATAGTTTTACCTTTTCCAGAATGTCACATGGTTGGAACCATACAGATTGGCTTCTTTCACTTAGTACTATGCATTTAAGTTCCATTTTTTTCTGCGGCTTGATAGATCATTTCTTTTTAATGCTGAACTGGATATACTATAGTTATTTAGCCATTCACCTACTGAAAAACATCTTGGTTGTTTCCAATTTTTTGGCAATTATGAATAAAACTATTATAAACATCCATGTGGAGATTTTGTGTAGATACACGTTTTCAACTCCTGTGGGAAAATCCAAGGATTAAAATCGCTGGATCGTATGGTAAGAGTAAGTTTAGTTTTGTAAGAAACTGCCAAACTATCTCGCACAATGGCTGTACAATTTTGGATTTCACCAGCAATGAGTGGGTGTTCTTGTTGCTCCACATCCTCACCAGCATTTGGTGTGGCCAGTGTTCTGGATGTCGGCCATTCTAATTGGTGCGTAGTGGTATCTCATTATTGTTTTAATTCATATTTCCCTCATGACATATGATGTGGAGCATCTTTTCATATGCTTACTTGCCACCTGTATATCTTTGATGAGATGTCTGTTAAGGTCTTTGGCCTGTTTTTAATTGGGCTGTTTGTTTTCTTATTGTTGAGTTTTAAGAGTTATTTGTATGTTTTGGATGATAGTCCTTTATAAAAATGTCTTTTGCAAACATTTTCTCCCAGTCTTCAGTTTGTCTTCTCATTTTCTTGATATTGTCTTTCACAGAGCAAAAGTTTTTAATTTTAGTGAATTCCAACTTATCAGTTATTTCTTTTATAGATCATGTCTTTGGTTTGTATCTAAAAAGATATCACTATGCACAAATTCACCTGGGTTTTTTCCTGTGTTATCTTCTAGTTTTATAGTTTTGTGTTTTACATTTATTTACGTTTAAGTCTGTGGTCTATTCTGAGTTAATTTTTGTGAGGAGTGAAAGGTTAGTGTCTAGATTCATTTTTTTTATTTTTTGCACGTGAATATCCAGTTTTTCCAGCACCATTTGTTGCCCCATTGTATAACTCTTGTTACTCTGTCAAAGATTAGTTGAGTATATGTATAATATATATACTGGAAGTGCCAAAAAAATGTATACAAATGGACACTTTGGTCAACATTGCTCAAGCAGTAGTTCTCCATAATCAGAAGTGTCTGGATGCTGATGATAACCACTTTGAGCACCTCTTGTAATTGCAGAAGTCAAACATGACTTGTATTCATCTTTTGTTGTCGATATATATTATTACAATTTTAATATTTTTTTCCTTTCTTAAAATGTGTATACATTTTGTGAGCACCCTCTTTATTTGTGTGTGTGTGTATTTCAGGATTTCTGTTCTTTTCCATTCATCTATTTGTCTATTATTTCTCCTATACCACACTGTCTTTTTTACTGTAGCTTTAAAGTAAGTCTTGAAGTTGGGTAGTGTCAGTCCTACAGCTTTGTTCTCCTTCAATATTGTGTTGGCTATTCTGGGTCTTTGGCTCTCTAAATAAGTTGAGAATCAGTTTGTTGAGACCTGCAAAACAAATTTGCTGGGGTTTTTATTGGGATTACACTGAAACTATAGATTAAGTTGGTATGCACTGACCTATTAACAATATTGAGTCTTTCTATCCATGAATATGGAATGTTTATTTATCTGGTCATTTTTTAAAAAAAAAAATTAGTTCATTTTGTAGTTTTCCTATATTGATCTTGTACATATTTAGATTTAGAGCTAAGTATTTAATTTTTAGGGTGCTGATGTAAATGGCATGCGCTTTTAATTTCAAATTCCATTTGTTCATTGTTAGTATATAGGAAAGTAAGTGACTTTTATATATTAACCTTGTATCCAGTAGTCTTGCTATAATTGCTTATTAGTTCCAGGAGTTTTGTTGTTGATTCTTTCAGATTTTCTACATAGGTGATCATGTAATCTGTGAACAAACAGAGTTTTATTTCTTCCTTCACAATCTATGTACATTTTATTTCCTTTTCTTACCTTATTGCGTTAGCTAGAACTTCCAATATGATGTTGAAAGGGAATAGTGAGACAATATCTTTGTCTTGTACTTGATTTTAGTGGAAAATCTTCAAGTTTCTCACCATTAAGTGTGATGTTAGCTGTAAAGTTTTTGTAGCCTTTATCAAGTTGAGGACTTTGTCAAGTCTTCTATTCATAGTTTACTGAGAGTTTTTAAATCATGACTGGCTGTTGAATTTTGACAACTGTTTTTTCTGCATCATTGAAATTATCATGTGATTTTTCTTTTTTAGCCTATTGATGTGATGATTGCATTAATTGATTTTTTTAAATGTTGAACCAGTCTGGCACACCTGGAATAAATCTCACTTAGTCATGGTGTATAATTCTTTTTATCTTTGCTCATTTTTAATCAGATTATTTGTCTGTTTGTTTTTTGCTATTGAGTTGTAAAAGTTCATTACATAGTTTGAATATTAATCCCTTGTCAGATATATAGTTTGCAAATATTTTATTCAATTCCATAGGTTGCTTTTTCACACTAGGAGTAAACTTAAATAAGGAGGTGAAATTTTTGTACACTGAAGACTATAAAACACTGATGAAAGAAATCAAAGAAGACATAAATAAATGGAAAGCCATCCCATGTTTATGTTTGGGAGAATATTATTAAAATATCCATATTACCCAGAGAGATATAAAGAGTCAATGTAATTTCAATCAAAAAATCAATGACCTTTTTTGCAGAAAAAGGAAAAACAATCCCAAAATTTATATGGAAACACAAAGGACCCCAAATAGCTAAAACTATCTTAGGAAAGAAAAAAAAAAAAGCTGGAGGCATCACACTTTCTGATTTTAAAACATACTGCAAAGCCATAATAATCAAAACAGCATGTTATAAACCAGTATGTTATAATAGTCTGGCATAAAGACGGACATACAGAACAATGGAACAGTATAGAGAGACCAGAAATAAACCCATACTTATATGGTGAACTGTTCACACAAAGTTGCCAAAATGCACAAAGATAGTCTCTTCAACAAAAACTGGATATCTAGATTAAAAAAAAAGTATAATCTGACTCTTACAGTATACACAAAAATCAAATCAAAATGGGTTAAAGGCTTGTATTTGGAGAACTGAAGCTGCAAAACTCCTAAGAAGAAAACACAGGAGAAAGGCTTCATGACATTAGTCTTGGCAATGATTTCTTGGATAAGACTCCAAAAGCACAGGCAACAGAAGCAAAACTAAACAAGTGGGACTATATTAAAACAAAAATCTGCACAGCAAAGGAAACAATAAAATAAAAAAGCAGTTTATGGAATGAGAAGATATATTGCAAATCATATCTGGTAAAGGGTTAGTATCCAAAGTATATATAAGGAATTCTTATAACTCAGTAGAAAATAAAATACCAAACTCACAAACTTCGATTTAAAAATGGGTAAAGCAGTGGAATAGACCTTTCTCAAAAAAAAAAAAAAGAAAAAAAAAAAGAAAAAATTTACATTTTATATTGTCTCTTCCTTGGATATTACTTTTTTTTTTTTTTTTTTTTGCCATGGAAACAACTGGATGATGTCACAGATGGATTGCATAAACATGGAAGTTGAGATTTCACAAAAGAGTTGGTCAAAGATGAGAAATAGCTCTGATTTCCAAATATAAATAATTTCAATAGCCAAGAAAACAAAGTCCCTGGTATGATAAAATGCATTCTCTAAAGAATCTTCTTTGAGTGCGTTCCAGCACAAATGTCTATCTACAGTATTCATAGCAAACTCTAGCCAACCTCTGCATTTCCTTATTAGCTTGAAACTAAATGGCAGGAAACACCCAGGGGCACCAATAATACTTCAGAATCCTGTGCCAATTTCAAACTGAGTAGACAGTACTATGGAGCTAGTTTCTAAATACTTTGAAAAATTCCATTGAAATAAGAGATAACAAACTTGAAAGGCAAGTTCTTTTTTGCATCAATAAATAAAACATCAAAGTGATTATTGAGCCAAAGATCTGAAAAAGTCATGTGCAATTTTCAGCATAATAAAGCAGTGAATATGAATTCAAATGAGCAGTCTGATTAAAAAAAAACAACTTTCTATTTCAGGAGCAACCATTCTCCTAGGGAATGATGTAGGCTGTACTGTGCTGTATAATATTGTGCCCAATTCTTTACTTGTGCCTGGTTTCTGATCATTTTTTCAGACAACAGAGAGCCAGTACGTTCACTTTTTCAGTTTTAATTCACTTGAAGAGCATCAGGATGTTGGAGGAAATGATGCTGATAAAAATAAACAGTGATTGAAACTTTGGAAGCCCAAAGTTCTTGTGACAATACATAAATTTAAGGAAGAGAATGTGAAGTCTCTTACTTTAGCTGACCCTTCTAATGATTTGTAAGAAATCCGGAAAGACACAGATCTTGTCCTGGAAACTGCTTTTTCATTTTGTTATTGCCTCTGAGCAGGTTAAGCAGAGCTGCCATCGTTTCCTACAGCCTCCCATGGGTGCCTTGTGCTCTGTGCTTTAGCTTTTTCTTACACCTGCAATGGAAAGAGTATGGGCTTTGGAGCCAAACAGACCTGTGTTTGAATTCCTGCTTGCCCACTCCCTTCTGTGCCGCTTTGGGTAAGTCCTTCAGCTTCTTTGCGCTCAGCTTCTTCACTGATGTGATGAGAATCAAAACCTAGTAGAATAGAAGTTTTCATATTTACCAGTGTCCTAGATTCATTGACTCTCCTGTTTCTTCAGGAAAATATACTGGCTGATGCCCATGGCCTGCTTTTAGCTCCTTGCTCCAGGAATGTGGACCATAGACTGTCAACACTGCATCACCGGTGAGTTTGTTAGAAATGCACAATCTCAGGCCTTATTTCCAGACTTGCAGAATCAGAATCTGCATTTCAATAAAGCCTGCCTCTCTCTCTCTCTCTCTCTCTCTCTCTCTCTCTCTCTCTCTCTCTCTCTCTCATTCTTGTACACACTAAACATTGAAAGGTGTGACTACTCCCTATACTCCCAGCATTTCTGCTGCCACCATCTGAGTCGTATGCATGTTGACCGTAAGTTGTTTTAATTCCCAAACTTATTTATGTTGGCTGTTCTTTTTGTTATAATTATATAAATAATTTCAAAGTTGATTTTTAAAAAGATAGAAAAATTAATAAACAAAATAATTATTAAAAAATTTAAAAAGAGAGTTGTCTCCGTGAAACCCAAGTTAAATGTGCTCGGAAGGCAATATAAAACATGACTAAAAATGTTGCTGCTGAGTGAGGTATAAAAAACAGAACTGTAAGTGAGTTGTTGTGATAGGAGGCATAAAAATATAGAAGGAATCAGAGCTTTAATGATTTCACAAACATTTCCAAGTTCTTCCTTGTCAGTAAAGAAACCAAAACTGGAAATTGTAGCCTATGAATTATAAGTGAGATGTATGCAATATTGGTGAACAAATGGGCAAAGAAAGTCCCTGGTTCCTTAAGAAAAGATTGATGAATAAATGTATGTTTATATGTTTTTAATTAAAATAAATTATTTAAAGTTCATTTGAATTATTGTCTATGATATTTTCACTTTAACTAATTCTTGGTATTAGCTAAACAGCTACTGTCCTTGTGGTACATAGTGCCTTGAGGTACTCACCTTGCAGGGTTGTTGTAAAGATTAGAAATTATGAATGTGCATGGTTCAAAAGAGGTGATCCAGGAAAGTTATTAGAGGGTGTTTACGCTGCTTATTATTGTGCATCTTAGAGCTTTGGAGCTTTGATATATTTGGGGGGCTTGACTCCTTCCTGTGAGGCATTAGATTGGTGCAAAAGTAATTGAGGTTTTTGCATTGTTGAAATTTGCCGTTTGATATTGGAATACATTCTTAAATGTGGTTATGTCATACATCATTTTAATGTGCATTTTTTCTTTATGTTTTTTGCTAATGACTTATTACTTGCTGTTTATTTTATATTTATTTTAGACTATGGAAATGATGTTAGACAAAAAGCAAATTCAAGTGATTTTCTTATTCGAGTTCAAAATGGGTCATAAACCAGCCAAGACAACTCGCAACATCAACAACGCATTTGGCCCAGGAACTGCTAACGAATGTACAGTGCAGTGGTGGTTCAAGAAGTTTTGCAAAGGAGACAAGGGCCTTGAAGATGAGGAGCTCAGTGGCCAGCCATCAGAAGTTGACAACAACCAATTGAGAGCAATGAGCGAAGCTGATCCTCTTACAACTACACGAGAAGTTGCCGAAGAATTCAACGTTGACCATTCTATGGTCATTTGGCATTTGAAGCAAATTGGAAAGGTGAAAACTCTCGATAAGTGGGTGCCTGATGAGCTGACTGAAAATCAAAAAAAGTGTTTTGAAATGTTGTCTTCTCTTATTCTACACAACAACAACGAACTATTTCTCAATCAGATTGTGACGTGTGACAAAAAGTAGACTTTATACCACAACCAGCAATGAACAGCTCAGTGGTTGGACCAAGAGAAGCTCCAAAGCACTTCCCCAAACCAAACTTGCACCAAAACAAGGTCATGGTCACTGTTTGGTAATCTGCTGCCAGTCTGATCCACTACAGCTTTCTGCAGCCCGGCACAACCATTACATCTGAGAAGTATGCTCAGCAAATCAATGAGACGTACTGAAAACTACAACACCTGCAGCCAGCATTGGTCAACAGAAAGCGCTCAATTCTTCTCCATGACAACGCCCAACGACACATTGCACAACCAATGCTTCAAAAGTTGCATGAATTGGTCTACAAAGTTTTGTCTCATCCGCCATATACACCTGACCTCTCACCAACTTTTTTCAGGGAAAATGCTTCCATAACCAGCAAGATGCAGAAAATGCTTTCCAACAGTTCGTCAAATCCCAAAGCAAGGAATTTTATGCTACGGAAATAAGCAAACTTATTTCTCGTTAGCAAAAATGTGTTGATTGTAATGGTTCCAATTTGGATTAATAAAGATGGATTTGAACTTAGTTATAATGATTTAAAATTCACGGTCCAAAACTGCAATTACTTTTGCACCAACCAATACATTAAAGACTATTATATATAAGATGTTGAAAGTGGCACTGTGACAATACAAAGAGATTAGTACACTGACTCTGGCTTCCAAGGCTTTGCAATTGAATATTGACAAGGTAACAGAAATAATAATTATTTAAGGCAAGGTGCTATCTGTGCATTTTGATAGTCACTTTCAGAAATGTTTGACACACAGTGAGGTATAGACAGAGATAATGTTTAGAAACAGCCATTTGAATAATGATTTTTATTGTTTAAAGTCACATAACCTAAAATTCACCATTTTAACCTTTTTAAGGTGTGCAGTTCAGTGGCATTTAGTACTTTCACAGAGTTATGTAAACATCACCTCTATCTGGTTCCAGAACATTTTCATCACCCCCAAAGGGGACAGACCACTTAAGCAGTCACTCCCATAACCCTTTCCTCCTACCCCAGGCAATCACTCATCTGCTTTTTGTTCTCTATGGATTTGCTTATTCTGGATATTTCATTCAATGGAATCATGCAGTGTTGCCTTTTCTGCCTGGCTTCTTCACTTAGCATGTTCTCTAAGTTCATCCATGTTGCAGCATTTATCAGTACTTCATTACTTTTTATGGTTGAATAATAGTCTACTGTATACCATATTTGTTTATTTATTCACTAGCTCATGGATATTTGGGTTGTTTTCATTTTGGTATTACTGCAAATAGTGCTGTCATTAACATTCATGTACAGGTTTTTGTTTGAACATCTCTTTTCAATTCTTTGGGGTATATACCTAGCAGTGGAGTTGCTAGGTCATAAAGTAACTTATTAAGAAAGAGCTGCATCATTTTACACTCCCGCCAGCAGTGTATGAGGGTTCCAATTTCTCTACATCCTTGCCAACACTTATTTTCCTTTTTTTTGAATTATAGCTATCGTAGTGGTTGTGAATTTGTTTCTCATTGTAGTTTGATTTGCGTTTCCCTAAAGAACTATCAATATTGAGCACCTTTTCATGTGCTTCATGATCATTCTTTAGAGAAATGTCTATTCTAGTCCTTCACCAATTTTGAATTGGGTTGTTTTGTCTTTTAGTTGTTGGATTATAAAACTTCTTTATACATTCTAGATCCTAGGCCCTTATCAAATATAGGCATACCTTGAAGATTTTCAGTTCTAGACCGCTGCAATGAAGTAAATAGCACAAAAGAGTGAGTCACATGAATTTTTTGGTTTCCGAGTGCATATAAAAGTTATGTTTACACCATACTGTAGTCTATTAAGTATACAATAGCATTATATCTAAAAGTAAATATACATACCTTAATTTAAAAATACTTTTTGCCAAAAAGTGTTAACCATCATTTAAGCCTTCAGCAAGTCATAATCTTTTTGTTAGTAGAGGGTCTTGCCTCAATTTTGATGAAAATGTGGTATCTGGCAAGCACAATAAAGCAAAGCACAATAAAATGAGGTATGCCTGTATATGATTTGCAAATATTTTCTCTGATTCTGTGGTTTTCTTTTCTTCTTGATTGTGTCATTTGATGCACAAAAGTTTTTAATTTTGATGAAGTCCGATTTATCTGTATTTTCTGTTCTTGCTTGTAATTTTGATATTATATGTAAGAAACCATTGCCAAACATATGCTCATAAAGATTTACCCCTACCTTTTCTTCAAAGAGTTTTATAGTTTAACTTTTACATTTAGGTCTTCAGACTTTTTTGAGTTAATTTTTGTATCTAGTATGAGATAAAGTTTCAACTTTCTTCTTTTATATGTGGAGATCCAGTTGTCCCAGCACTGTTTTTTGAAGAGACTCTTCTTTCCCTATTGAATGGTCTTGAAAAACTTGTTGAAATAAAGTGATGATACATATATAGATTTATTTACAAAATCCAATTCTCTTCCATGATGTATATGTATATAATTTCACATATACCTACCTTTCTTTATGGTATATTTTTATGCCAACATCATCTTATTTTGATTACTTTAGCTTTGTAATAAGTGTTTTAAAAAGATTTTTATTAAAATATAGCTAACAAACAATGTTATATTAGTTTCCGGTGTACATCATAGTTATTCAACAGTACCCACGTGGCACTATACAGAGTTATTACCACCTTATTGATTATATGCCCTATGTGAAAGAAGTGATCACCAGGATAAGTCCAGCAGCCATCTGACACGGTACAACACTATTGCAATATTATTGACTGTATGTCTATGCTGTATATTACATCACCAAGACTTGTTTTATACCTGGAAATTTGAACCTCTTATTCTTCTTTATCTTTTCCTCCCCATTTTAATTTTTCAATTAGAGTTGACAATATTATTTTATATTAGTTTCAGGTGTATAGCATTGTGGTTAGACATTTATATAATTTAGGTAGTGATCCCCCTGATTAGTAGCCACCTGGCACTATACATAGTTAATACCATATTATTGATTATATTCCCTATACTTTACATCTCCGTGACTGTTTTGTAACTACCAATTTGTATTTCTTGATCCTTTCACCTTTTCACGCTGTTCCCAACCCCTTTCCCATCTACCACCCTGATAGATCTAGTATGCATCTGACATCATACATAGTTATTACAATATTATTGACTATATTTCTTATGCTATACTCTACATCCGCATGACTACTGTGTAACAATCAATTTGGACTTCTTAATCCTTTCCCTTTCACCTACCCCAACCCCCTTCCCATCTGGCAACCGTTAAAATGTTCTCTGTATTTACGAGTTTGTTTCTGTTTTGTTTGTTTATTTTGTTCTCTAGATTACACTTATAAGTGAAATCATGTGATATTTGTCTTTCACTGTCTGACTTACTACACTCAGCACAATACCCTGTAGGTCCAACCATGTTGTTGCAGATGGCAAGATTTTGTTTGTTTTTTTCATGGCTGAATAATATTCCACTGTATATATAAGGTACCACCTCTACCTTATCCATTCATCCATCCAGGGACACCCAGGTTGCCTTCATATCTTGGCTTATGTAAATAATGCTGCAATGAACATATGGATGAGCATCTCTCCTCGAAGTAGCATTTTGGGTTTGTTCATATAAATACCCAGAAGTAGGATTCCTAGGTCCTTCTTTGTCTCTTGTTACAGTCTTTGTTTAAAGTCTGTTTTGTCTGATATAACTATTGATGCCTGAGCTGTTTTTGTTTCCATTTTCATGAAATATCTTTTTTTATCCCTTTACTTTCAGTCTGTGGGTGTCTTTAAATCTGAAGTGAGTATCTTGTAAGCAGCATATGTAAGGGTCTAGTTTTCTTATCCATTCAGCTCCCCTATCTTTTGATTGAAGCATTAAGCCTATTTACATTGAAAGTAATTTTTTATTTTTTATTATTTTTTTAGAGATTTTTAAACATTTTTTTAAAAATTAGTTTCAGGTGTACAAATCAATGTAATAGACATTTATCATTTATATCCCTCACACAGAGATAACCCCCTTCCCCCCATCTACTACCTCCCTGACTTTGCATATAGCCATTACATTTCCACTGTCTCTATTCCTAATGCTGTACTCCGCTTCTCGCAAATACATACATACATATATATATATAATTTTATAAATACATACATATATACAATTTTATATATACAGTGACATTCATTATTTTTCAGCTTCAGGTGTACAGTGCAGTGATCAGACATCTACATCCTCCCTGAGGTGGTCTTCCTAATGAGACAAGTGTCCATCGGGTACCCTACAAAATCTTTACAACATTATTGATTACATTCCCCAAATTGACTTTTGTATCCCAATGGCAATCTTGTGGTTACCAATTGTGCTTTGTCCCCACACCCCCTCCCATCTAGCAACCGTAGTTTTTCTTCTATGTCTCTGAGACTGTTTTTGACTAGTTCATTCATTTATTCTTTTCTTTAGATTCCACATATAAGTGAGATCACATGGTATTTGTCTTTGTCTAACTGACTTATTTCACTTAACATAATGTTCTCTAGGTCCATCTATATTGTTGCAATTGATAAGATTTCATTCTTATTCACAGCTGCGTAATACTCCATTGTATAAATGTACCACAGTATCTTAAACCAGTTGTCTACCCGTGGGCATTTCGGTTGTTCCCATGTCTTGGCTATTATGTATACTGCTGCAAGAAACATAGGGGTGCATAATTTTTTTTCAAATTAGAGTTTTGGATTTCTCCAGATAGATCCCTAGGAGTAGAATTTCTGGGTCATAAGGTAGTTCCATTTTCAGATTTTTGAGATACCGCCATACCGTTTTCCGTAATGGCTGAACCAATCTGCAATCCCACCAACAGTGCACAAGTATTCCCTTTTCTGCACATCCTCGCCAGCACTTGTTGTTTGTTGATTTATTGATGATAACCATTTTGACTGGGGTGAGGTGGTATCTCATTGTGGTTTTTATTTGCATTTATCTAATGATTAGTGAGGTTGAGCATTTTTTTCATATGTCTGTTTGCCATCTGTATGTCCTCTTTAGAAAAATGTCTCTTCATGTCCTCTGCCCATTTTTTAATTGGGTTGTTTGTTTTTTGGAGTTGAGTAGAGTGAGTTTTTTATAAATTTTGGATATTAACCCCTTATTGGGGTTATATATAACCCCTTATTGGATATATCATTGACAAATATCTTTTCCCATTCAGTAGGATCCCTTTTTGTTTTATTGATAGTTTCCTTTGCTGTGAAAAAACTTTTTAGTTTGATATAATCCCACAGGTTTATTTTTTCTCTTACTTCCCTTGCCAGAGGGAATATATCGGTAAAAATCTTACCCCAGGTAATGTCTGTAAACTTTCTTCCTATGTTTTCTTGTAGGAGTTTTATGGTTTCAGATATTACATTGAAGCTTTAATCCATTTTGAATTTATTCTTGTATATGGTATAAGGAGGTGGTCCAGCTTTATTTTCTTTGCATGTGTCTGTCCAGGTTTCCCAGCACCATTTATTGAATAAACTGTCTTTACCCCACTGTAAATTCTTGCTTCCATTGTTGTAGATTAAATGACCATATAGGCATGGATTTATTTCTGGGCTCTCTATTCTCTTCCATAGATCTACATGTCTGATTTTAAGTCAGTACCATGCTGTTTTGATTACTGTAGACTTGTAGTATAATTTGATGTCAGGTATCATTATCCCTCCCACTTTGTTCTTATTTCTCAAGATTGCAGAGGCTATCCGGGGTCTTTTATGGTCCCATATAAATTTTAGGATTATATGTTCTATTTCTGTGAAAAATGTCATTAGCAGTTTGATAGGAATTTTGTTGAATATGTATATTGCCTTAGGCAGTATGGACATTTTAACTATATTAATTCTTCCTATCCATGAGCATGGTATGTGTTTCCATCTATTTGTATCTTCTTTCATTTCTCTCTTCAGTGACTTATGATTTTCAGAGTAAAGATCTTTTACTTCTTTGGTTAAATTTATTCCCAGGTATTTTATAGTCTTTGAAGCAATTGTAAATAAGATTGTTTTCTTAATTTCTCCTTCTGATATTTTATTATTGGTATATACATATGCAACTGATTTCTGAATATTAACTCTGTATCCTGCTACTTTACTAAATTTGTTTATCAGTTCTCATAGTTTTTTGGTGGAGTCTTTAGGGTTCTCTACATATAATATCATGTCATCTGCATATAATGACAGTTTTACTTCCTCGTTACCAATTTGGATGCCTTTTATTTATTTTTCTTGTCTGATTGCTGTGGCTAGAACTTCCAATACTATGTTGGATAGAAGTGGAGAAAGTGGGCAACCTTGCCTGTTCCTGGTCTCAAGGAGAATGGTTTTAGCTTTTCCCCATTGGGTATGATGTTAGCTGTGGGTTTATCATATATGGCCTGTATTATGCTGAGATATGGTTCCTCTATTCCCACTTTCTTAAGAGTTTTTATCATAAATGGCTGCTGGATTTTGTCAAATGCTTTTTCTGCCTCTATTGATATGCTCATATGATTTTACTTTTGATTTTGTTAATGTAGTGTATCACATTAATTGATTTGCAGATGTTGAACTACCTTTGCATACCAGGAATGAATCACACTTGATCATGGTGTATGATCTTTTTAATGAATATCTGTTTGCTAATATTTTGTTGAGGATTTTTGCATCTATGTTCATTAGGGATACCAGCCTGTAGTTTTCTTTCTTTACAATGTCTTTGTCTGATTTTTGGATCAGGGTGATAGTGGCCTCATAAAAAGTGTTTGGGAGCCTTCCCTCCTTCTGGATTTTTTGGAATGGTTTGAAGAGAATAGGTGATAATTCTTTTTTGAATGTTTTGTAAAATTCACCTGTAAAGCCATCTAGTCCAGGGCTGTGGGCTCTTGTGCCTGTAGAGAATTCCCTCTGGATGTGTCACTTGTAGGTCAAACCCGGTAATACTCTGGTTTGGTCTGGAATTGGCTTGTAGGTGTGTTGAATCTTGTGCCCCTTGGTCTGGGCCCTGGCGTAGGGCAATTTCAGAACAAAGCAAATCACCAAGCACAACAACAACAACAACAAATAAAACACCAAATACACTCACATGTAAAAACAACCAATAACCCACACTCAACACAGGCAAAAATATCATAAATACAAAAACAAAACAAAACAAAAAAAGCAGCGCCAGTCTTGGCTTAAGCCCACCAAGTAATCTCCAGGTTGTCCTCTGCTGTACCAAAGACTCCTCTGCGTTTTGTGCAGGCAAAGCTGGTCACCTGGTGCCCAGAGTGACCCTGGGACTGAGTTCTAGATGAGTGGAGCTATGGGGTATGGATGGTAGTTTTTACAAAGTCAGTGCAATTTCTGTTCTTGCCTGCACATATTTGCACTGAGAGTACCACAGCCAGCACTGTGCCCAGGTCTCCTGAGTCTTAGAGCACTTCTTCCGTGTGTGTGTGTGTGTGTGTGTGTGTGTGTGTGTGTGTGTGTAGGGCATGAGATTTCTGAGCTGCTGAAAGCCCGGAGCTGCCTCTACCACCTGCTGCTGACCCCTGGGAGTGTCTCCAAAGTTGTAATTGCCCTGCCCTAGGCAGGCCAGAAAGGATGGGGGCTGGGCATGGAGGAGTCTTCTCTCTCCCAGCCCAGCCATTCACACTCTTCCCAGCTTCTTCCCTGGGTCACAGCAGCTGCAAACCGGGTCTTCCCAGACCCTGAGTGCTACTGCTCCTCTGTAATCTGACACTACTCCTCAGTTCAGCAGCCAGCTTGAGTCTCTGGATGAGTGGGGATAGGATTGGGAGAGTGGGGAGAGGGGCCCAGGTAATTTGTTTACATCCTCTGTCTGACCTAGGGCCCACTTGGAGGTCTCAGCTGAGGTTACTGCCTCTAACCACTGGATATGCTACTCTCTCAGCAGGAGAGATCAGCTGTGGGACATAGGGAAAGAGCCCACCTCCTGGCTCTTGTGATCTCTGTTCTGTCCTTGGACCGCCTGCCTCTCCGCAGCCATGGATGCGGGCCTCGTCTGCACTCTCCTCCCTTCCCTCTTCCCCTGCTCGCCCAGTTTGCCAACCGTCGAGTAATCCTTGTATGAGGCTGTTAGCTCTTCTGTGTGATGAGCAGAGAGTTCTTTGATGGGTTATAGATGTTCAATTTGTGTTAAGTTCTGGAAGAGAACTCAAGAAGACAACCTCGCTACTGCCATTCCTATGATATCACTCTCCGAAAGTAGTTGTTGATAGGTATATAGTTATTGATATTTTATTATTCATATTTTTATTGCTATTATTATCATTACTTTTTGTTTTAGAAGTCCTCTAAGATTCCTTGTAATACTGGTTTGGTGGTGATGAACTCCTTTAGTTTTTTCTTGTCTGGCAAGCTCTTTATCTGTCCTTTGATTTTAAAAGATAGCCTTACTGGGTAGAGTAGTCTTGGTTGTACGAGGTCTGACAATTAAGTTTGCAAATTTGTTGCAACAATGTTGATAAGCTTTTTGATATTAAATGGACTATTCATTACGAATTCGTACCAACTGGACAAACAGTTAACCAAGTTTACTGTTTGGAAGTGCTTAAAAAGCTGCATGAAAACGTTAGACAACCTGAACTTTTCACCAACAATTCATGGCTCTTGCATCATGACAATGTACCAGCTCACACGGCACTGTCTGTGAGGGAGTTTTTAGCCAGTAAACAAATAACTGTATTGGAACACCCTCCCTACTCACCTGATCTGAACCCCAAATGACTTCTTTCTTACCCCAAAATAAAGGAAATGTTCAAAGGAAGAAATTTTTATGACATTCAGGACATCAAGTGTAATACGATGACAGTTCTGATGGTCATTCCAGAAAGAGTTGCAAAATTGCTTTGAAGGGTGGGCTAGGTGCTGCCATTGGTGTATAGATTCCCAAGGGGAGTACTTCAAAGGTGACCATAGTGATATTCAGCAACGAGGTCTTTTCTAGGATGAGTTCATGAACTTAATTGTCCAACCTCGTAAATCCTTGCTTTTCATCACATTGAATGTTTTGTGCCAATCCTTTCTGGCCTGAAAAGTTTCTGTTGAGAAATCATTTCTTAGTTTTACTGTCTCTCCCTTGTAAGTAACTAACTGCTTTTCTCTTGCTGCTTTTAAGATTTTCTCTTTGTCTTTTATCTTTGGCATTTTAATTTTGATGTATCTTGCTGTTGGCCTGTATGGGTTCATCTTATTTGGGATTCTCTGTGCTTCCTGGGCTTGTATATATATTTCCTTCACCAGGTTAGGGAAGTTTCCCATCATTATTCCTTCAGATAAGTTTCAATTCCTTGCTCTCTCTCTTCTCCTTCTGGTAGCCCTACAATGCAAATGTTGATATGTTTGAGGTTGTCCCAAAGGCCCCTTGAACTCTCCTCAGTTTTGAGGGTTCTTTTTTCTTTTTGCTCTTCTGATTGGGTGTTTTCTGTTACCTTATCTTCTAAATCACTGTTTTGATCCCGTTTCATGTAATCTGTTTATTCCCTGTAGTGTATTCTTCATTTCCGTTATTGTATTCTTTATTTCTGACTGGTTCTTAATTATGTTCCCTATCTCCATTTTTATGTCTCCTGTCTCTTTGTTGAAGTTCTCCCTGAGGTCATTGAGCATCCTTATAACCAGTGTTTGGAACTCTGCATCTGGTAGATTACTTGTTTATATTTTGTTAAGTACCTTTTCTAGAGCTTTGTTCTACTCTTTTATTTGGGACATGTTTCTTTTTTCCCCATTTTGGCTCCTTCCCTGTGTTTTTTTCTATGTATTAGGTAGGGCTGCGATGTCCTGGTCTTCATAGAGTGGCCTTATGTAGTAGGTGTGCTGTGGGACTTAGTGGCACAGTCTTCCTGGTCACTTGAGCCACACAGTCCAGGTGTTTCCCTTGTGTGGGTTGTGTGTGCCCTCCTATTGTAGTTGAGCATTTGTTGCTATTTGCACATCAATGGGAAGGACTGACCCTGGGGTTCACTGGTTGTGATGACTGGCCTTGACTACAGTGAAGGAGTTGTGGTGCAGGGGCTGACTCTACAGAGCAACATCTGCTCAGCAGTGCTTTGGTGCCTGTATAGTCTGCCCCTTGGGGGTGTCGTACTTGGAGGTGGGTGGGTGATCTAGCTTATTTTGAAGCCTGGGAGGGGACCTATTGCAGGTCAACTTTAGCCACAGACTGTGTCCCACCCAGGGCCACCCAGCAGAAGCCACAAAGAAATCTGAAGATGGCCACTGCCAGTGCCACGCTCAAAAGTGACTTGAGAGGCCCAGCTGCAAATCAAGGCCCACTGCCACTAGTGCTGGGTGTAGGGCGACTCAGCCAGAGGTGTAGGACATGTTCAAGCCAGATGCTGCTTGTTTGGGTTCTGCAAATCTTTGAGAGACTCTAGGAAAGTTGGAGCATGAGCCAAGGCAGGCCATTTGTACGAAAAAGCCACTGGAAATGGCTTGGGTATGCCTGAAAGTTGGGTGGGGTGGGGTCTCAAATCACCAGGTCATGACCAAATCACCATTGGTGTTAGCCAGCTTGATGGAGACTCAGACACGGCATCTGCCTGCATCTGCACACAGGGAAAGGGAAGAGCTCAACAAAGAAACAATGGCTTCCACCAGCTCTTCCATCCAGGAGAACACCCCTCCAGCCCCTGTCTTGAAGCCAGACAACTCAGTCCCCCCCACCCCCGCATTTCCTCTAACCCCTCCCCCTGCTTTCTGTATGTCCCTGCTTCCTCTCTAACTGCTGCCCCAGTGCTAGACTCAGAGCTAGTGATTCTGTCTGTGGGTAAATGTCCCTTTAAGAGGAGCTCTCAGGAGTGTATCGCCTTCCATCTCACTCAGTCACAATCTCCACTGGTTTTCGCAGCCAAAAATTATGGGGAACTTTCTCCCCAGTACTGGAACCCTGGGCTGTGGAAGGGCTGGGGCCCTTCACTCCTCCAGGGGGACCTCCATAGCTGAGATATCCCTCCCAATTTTTAATGGTCACTCTTGGTTGTGAGACCAGTCCATTCTGCGTCTCTGCCCCTCCTACCAGTCTCAAGGTGACTTCAGCATGTCCTTAGTTGTAGGGTTTGATTCAGCAATATTTTTGGCAATTCTTAATGATGGTCGTTTTGTAGTTTAGTTGTAATTTTGATGTGGTCATCAGAGAAAGTAAGCACAGTGTTTACCTACTGCTCCATCTTGACTGGAAACCCCTTGTAAGTTTTGCAATTGGGAAATATAAGTACTGCAACTTTGCTCTTTTTTTTCAATATTGTGTTGGCTATTTAGGGTCCCCTGCAATTTCATGTGAACTGCAGGATTGGCTTTTCCATTTCTACAAAAAAAAAAAAAAAAAAAAAGCTGTTGGAATTTTAATAGGTATTGCACTGAATCTGTAAATTGCTTTGGGGAGTATTGCCATCTTAACGATATTAAGTCTGTTGGTCTGTGAAGAAAGGATGCATTTCCATTTATTTAGGTCTTTAATTTCTTTCAACAATATCTTCCTGGTTTTTAGTGTATAAGTCTTTCACTGTCTCAGTTAAGTTTATTCTGTACTATTTTATTCTTTTTAAAGCTATTGTAAATGCAATTAGTTTCTTAATTTACTTTCATATTGTTCATTGCTAGTGTATAGAAATACAATTAAAGTTTTGTGTGTTTATCTTGTGCCCTGCAACTTGCTGAATTCATTTATTAGCTCTAATAGTTTCTATGAGAATTGTTAAACATTTTTTATATATAAGATCATGTTATCTTTGAATAAAGATAGTTTTATTTTTTTCTTTACAATTTGGATTCATTTTATTTCTTAATTGTTCTGGATAAAACAGTAAAATTTTGTATATAAGTGGCAAAAGTAGGCATCCATGTCTTGTTCCTGATATTAGGAGGAAAATTTTCAGTTTTTCATCACTATGATGTTAGCTGTGGGTTTTTTTCATAAATACTCTTTATCTTATGAGGAAGTATCCTTCTATTTATAGCTAACTAAGTGTTTTTATCATGAAAGCGTGTTAGATTTTGTCAAATGCTTTTGCTCCATCAATTGAAATGATTGTGTGTGTGTGTGTGTGTGTGTGTGTTTTTCTTCATTGCTCTATTAATATAGTGTATTGAATTGATTTATTTTTCTTATGTTGATTCAACTTGCATTTCTGGGATAAATTCCACTTGATAATGGTGTATAATATGTTTAACATGCTATTGGGTTCAGTTGGTAGTATTTTGTTGAGGATTTCTGTATCTATATTCATCAGGGATGTTGGACTATTATTTTTTTTTTCTTATGATGCCCTTTTCTGACTTTGGTATTGGGTAATGCTGGCCTCATAAAATGAGTTAAGAAGTATTCCATCCCCTTCTATTTTTTTAAAGAGTTTAATAAAGTTTAGTTTCAATTTTTTTATTGTTTGGTAGAATTCACCAGTGAAGTCACCTGGTCTTCGGCTTTTCTTTGCTGCCAGGTTTTTGATTACTGATTCAAGGGTTTTACTAATTATAGGTCATGAGATATTTCTATTTCTTCGTTAGTTAGCTTTGGTAGTTTGTTGTTTCTATGCATTTGTTCATTTCATCTAGGTTATCTAATTTGTCATGTACAAGTTTTCATAGTATTGTCTTATACTCCTTTTTATTTATGTAAGGTTGGTACTTTCTGATTTCAGTAATTTGAATCTTCTCTCTTTTCTTCTTAGCTTTTCAATTTTGCAGTTCTTCTCAAAGGACGTTCACTCTATTTGTTTTTCTATTTTATTTAGCTCTATACTAATTTTTTTCTCCGCTAGCTTTGGTTTTAGTTTGCTCTTCTTTTTCTAGTTCCTAAAGGTGCATAGTTAACTTTCAGTTTGAGATCTTCCTTGTTTTTAACGTTGCCATTCACAGGTATAAATTTCCCCCTGAGCACTGCTTTCACTCCACGGCATAAATTTTAGTATGTTGTGTTTTTGTTTTCATTTGTATCAAAGTATTTTCTTATTTTCTCTTGCAATTTCTTCTTTGATCCTTTGGTTTTTAAGAGTATGTTGTTTAATTTTTATATATTTGTACATTTTCTAGTTTTACTTCCATTATTGATTTCTACTTTTGTTCCATCGTGGTCATAGATGATAATTTATATGATTTCAATATCTTAAAAATTATTGATAGTTATTTGTGGTCAAACATATCGCCACCCTGGAGAATGTCCTTTTTGTACTTGAGAAGAATGTGTATTCTGCTATTGTTGGGTAAAGTGTTCTATAAATATTTGTTAGGTCTATTTGATTTATAGTGTTGTTCAAGTCTTCTATTTCCTTGTTGATCTTTTGTCTAGTTTCCCATCCATTATTAAAAGTGAGGTATTAAAATCTCCAATAGAATTATCTATTTTTCTCTTTATTTCCATCAATGTTTGCATCAGATATTATGAAGGCTTATTGTTAAGTGAGGCTATATGTATGATGATAATATCTTCTTGATGGATTGACCCTTTACCAAATTTTCTTTTAGCTCGAAGTAGGTGGAGTGTTGGGTTTCCCAAGAAAGCAACAGGGTGCAGTTGCAGGGTATGGTATGTGACTTCGAGTGTATGGGGAAGTAAGTGTGGGTCCTGATGGAGGCCAGGGATAAAATGGATGGGATGGGCTGAGTGTCGGGAGTGGCTCAGACAATGGCAGAATCAGGTCCCAGATGCTGTACCAATGACAGCATTTCCCCAAAAAAGGCCAACTCACGGGATCTTAAGAGTTTAGGGGAATTTTCAGGGGAGTCCTGGGATGAGAGAAACCTGGGTATTCTGGGTGCCAGAAGCCCCATGTCCCAGACTCATCTGTAAGGAGTCTGGCTCAGACCACCTATCAGGCAAAACACAATCATTTTTCTTTCAGAATTTAAACATGTCATCTAACTGCTTTCTGGCATACATGGTTTCTGATGAGAAGTAAATTGTTAATCTTATTGAGGATTAACTTGAATGTGAAGATTCACTTCTCTCTGACTGCTTTGAATATTGTTTCTTTGTCTCTGGTTTTTAACAGTTTTTCTTATAAATGAACCTTATATTGTTGTTCCTTTACACACCTCATGAATTTTCATTGCAAATTGGATATTTGAATGCTGTAATCTCATTACCCTGAAAATCAGATTCATCCACCTGCCCAGGGTTTGTTGTTTTTCATGTTGTGTCTTGGACTACCCTATTTAATGATTTTTCTAAATTATTGTTATAAAGACTGTATTCATTGTAACAAATGGCCACTGATGTCTCATTAATTTCTCATTGATCAGCGATTTCTTTAAAGGTCTAGAGCAAAAAACAAAAACAGAAACAAAACATTCCTGGGTTCACAGATTGGCTTAGTTTGGGACACTCTTATCACAGCCAGGCTGTTAACAATTATGTCTTAACTTTCATGTCTAGCATATAGGAAGCCTAAAGGCCTATCAGAGGTGAAACCTTAGAGTCTCCTCAGGGCTTCTATAAACATATATCTATGCTTTGGCATGAGTTTGGGCTCCTAGATTTCCTGGTGATTGTCCAACCTCACGTGAAGTTCTTGACTTAACCTCCGTAGGTTTCATGTTCTAACTGCTGCAGTCTCTTTAATGTCTGATGATAGTACATTTGCCTCAAAGTTCATTTGATGAAAATTGCTCCTCAGACCATACAGACCAAAAAAAATTTCAAAGAAAAGAACCGCTTATATGACTGAGAACCCAGACACAAAATCAATTTTGGTGTCTTCTTTTCTGGAGACAGTGTGCTGCGGTCTGTGGAGGGTCAAAGCAGGAGACTTCTCAGGTCCTCTGTTACCCACAGGGCACTTGTCCTTGTGGGGTGTTGCTGACTTGGACTCACAGCCCCCCTTCCATGGGGTATCCGCCAGTGTTGTTCCTGGCAGAGCCCCTGTGGGTCCCAAGAGGCATCCAACAGGCCTTTCCCAGGCTGCCGGTGTGCCGTGTGGGCCTGGACTGGGCTCCTGTGTGGGTCCCAGGACACTTGATGACACACCAGCGGGGAGGGGCGGCGTGGACTGTGCCAGAAGTGTCTCGCCCTAAAGAGTGGACCGGTGAAACTTGGGAGCAGGGCTTCTTCCCCTCTCTCCCCTCACGACCGTGGGGCAGTGGCTGGGGCCGATGGAGCTCTGAGGATGCTCTGTGCTCTCTCTGCCTTCGCTGTGGGCCCTGTGATCCACCGCTGGAAGCTCTGTAGGGTGCTTGCTATTGCCCATCCGTCTCCTCCTTCTTTTGAAAAGAGCTGCTGGGCGCAGGGGGCAATTGCTGTCCCCAGAGTCCCTTCTGTCAGCCTCAGGGTGTCCTTTCGCAGGAGCCAACCTCTTGCATGGGGCCATCGAGTCCCTGGCTGGGCATCCTACATGCTGGCGTTTAGGCAGGCGGCCGATTGTGTCACCCTCTCCACTGGAAGGGCCACGGAGACAGGCAGGGCAGAGAGCCTCTTGAACTATAACCCAGCTGCTAAGGGGCGGGGTTGGGGCCAGGAGGGCCCCCAGCCCCTGCACCACTTGGTGCTCTGCCTTTTGCCCCCTTGGTGCTAAACTGGCCTCCCTGCAGGGATCTAGGCACACCCCTGGGCCATGGAGGGCCTGCCCCATCCCTGCGCAGGTGGGGCCTGGACATGGAGTCCCCTACATTGTCCCCAGTTTTCCCAGATGAGGGACCCAAGGCCTAGGGGCATTCAAGTGACCTTCATGCAGTCACGTGACAAGAAGAGGGCAAGCTGCCATTTGAATCTAAGGAGTTTAGGTTCTCTGTGAGCGCTGCCCACCCACATATCTCTGAAGGGGGTGAGGGGCTGAGTGCTAGACAGAGAAAGGGATTTGCCTACAGATGACTGTCACCATCACCAATCCAGCTTCCAGAAGTGGCCGGTAACCAACAGACAAAGTCAAATAAAAACCCCACATGTCCACTTCACCGTCCCCCACACACCCCGTCCCATACCTGAAGGTGTTCACCCCGATGAGACTTAGCACATATCCCTGCAACTACCCCGCCCCACCCCCACGCCCCACTCCCGGTCTGTGTATCCATGCACACAGGCACACTCGCTGTCCAAGCAAGGAGGCAGTGGCTGTGACGTTGGTTCATTGGGGCGACACTGGGTGAAAGCGGGAGACAGTTATCTTCACCTGATGTATCGAGGAGACCATACAAGTACTGTTCCCTTCGTTCTGGGTTGTGATGACATCCCAAAGCTTGGCATTTATTAGATGGAGGAATCCCCCATAGCCATGATTGCAATCAATCTTCTCAGGAGTATATTCATTCGTTGGCCCGGTATGACACGATGGGTTACCGCATTATCCACCCAGTTGAAGTTAACGATGGGTAACACTCAGAGTCAATACAGTGGAAACCCCACATCCCCAGCAGCCAGATACACTAAGGGTGGTCCTTCGCCTGTATCCGTGCATTATCCCAGATCCATTTCCATGGGCATGCACATACACATGCACGCAGGCACATACACTCTCCAGGCAGGCAGGCAGGCAGACAGTGGCTGTGGCACTGAGGGTCACAGATGTAACACTGTACAAATGCAGCGGTGAGAGTCCACAAAGTCCCGGATTGCAGTCTCCCGTGGAAGTAGCATCCCACCCCCCAACTGTGCTTGTGTTCCTCTCCACTCCCCAACCCTCCACCTCACATACCCCTCGTCTCCCACCCTCCCACTCCAAGGCCAGCCCCAGATTTATCATCGGGTGGAAGAATCTGGTCTTGAAGTCTTTAATGGTCTTGGTCATTATCTGGGCAACCGGCTTTGCAGGCTTGGTGCTGCTGACCACGCTCGCCAAGCGGGCACTGGGGGTGCTGGAGCCTGGGTAGAGCAGCTTCTGAGGGCCGGAGGCAGAGCTGCAGCCAGCGGCCGCACTGCCACAGGGAGCACAGCTGTACCCCATGGGGCATGGGTTTGGCTTGACCTCCACTTTCACTGAGACTGACGCTCCTTCTCTCTCCAAAGCCTCCAAAAGGATCATCTTGGCCTGTCAGACTTGCGCCGGTTGGCACGTGCAGATCGGATCTTCAGCGTCATTAGTTGTAGCCGCTGCTCTTGGGCATCCCGGAGCCGCAGGCACCTCTCACGCCACAACTCAAGCTCTTGCGGCCTTTCTTTGTGAAAGTGGCCGTGACAGTGCATTCTCCATCGTTGATCGGTTGCTTCCACTGGCATACCATTGCATTTCTCTATGCGATGTGGCTGATCAGGAATGCATGTCTTCAGATCGGGTTCCAGAACAAAATAGCAACGCCCCCCACTTGAAAGAGTGAACTGAAGTTATTTCAAAGGACTGCTGGTGCAAGGTCCTCATGTTGGGGAGACAGGCTCGCATGGAACCAGCGAAGACCCACATCTTTGAGTTCATTCTGCGTCTGCTCAATCCAGCTTCCTCTGCCTCCTGAGGTGAGGACAGTGCTCTGGGCTTGGCTCGAAAGGAGGGCATCCATTCAGAGGCAGCAGGTGGACAGCAACCCGGCTGCAGCCCGGGAAACCAGAGGTCTGGCCATGCTGGTGCTGTGTCTGCGGGGACCTCTATCAGCCTGTCCCGACCGGCTCTGGATGGCTGCAGCTTTTCAGACTTGTTCATCTTCACCTTAGGTAATTCCTGCACGGAGTTCAAGGTGTCCCTAGCACCTTTGGGATCCCTTTTGTCCTTCAGTCCTTACCCAGAGACCGGTGGCTGGCATTTTCGTAAGCTTTTTTTTTTTTCCTAGAGGACTGGTCGTAGTTGAGGTGGGTGTCTAGCATTCCTCCTCTTCCTCCTTATCTGCCTCCTCCACTTCCAGGAGGGAGCCTGCTGGCTTCTTCTCCCAAGAGAGGCTTGACATTCCATTTAGGAGCTTTGAGGCTGGTAGAAACCTTCTCCTGCACCTTGTCTGACTTTTCTCTTTCTCCCCTTTTGTATGTCTCAGCTTTCTGGAAGTTGGAAAGTTGGTTGTCTTTTTGCATTGCGTGAGTCTGAATTTCTTAGTTTGCTCTACCTAATAGTAATCCTTGAGCAAGCTGGATTTATCTTATTATGGGAATTTTTGGCTGGTATATCTTCTAATATTCTTTCTGTGTGTTTATGTTGTGTTTTTTAAAGACTTTTTAAATGTATTTATTGGTGTGTTTAATGTTGTCCCCTATGTTGGTCAGCTCTGTTCTATTCTATTTTTTCTTTTTTACGTTTTTTTTCTAAAACCGGATAATTTCAACTGACATCTTCAAGTTGTTCTTACTCTTTTAATATATTGTACTTTACTCATGATGTTTTCATTTTTATAATTATATTTTTAAATTTGAGAATATTTGTTTCCTTTTTATAATTTTCACCTTTTTATTTATAGTCTTTTTTTTTTTTAACTGAATAAGCCCAAACAAGCAGTAAATTTATTAAAGAACGACAGTATATTCTCAAGATAGCAAGAGTGGGCAGGGTTGGAGAAGAGGAGCTCCTCTTCATCATTTTTATTTTGTGCTTATGGTTATGTTTCTTTGTTTTGTTTTGTTTTGTTTTTTAGTTCTTTGCCCAAGATTTACTTTAGCTATCTGAGCATATTTAAGGCAGTTGACTCAAAGTCTTTTTCTCGTATGTTTAATGTTTGTGTTTTATTAAGGACAGTTTTATTAAATTCAATTTTTGTCATGAATGGTCCCTATTTTTTCCTTTTCATGCTATATATTTTTTGTGCAAATGGGGTATTCTTAATTTTATAATATAATAAATTCTAGAAATCAGATTTACCCTGCTGCCTTGGGTCTTGTTACTGAGAGTGACTTATGTAAATTATTATTGTGAAGACTGTATTATTCGCCCCTCATAGTCATTGATGTCTCAGTTCTGTTAGCTTTGTCATTACAGAAAGATTTCCTTAAGTGTCTGGATATAAAGGAATAAAAGTATGTTTCCAAGTTTACAGACTGGCTCCTGTTGGGACACTCTTTCATGTGTAGCCAGGCTTTTAACAATTTTGTCTTTCCCTTCACTGCCTGCTTATCCCAAGCATTTAAGGTCAGTCAGAGTTGAAAACTCAGGCTCTTCTTAGGTCTTTTCTGAACATATATTTAGCCCTGGACATGTGCATGACCTTCTAGAGTCCCTGGTATATATGGGAGCTTTTTAAAGCCCTTGTTCCCCCATGGGTCTCCTTCTCTACTTGTTTCTTCCCCGGCAGTTTCATTTGTCTGCTGCTTGCCCTTTGGTGGCTAATGCTAGTATATTTGACTTTAGATGCATTTGGGAAATATTCCTCAGTAGGCCGTCCAGCCTTGAGAAAGCTCCAAGGTGGGAAAACCAAGGTTATGCCCCTGGGCTCATCCATCATGGAGACACCAGACAGATTAATGCCCACAAACACAATTCTCTGAGAAAAAGATCCACACTGCTCTCCCTGGCTCAGGCTCCTATTTGCTGAGGTGAGGGCTATCATGGGTAGGTAAGTCAACATTCCATAATTATATCTTACTAAATTTCAGCAGCTTCTTTCTTCTTTAAGCATTCTCTTGGTTGTTGTAAGTTTTAAAATTAGATTTCAGACATCAAAAATAGTTAATTCATGACAGATTTTGCTAGCTTAAGGATTGTTTTAGTGATGAAGGCAGTTTTGGAGTTCCCTATGGTACCATTTTCAGTCACATAATAATGTTTTAACCTAAAATTTTTTAAAACTATTATTCATGTTTTGTATTTAATACTACAATTTATATTGAACCCAGGAAAAGATCTCTGGGTCTTGCTAAATCTCCAATTCAAATTTTCTTTAAATATTTTCTTGATGAGCACTGAAGTAAGATCTACTTCATATTCTATTATATCCTTGATTGCCTCAAAATAAATCTATTCATTTTTTGACAATGTCTTTAAAACTTGTCCTCCATTCTTCTAATAAATTTTAGGATCTAGTTCTGTAAAGCAGTTTTATTTATGAACAACCAGGTGGAGACCAATACTGTTTTATCATGTTCTGTCTCTTACAAAAGACTCAAGAATAATATTGAGAATGGGAACTTGGCTCTTTATAATTTCAGATTATTTTTGGCACATTTGGATGACCTGTGAATTCACAGTCTTGCCCCACAATGTGTGATTCTGCCATCTTATTACCAGGCACTGTGGTAAGATGAAAGGAGCTCTCATGCAGAATTCTGCCACACATGTGAACAACTATTAATAAAGAAGATTAAAAACAGTTATTCAGCCTGTTTTTGTTAGGTCTGTGAAGTCCCATTATCTTCCTTCATGCTAATTAATTACATAGCCTCACTACTTTTTAGTAGGAGTCATGCTATGACACCGTGGTGCATGTGGGTCAGCTCATCCTAGATGGCATGACTTAAATCGATTATTCTGAGGCTCAACTATTTATTTATATTTATTTATTTTTACATGAACAACATTAAGTAAACCTATCATTAGGCTATGCCCTTCAATCATTAAGGAATAAGAAGTATGTTGTCACAAATAGAGGAGTTTACATTCAAAGAACCTTTGAATATCTAGCCCTACCACATACCCAATGAAGTGATGTTCCCCTCAGTGCTGTAAGTGAAGAGGATGACCAGTGTCAGCTTGAACGTTTCCAGAGACATGGCTGAAATCTTCGAGGCATGTCATTCCATTTCTGAGTGTTTGTAATTTTTAAAAAATTCTTTCTGATACTGGGATGAAATCAGTCTGCTTCCACCCATGGCCCCAGTTCTGCATTAGTACTACTACTTCCCTTATTCTAGTCCATTCTTTGTAATCAATAAGTTATAGTTTTAAAAACAAGACATTCATTTTTGGCATTGGTGTCTTTAAAGGTTTAGAAGCTCAAGTTATTTCTTTTATGTTGCATGATGTAGAAATAAATTGCTATAAGACCTTGAGAAGATTCAGAGTTTTTATAAATAAATAATTTATGTATGTATTTATTGTGTCTGGAAGCTATTCCAATGTAACATCAACTTTACCTCCCTCATGTCTGGCAGCTAACATATGTATCGTATATAATCCACAAAATACAGATTCTGCAAAAAGATAGTTGTTAAAATTCAGTGTTTATCAAAGCCCACAGAAGATACTTAATTAAAGTGGAAGAACAGGGTCCGTCTGCCGGGCAAGTCATTAGAGTATGTTTGGGAATCACTGGAGGCAGGACAACTGGGTTTCATTTCCATAAAAGACCAAAAAGTTTTAAGAGTTTGATGTCTTTTCAGGGAAAGATAAAATAGGGAACATTACCTTGATCTGATAGCAAGGGGCTATATTTAGAGTACAACAGTGGTTATAAATTTCTACTTTTGCTTATACCATGTTTCCCTGAAAATAAGACTTAACCGTAAAATAAGCCCTAGCATGATTTTTCAGGATGACATCCCCTGAACATAAGCCCTAATGCATCTTTTGGAGCAAAAATTAATATAAGACCCGGTCTTATTTTTGGGGAAACACAGTATTAGTGCTTTATTGTTTGTGCTTTTGAATGGTTGATCTATCTATATGCTTGCTTTTGATCTTACTGCATTAATTTAGATCTTCCTGCATTAGTTTAATATGGCTAAATTGTTTGAGTTCTTTAGTTTGCAGTCAATGTTTATTTACTTATTTATATCCCAATTTATTCTAAAAATGATTCAAGGCAGCTTATGGAAATTCCTATAATTCAGCAATATCAAGTAGATTATAAAAATGCTTGAGTGAATCTAGGCAAACAGAATGTAGGGCTACAAAAATAAAAACAATCCAGACGTGACCTGGGTATTCTCAGGATGTGCTGGCAAATCTTAGATCCTCGCTAGAGGGGAGCCATATTTAATGTCAGGTTTTGTAGAAGCCAAAGTTGTAATATGACTTAAAATTTCACATGACTTGAACAAATTATTTGCTTAGGAAAAACACAAAAACTATTTCTGACAGCAGAGAGAGATTCTCCTTTGGGAGAATTATTTAATAAAGAAGACCCCACCTATTTATTTCTTATTCTAGTACACTCCCATTCAGGCATATGGAACTAAATAATCTTTGCATGCTACCTACGGAGCTGGATGCCATGTGGGCTTCGTGTAGAATATGTAGTGATGATACCTGTGTGCATATGCTAGTTCTGCCCCACGTTTACTCCCAGAATGAAAGTTTTCACTTAAATTTAAAACCCTGGGTCTATCTGAAACTAGCCTTCATTGGTCCTGGGATCTTTAGAAAATACAATCCTCTTATTTGTGTGTACTTTGGATGTATGTGGCTTCCATGTTCAATTACTATATTAAACACAGTGGTCTTCCTTTCCAGGGCTTTGTGTAGCAAAAGTTGACTTTCATTCTTCAGTTAAATCTAATTAAGAAAATCAACTGAAGGAACATCCCATAAAAATAAGACGTTATTATGTGTTAATGAAAGGCATGTCGTATCCCAGTTACGTAAGTCATAAATACAAGATTGCATTCCCATCAAAGTGTCTTAATTATCTGTCCCCAGAGTGTTCTCATAGTAATGATACACTATTCTCAGGTGTCAATAAATGCCCAAACATGCAGATTGCATGCAGAATACATTCTACCAAATATTTGACATGATGGTTTTTGTTAAATATTGATTATCCAAGTTTAAATTCCTAAACTGCTCTACTTCTTTATAGTAAAACCATTTATTGTGCAACCTCCATGTAGAAGGCCCCTTGCATGTACGTGTGTGGATGGATATATATATATATGTACACACACACACATATACATAGATAGATAGATAGATAGATAGATAGATAGATAGATAGATAGATAGATAGATCGGATGCATATATATATATCCGAGGATGTTCTTGGATAAACTATTGTGGAGGGAGGAGTGGGAGTGGGGTGGCAATGAGCGTGTTCATCTTACTGTCCCCAACACAGGCAGGCCTTGATGTGGCCAGCCTCATGGGTCTCCTTTCTCTACCTGCCTTTCATTAACAGATACTAACATCTTACTTTTATGGGTCATTCCTTCAGCTGATTTTGTTAATTAGATTTAACTGAAGGATGAAAGTGTCATACTCATTTATCCCAGCTCTCTCACAAAATGGTTGGTATCGGAGAATTATTTTTCTCCGTATCCCTCTGCCTTGATAGTCTACTCCTGATCAATTATATCAGAATTTGATTGTATCTTTTCATGAAGAGTCAACTGGATCTCAGAGCCATGGCTAATATCAGAAATACTGAGGATAGAATTCTTATTTTACTAGATCACAAATTGTTATCCCCTTGTGCTATCCCATAGGTGATGGGCCTTCCAGAGCTGAGTCCCTCAGATGCATGCTGTCTCTCCTGACTTCTCTTTCTTTCTCCATTTTCTTGTAAGAAGGTTTCTTTTCTTTTCTTTTCTTTTCTTTTCTTTTCTTTTTTAAGTCCTCAATCCAAGCCAACTTCTTCTCTTGGAATTCCCTGCTTTCCCTAAGAGAGTTATGTTTTTACATGCGTGTGTGTCTATGTGTGTATGTGCCTGTGTGTGTTTTGCATCACAAAGCTTTTCGTTTGTTTTACAAACTATGTCCCGGACTTTAATGGAAAGTTCCTTCTTGGCTGGGTCACAGCCTGCTCCCAAACAGGAGGGAAAGGCAGTGGCCCTTAAATGAGTTCAAAATGATTTAAAAAGAGAGTCCTACACATCCTATTCACCTTTCGCACCAGCATGAGCTGGGGTGGATTTCATCACAGAAAGGAAGCACTATTTTTTTTTTCCACTGTAGCATTAAGAAGCATTTAACCCTTTTCTGGAACTGCTTACAAGTCAAGAGTCAACCCAAATTAGGCTCTTTTTCTATTTCCACTCATCTCTCTTCTTCCATTCCGTTCTCCCAATTAAAGTGTTTCCTCAGTTCGTCTTCATATAATTATAAAAACCACATACAAATCACTGATCATTCAAACACCATTCTAAAGAACAACCTTCAAATGTGAAAAATACCAGGTTTACCTAATATTTTTTGCCTCAATTCTTATGTTATTATTCCTTAAACTTTTCTGCCAAGTTTTCAGGATTTGAGCTGAAATCTGTAACACGCTGATGAAGCATTACTTAATTAAGTTGGTAAGTGTTGAGTGCCTGGTCATTCATTAGTCCTCACTCATACCTAAACTATAAGTAGAGCTCATGGACACCAGGACCCCAGTCTCAGTAGCTTGCTTAACAATTCATGTATCCTCCTTCTTAGAATCTCATATCTCAAACTTTTTCCTGGGCTGTTTGTGATTGCACTCATGCTCATCCCTCCCTAAACCACCCCACCCCTACCCTTAGACAGGTTCCACTTCCTTGGCAACACTTTCCATATTTGTAAATTTTAAAAACGTCATTTAATGTCACTTTTGCTACAGAGTGAGCTCCTCAAGGGAAGGGGCCATGCATAACTTACCCATGCTCTGTGCACATCATGGACCTCAGTACTTTGCAAATATCTTCTGGATGAATAAGTAAGCAATGAATGTGCTATTTCATTTCCACCACCAACCATAAAGCCTAGTTTCATTAAAAACAAAAACAGCCCCAACAGAATTCAAAGTTATAGAATATTACAAAATTTAAAATAGAGTAAACAGATTTCATCATAGCTCTGGCAATAAAGTCAGCAGAACTCTAGCTTAAAAAACAAAACAAAACAACTACCTTTGGATTTAATTAGGAATGTTTGGTTATGTTACTCTAACTCACTATCCAAAACTATTGTCAAGAGCAAAGTTAATTGTAAGTGCTCCTCTATGCAAAGATATTCAATCCTTGTCTAAGAAATAGAAAGGGAATTCTTTACTCTGGAGGTAGAAAAAAGAATCTTGTCTGGAAAAATTACACACAAATAGTCCCAGCAATAAGTGAGAAGATCTCTGTCTTTTCTGTTCATTTTCTGAAGAGCAGGGCAGCCAAAGCTGGTCTCTGGGAACCAAGAGCATCAACTTGGCCAAATTTGATACAGAGCCAGTCCAAGGTGGGAAACCATGCTTACAGTAGGGCTTCTAACAACAACCAAAGAGTTAATAAATTCATACGGAGATAGTTAATGTTGTTAAGTTTTTTCCATTTTTATAAATTTGTATTAAAAAATGATATATAAGAGATTATAATTCAGAATTTACTTGAGAGCCAATTTTGAATATCAAAGACTTAATACTTTATTTTAAAGTGTAAGTCACCTGCTGGTTGATGCTTACCTAACTTATAGATTCAGTCTTGGGTTTACAAGTCAGAACCATAAAATTAAAGTTCTTCAGTGGAAAATACGACAGCTTTTGAAGAGTGGCTCTAAAACTGATGCTTTAGAAGCACTCTGAGGAGATCTACTTGCTCAGCTGGATTGCTGCCATCTATTCACACTGACCATAGGAATGGGACCTTTCTCTCTCTGTCTGTGGGATCAGCGAAATCCTAGGACATAGAGAGTAAATCATTGCTAATGTAGAAACCCTTCCTAGAACTGTCCACAAACATATTACAGCCTCATAACCATCCCATCTGTCTGTGAAGCTCTCAGTGTTATATGTGTAGTCCACTAGATGGAAATTTCCAGATCACTCGTCTTTCTGTCCCCAGAACAATACTTGGTGAGTGGCAGAAAGCCAACCAAGGACAACATGGAGCCATACAAGAAGTATCCTTCCAAAGGTAATGAGGCAAGTGGGGAGAATGGAAGTGAGCTGGCACCTGTATGCCAGGTCAACGAAAGAAGTCAGGGTCAGGTCTGTGGGGTTGGAAATATGCGCTACGACTCTGAAGGAGGAACTAAAAACATGAGCTGGAGTGACAGGAAAAAACTGAACCATGGAAAACAATAAAATTATGTGGAGCAGAGCAAGGAACAGAACTTTTGTTTCTAAGTGGGGATTGAGTAGGCCACAATGGCTATGTGGGAGCTCTGAGGCAGAGCTGCAGTCTTTGGAAAATAGAAGCGTCTGGAAGCCTCAGCATAAGCATTAAAGTACAGGTCCCAGCTTTGTTGGGGACATGTGAGTGTCGGCTGAAACCCCTCCCCTCTTAGATTTTGCTTTTGTACATTTTGCTTTTCGCTAGTCATTTCCTTTCTCCAAGCAGTTGCGAAGAACCAATGGGGAAAGCATATCATCCAATGTTATTTGTCCCAGTCTTGGTAACTTTAACTGATCTAGAGATTCCCAGGTGAGGATTCCCAGCGATGAATTATGAGAAATATGAAGTCCTTAAGCAAAAGATCCTCACTTCACCTCCAAGCTGGGTTTGTCTGCTTCTATCACCTTTGGCCTACCTCACCCTCACCCTCATCCCCCACTCCTCCCAATTTCCCCTCCTTTCTGGGGATGGGCAAAGCATTGGCCCCTAGCTTTCAGTACAACAGATGGGGGCAGATACAGGTTCTGGGCCAGGAAAACTGGACACCCCCACCTCACTCTCTGGAGTTGCTACATTTTCTTCTGTCCATGGGAACTACTGAAGCTATTGAAAGGGGGAATGGTGTGATCACACAGTGACATTGTGATTTAAGAAGGCTATGCTGCAGAGCGGATGATGGAGTCTACAGGAGTCAGAGTGATGGCAAATGACTAATCAGTAAGAGCAGACTGACCAGCACTCTAGGCAAGAGATGGTGCCACTGGCAACAGGAATGGAGAGTAATGAACCTACACAGGATAGATTAAAGAATCAGCACACACAGTTTTCTGGAATTCTGAGTTCTATAAGTTCACTACCTTAAGAATATTGTATTTCCTAATATTACCAGTGCCTAGATGGTCCCAAGAGGTCATCATTGTAAGTGTCCCCTAAATGCCTGTAACCAAAAGATAAGGTACCTTGGGGTCTCTGGGGGCCATGAGTGCTTGAGAGGTTCTCAGCCTGGCTAGCAAGTTCTCAACTCCTCCATCAAGCCTGGGTGTCAACACCCAAAGAAGCTCTCTTCTTTAAACTCAATTGTGTTTAACTGCCTATTGCGATTAAGTAGTCAAAGAGATTTACAGAAGGAAAAAAAGGCAAATGTGGAGCAACACTGTAGGTGCCTGTGATGTCTCCGGAATGCAGGACCAGCATGTTTTGCTCACTGAGAGAGTACGTGTTTAATGGAAGTGCCAGCAATGGCTGGACTTAGTGGCTCTCCCTGCACCTGACTTGCTTAGACTAGGGAGGATTTGCAATCTCCAAAGCCTGTGGACTCCCACGTGAGTCAGGTGCGAGGGATTTCAATGTCTTCTGTGAGCTCGGAGAGGATTCTCTGCCCACATTTCTAAAATACTGCCTATCAAAAGAAAATATAAAGGACAATAATGACAATGGTCACAATGTACTGACCACTCACTATGTGTCAGTTCTGGGCCCAGTGCTTTGGAGGGTTATTTGTAAAACTGACAATAGCTCCACAAGATAGGCACTCACTGCGCTTATGTACTGCTGCGTAACAAACTATTCCACAGTTCAATGGCTTAAAACAACAAATTGTTATTATTGTGTCTCCTAATAGTATGAGAAGGTACAGTCAGAAGAGCTCACATTTGCTTCATGATATGTGCACCCTCAACTGGGACGTCTCTAATGGCAGGGCCTGGCTGGGCGTCTCTCCCTCCATCCACCGACCCTGTCCTGGTAAACAGGCTTCTTCACATCATGGCAGCCTCAGGGTGGTTGGATTGTTCAGGGTTCCAATAGTGACAGGAGGTGGGAGCTTCCTTGCTTTAACACCTGTCTCTGGAACAACATAGCTTCCTCCATGTTCTGTTGACTAAAGGAGTCACAGAAACTGAACTTTCTCTACCCTGGGGAGTTCTAGAGAGGGAACATACACTTCACCTCTCAATGCAAGGAGTGTCAGAGGTTTAACTGTCATTTTTAATCCATCACATTATTATTACTCTTATTTTATAGAAGAGGAAACTGAGGCCAAATAAGTTAAGCCCTAAGAGAAGCACAGCTGAGTTTAGAAAGGGTGAGTAACTATAGGCTTTTTCTTTTTCCAGTACACAACCCTGCTCTCTCAACTTATAAACATTTAGTATAAATACAAGTAAGATAAACCTTGGTGAGGGGCAAACTGCTTTTCTGACAAGATTTAGAATAAAGCATAGGAAATCATTTTGCCAACATATTTCCATACTTTGCCTCACTAGCTGAAGAGGTCCAGTCTAACATACAGCTGTAGAATCTAAGTATTCTCTTCAGTTTGAGAGGTTGTTCAAGGCAAAAGAAGAGGAAAAATACCAATGAATAAAATCACCAATTTAAATGCGAACTACCTGGCTCAGTGTAGGTTTCTTTCCCCAGAGGATACAAATATATTTACTTTATGAAATAAGCTGGAATCCAATGGGAACCTCTTGTTATTATTAGATTTCCTCTTGAGAAGGAGTTATAAATGAAAACATAACTTGCTATTTTAGTATTTTGTTTTTCAGGGAAGAAAAACCCTTTACAAAAACAAATTTAAAAAAGAAAAACTTATCCATTTCAAGCACTTGTTTATTTTCTTGTATGCCAGGCTAAAACTGTCTTCTTTCATCTCTGATTGTGTTGGGGGCTGAGGAGAAAAGAGATTTTTGGGTTTTCGTTTTGTTTTGTTTTGTTTTTTTCTTCCTTTTTCCAAATCTGGAAAGTCTCTTCTAGAATGTGAGCAGTACTTAATTCTTATCTGAGACTGCAATTCTGAGCCCACGCCCTCCTCTAGCATATCTTTGGTCCAAGCACTCCACTCAGTGGGGGGAAAGCGAAAGGCCAGGACAAAGGGGGGCTTGGGGCTGGCCGCAGTGTTTCATTGGGGATTTCAGAGGCCCCACTGGGTTACTGTGATGACAGTTCCTCTCTGGATCTTCTCTATCTCTTTTCTAGCATGTGTCCTGCCATAGTGTTGTTATTCTATCTCCTCAGCTACACGAGAATCTTGACAAAAAGGGTCCTGTGGCTGCTTTTGCAATCCTAGTGTACTTTGTGGGCTTGACGTTTTCATTTTTGAGTAAGCTCTGTATCATAGAACTATAAGCACTTTCTTAGCTTCTTTATTAACATGTATTAATTTCTAATCACAGAAGTAGAACCAAGTTGCATTTAAGCAAGAGATGTGTTCCTGAAGATTTTGGCACGCTTGCTAAGCTGATCTCTTTTGCTCCACTGTGGACCCACTGCCCCCTTGTGGAACCTGGAATAGGCCAGGTGCACTCTGCCTCATCAACATGTGCTACGCTTTATCTGCAATGCTCCTTGTCCAGATAGCCCATGGCCCAGGCCATCACTTCTGCAGGTCTTCATTCAATTGTCACCTGCTCAATGAGGTAATGACCCCTACCCTCACACATGCACTGCCCCAGCTCCTTTTCCTGCTTTATTTTCCCTGAAGCATGGATACAATCTAGCATTCCATCTACATTGACTTATTTCCTGTTTGTCTCTCACTACCGAACCCGCACCATCCCCTGTCCTAGTATGTAAGCTCCATGAGCTCCACTATCCCCAGGGCCTGGAATCGTGCCTTCTATACATAAATATTTGTTGAATGAATGCCTAAAGAGTGAATAGTAAAGAGTGAATAAGCCCAATTCACAAGTCATTATTCCTGACAGCTTCAAATTGTACAATTCTTGAGGAATTTTACATGTGCAATACACATGCTATTTTTAAATTTTCATTGATAAACTCAGGCATTATGAATAGTTTGTGTTGTATTATTTCATATTTGCATAATTTATATTTGCACAAAATGTATTCACATGAATATATTCTCCTGGCAAGAAAATTAAATTATTACCATTTAAGACTAATGTCCTCTTCATAGGTACATATGTGGGATGTAGTTTAAAAAGAGAACACTTATAGGACAGAAGTAGGTTATCTGCATGTTGTCTAATAAAATATACAGTAGGACAGCAGTAAGCCAATTCAGTTCATTGGGTACAACTTTTATTCAAAGATAACTAGCAGAGTAAATTCTACATCTCCTCTCTTCTTAAAAGTAGTATTCATCAAAACAATTGTATTGGTTAAAGTGGATGTAAAAGAGACCTGTTATTAAGCATATTAATACTGCAGATCTTTTTAACTTTACTGCACTCTGAACTCTTGGGAAAAAATTCTTATCTTTGTGTACAAAATAGTGAGAGGTATCACTTTCATGTGGAAAATTTAGTTACGAAGGCAAAATGTTTCCAGAATCTGACTGTAATCCAAAGTAGCAATCACTTCTGTTGGGATTCCTTGTGGCTGGAAAAGCACGTGCAAGTGGTGCCACTGTGTGTTTGCTAGGGAGAAATACAAGACCACAAGCAAAGAAATGAACCCCAGAAAGATGCCTTAGTGGCTAATGCATTCTCATTATACGTTTATCATTATCTGTTAGGGATGTTTCTTTCTCAACCATTTGGTAACTTATTTAAGCCATACATAATAAATTCCCAAGTCTAATTTTTTCGTTATTAGTGAAATTTCAAAATGGTAATAGTGTACTGTGCATAGTAAAGTGTACTGTGATATTTTTTCTTTAAAAAATATTTGAAAATCTATCATTGGTTCATGAAGCTAAGCAAGGATGTTGTGTGAGTTGTTATTAAACTGCTACAAAACGGAGACCATTTTTCTGTCTATTATAGTGGCTCAAGTATAGATTTTGGAGTCAAATGGTTCTGGGTTCAAGTCCTGTCTTCCCATTTACTGGCTATGAGAACTTAGGCAAGTTACTTAGCTTCTTTGAGCCTCAGTCTCCTTATATGTGAAATGTGATAATAATAATGTATCTAAAGGGGTACCCATAATACACTTAGCAGAGTTTCCGACAAATGATAATTGCTTAGTAGCTGTTTGTCTCACAACTGCCGGGGTCCCCAGGATCAGGGTCTTAGCTTCTGGCCTCCACCAGGAGGCTGGATGGTCAGGCAAGCTAAATGGTGCTGAGTCCACTCCCAGCACCACCAGCACCCACCTCCTCCCTACTGAAGCAGACAACTATGGTGGGATTGCGGCTCCACTGGAAACTTAGTCTTGGTTTATGTTATGCTCGTCTGTGCTGTCCTGTGCTGAGGGAAGAAGGTTGGCGTGTGTGGGTGGCCCTGCTGCTCTTTCTCCATTTTCACATATTCACTTTCTTGCTCTGTGTTTGAAATTCTTTTGAAAATATGAAGAATTTAAAAATGATGATTCTGTGGAAGGTTAATTAAGAGAGACCCAGGGAACTATAGAAAAAGCACAGCAAATAGAAGCAGCTGACGAGTTAAAGAAATCACTTTGAAAAGGGGCCCCACTAAGGCTCCTGGGGAAACAGCCTCTGAACATTCTAACTTGTCTTTCTGTTCTCCCATAATAACTCAGTTTATTGGAGGGCAGACACAGCAAACTGTCAGACAAGGCCGGAAGTAGGCATCGTCAGGGTAATATAAAAGGGCACTGCAGCTGCAGGTACAAGGGAACAATTCATCGTTAACCCCATATGCATGCACTGTGTGCTTGTTACATGTGAGACATTGTTCCAAACACCAGCAAACAAAACATCCAAAGATGCCTGGCTTCATGTAGCTTAAATTCCATGGGGAAAGACAAATAATAAATAAAAACTTGATAAAATAAGTAAATTATGCCATGTTAGAAGATAAACAGTACTGGGTGGGGGGGGGGGAGTAGGTCAAAACTGGGGTATTGAAAGTGCAAAGGAGAGTGAGCAGTTTGCAGTATCCAGGGCAGCTCGCGGTGTCGGGGGGCAGCCTCACAGAGCATGAGGTTTGAGCAGACTTGAAGCAGCTGAGGAATCTGCTCAGAGCTCTCCTGGGAAAGTGTTCCAGGTGAGGGATCACTAGAACAAAGCCCTGACGTGGGGTGTGCCTGTGTGTTTATAAAGTGGCCGGGCCTGTGTGGCCAGTGCGGTTGGAAAAGCCAAAGACAATGACAAGCCTGTGGGAGGTGCTCAGGTTCTGGTAGGTCTTGCAGGATGTTGTCAGGTCTTTGGCTTTTCCTCTGAAAAAATGGGAGCCACTGGAGGTTTTTCAGCCTGTAATGATGAGCTCTGATATGTTTGGAAAGAAGCCTCTAGTTGCTGTGTTCAGCATCACCTTTCTGGACAAGGCAGGGACATGGGTCCAAAGCCTACCACAGTTCCAGAGTATGGTGACTCAGACCATGCTGGTGATGATGAGGAGGGAGAAGCAGTTGGGTCGGGACACTTTCTGGACAGATTTCCTGACAGGTTATATGCGATGTGTGACAAAGGGAGAAGAGTCTAGGAGGACTCCACGGGTTTGGGCAACAAGCAAGATGAAATTGCCATCCACTAACATGGGTGAGATGAAGGAAGAGCAGGTTTGGAGAGCATCAGGAGTTCAGATTCAGACAGGTTATGTTTGAGACTTGAGACTTCTGAGTGGAGCTGTTGAGCACACATTAGACATATGAATCTGGAGAAATAATTCTCCATATTGATCTCATCTAGATCTGAGGGTAATTCTTTATTGGTGGATTCATTACTACTTACCAAATAAATATACGTCATAATGGCATCTATCAATTTTATCCCAACAAAAGCCAAAGATAATTTTCTAAAATCCTATTCCAAGGAAAGGAAACTGTCAAATTATAGCAGGATTTGTTCTGAGTTTATTTTTAAGTTTTTTTTAAAACTCAGAATATATTTTCCCAGACAAATAATTTTGTGACTCATGGTTAAACTCTTGGGCCAAGTCTCAGAAGTTTATCTAATCTATGAAGATAGCAGTATATTTGCAAAAAAACACAAGTAAAAGAAAGCAACACTACCGAGTAATTAAACAAACACACAAAACTTAAAGATATAGGAGCTCTTGTGCTTCCCCATTTTATTTTTGTGTTGAAGTAGTCAGAATTTATGGACCAAAGTCTCCCCCCAACTGATGACAAAGACCTTTCATTTTACTGAACTGAGGGAGGTGGGTCTAAAAATCTTGCTTCCTGATAACAGACCTGACTAGGGCAGGAAGTAGATTTGCGTATACAAGGAACCTGAGGACCCAGGCACAAAGAGTTGTCCCAGACTGCAGTCTACCAATAGAAAGCAATTTGGGATAGCAAGCTCTGTTTTAAGGCTCATTCATATTTGGGTGGGAACCACTTCAGTCAGGTGCAAAATAAGTACAGTACTTGGGAATGTAAATTTTTATTGGGGCAGGATAAAGGAAAGACATTTTTAGAAAAAGGAAAGTATGGATTCAGATGGGGTCACTTGGGCTACAGCCAGTAGGAAGAGGGGGGACATTAAGTGTCTAAAAGGGTCCAGGATTGGAAGGGAGAGATGGCCTGGAAGGAGGGGAGGAAGCAGGAGATGGATTGAAGGCACAAAGACAACTTTGGTTTAGGTTCTGGTAACAGTTGCTGTGATACCAAGACTTATTTTCATGGGTCACCAATGCTTGAGTTATGCTATCAGGTCTAGTTTGAAAATCTATACTTTTCAATCTTTCCTTATTTGGTCCAAGCTTTCTATTCCCAGCTCATCCAAGCTGGCTTCCCAGTGTAAATTCCCCTAACTCAATCCCTACCTGAATCTTATTGAAGGGAGGGAAGGGAGAAGATGAAAGTGGGGGCATTTATGTCGCCTCTTTATTGTCTCTATTCATCCTCTTCTTGCCCCCTTTACTATAAAGGTGAGATCATACTTACACAGTTCCCCAGGCAAAGGTCTTTGGGATCATAGAACCCTCAAATGTCACAGGACTATCATAACTTTCTTACTCTTTTTCATTTGTTCTGTGTTGATGCTTAAATAAAATTAGGTTTAATATTTGTGTCCCTTCATAGATCATAAGTTCCATGAGGGCAGGCATTATATTCTGATGGAGTTCAGAGCAGGCTACCCTAAAATACGACACCTTGACAACTAGAACATTTTAAGTTGAGGAATTTGAGAAATGGCAGGTGTAGGAAGATCTCCCTGAAGAAGGTCCTAAGACCTGGCTGGTTCTGAAAATTAAAGTGATAAAAATTAACAGGATAAAATCATGCAAGTTGATTTAATGTAAGTTTTAGGTGACACAGGACCCTCATAAGGAAATGAAGACCTGAAGAAACAGTGAGACCTGAGTGCATTTCTGCTTTAGATGAAGAGTGAAAGTGGACAGTGGTGGTATGAGGTAAGTGTAGGAAACTGGGGAACCTTAGGAAGGCCTGTTTGTTTAGAGGCTTCTTGTTGTCCCTTTGTCTTTGGAGATAAGTAGACTTCTTTCCTCTGGGTATAAGGAGGGCACCTGTCATATTAGGGTATTATGACCTGTTTCAGGGAAGAAGGATAGGGGAAGGTCAGAGTTACCTTGCTTCTGCTGTTTTTCATACTCCTGCAGCTTAATATATTCAATATACCAAGGTGCCATATTTTTGGGTAGCATGTCCTGAATTCCATCAACCCTATGTGAGAGTTGCTCTCTCTAGACCTAAAGGAAAGGAACATCCTTATCTCTGAAGACAGAGGAATGTTGAGGAAATCTGAATGAAGGCTTTGCTCAGTTTCCCCATTTGCTGCGCTTGGCTCATAGCCTCTGTCCTGTCATGCTTTCCATGACTTTCCACCCTTCATCAGAACTAGTATGAAAACATTCAGGCTTAACCCAGATTTTGTGGGTCTTCATTTCCTTATGAAGGCTATTGTCACATAAAATTTATATTAAACAAATATGTATGCTTTTTCACCTGTTGCTCTGTCTTTGCCAGTCTAATTTACAGGGCCCCAGCTGAGAACCTAAGATAGATAGAGAAAGATTCTTTTCCTCCCCTGCATTTCCTTGCTCACAATTATGTCCTGGGTGTGTAGGAGCAGTGTCTTGTATAGAGTGGTTGTTCACAAAATTCTTAATAAATCAATGTGTGAACAGTTGAGAATGAGGAAGAGGCTATAGACTTTTGGTGGAGATCCCTAGAAAAACATCTGGGCACTTTCAGTGGTTTTAGAGGTTGATGGCACTGGGTAGTTATTACTGTAAGTCTAATTTCACTTTAAAAGGTAAGGCTTTCCTATTTCCTGATAAAACCACCAGCAAGAGTCTTCTTGTACTTAATCGGTCATCCCAGAGCTATTGTGAACTGGAAGTCACAGCCACAGTGTTTTGCAATTATTCTGTTTCCCCAACTCTTGAATCTGGACGTGCATTGTGACTTGCTTTGACCAATAAAATGTGGCAGAAGTGATGTGAGATGGTCCTAGGAACCTAGGCCTTATGAGCCTGTAGCTTCCACTTTCACCCTCTTGGGATGCTGTATCTTGCATATAAAGAAGCTCAAGCTAGACAATGGGATGATGGGAGACCTCATGCCTGGGTGGTACTCATATCCATGAGATTAAATAAGGGAGGGAGGATACATAGGGAAAGGACCGAGGCCAGTTCACCCATTGACACCAGAGGAAAAAAACAATATTTGGGAACAGATGCAGGTAATTGATTGATAGGGTGGTGAGGCAAATGGAAGATCTCTTCTAATTACTATTTTTTATTAAACAAGAAACAGAAGTTGGCAGGCAGGCCTGCAGGGAGACTGTATTGGAGTATTGAGAAGAAGGAGGATGTGAACAGCCATGCAAATGAGTGGGTGATTTTACCCGGGAAATATTGTACATTTGCCCAGCGACACCAAAGTTCTCCTTGATGTTTATTATCATTAAAATGAGTAATGTTAGCATGCTTGTTTGTTTTTCTCCAGCCACATTCTTGCCCAAGAGCAGTTCCAGAGTAGATGGAGAGTTGGGGTTTTTCCAGACAAAGAGAAAGGAAGGAGAGAGGGGCACAGAGATTGAGGATATATGCAAAAGAGTAGCTAAAATGATGAAGCAGGGAATTTATGCTGTGTATAGAGGGAGTGTTGTACATGAGAGCAGAGGAATAGAAAAAAGGTGAGCGTTCTATTGAAGGTGAAGAATTACTGGCACTAGGGAAGGTAAGCTGGAAGGACAGGAGGTAAAATGGGCTTCTTGGAAGTGATCCTGTGAAGGACACAGTTATTAGTAATTGGTAAGGTTAGAAACTGAGAGGCTGCACAGACATTGCAGGAATCATCCATGTAGATATTGAAATTACCGTGAATTATTAATTGACCAGTTATATTACTGGCTGTAATTTCTGCTACAAGATGGGAAGCGGTCCTAACTGCACACTTCGCATTGGTTGAGTGATAGTTTGACAGCAATCCGGACTAACAGTCTGTTTTGCTTACTGAGTGACATATAGTTGGCGCTCAAAGGCAAAATGAAAGAAAAATGAATTCTATTCTAGCTGTGGAACAAATGTAATAAATTATAAAGCGACAAGGCGTTTTTACATGATTGGGAAGGCAAGGCAAGTCTCCATCAGTGCGGGGTTGGGGTCGTTTTTAGGTGTGTTGTACTCCCTCTTGTTTTTCCGGTGCTTAGAACAGTGCCTGACACATACTAGGTGTTGAAGAAATATTTGTTGAATGAACGAATGAAGGAAAAAACAAATCACTTTATGTAGCCCAGCGCGCCTGCGTGAGGAGCCCCGGGCGCTCTGCGCCTGCGCGGCGTCTGCCTGCGCGGCACCCCCGCCGCCTCCCGTCCCTGCTTCGCCTTATTAGGTTTGAGCCCTGCTGGCTCCTGTAGCCGCTCTGCTGCCTCGCCGTCACGCTGCGCGGACTCGCTCCTCGGCGTTCCCACGCCTACTCGCCGGACTATCTCCTTGCAGGTCAGCGGCCGGACCGTGCAGATGGCGGCTCAGAAGATAAATGAGGGGCTGGAGCACGTCGCCAAAGCTGAGAAATAGTGAGATACTCTAACGTGGGCCTCTGTACGGGTGCTGGGGCCATGCCTCTCCCTGGCCCGGTCTTAACAGCAGGGGGTAGGAGGGTCGGCGCGGGGAAACGAGCGTGGGCAGCGGCCTTCTGGGGCCGGGCTCGCTGCACCTGCGGAAGCGCGGTGGGCCCGCCCCGCCGGGGGTCCTGCGCGCCTCTCGCGGGGTGTCCGTGGGGATGGGGCTCCGCCGCTTCGCTGTACACAGGGTTTCACAGCCTTGGCGTTTTGGACGGTCGCATTCCCGGTAATGGGGGCCGCCCCCCGCTGTAGCACGTTTAGCAGGATCCTAGCCCCAACCTCTTGGGTGCCAGCAGCACCCCTCCCTGGTTGTGACAACCCAGACTGCCCCCGGGGGATGGCGGCGTCCTGTGAAGAGCCACTGCTCTAAAAGACTACCTGTGTTGGGGAGTGGGCTGCACATGTGACCGGGAAATGAGTGGGTGAGCCCTCGTCAGGCCCACACACTGTTACTGAGGGCGGGGCTGCGCGGGCTCAGGACTTGGGCGTTTGTTCCGCCGGCTGCGGGCGCGCCGAGTAGCCGCCGCCGAACCCAATTTGCGGACCCGAGTTCTGCCTCGTCAGGCCTGTGGACACTCCTGTTCTCGGTTGCATTACTCCAGTGAATTTTTGTCTGGCGGTTAGAGAGAATGAAAAGTCCATATTGTGCTCCGTGTTAGATGCTTCAAATACCTAATCCGACCTCCCAGCAGCTTACCAAATGGAGAGTCTCGTTTTACAGAAGAGGAAATGAGACTTGGCGTAGTCTCGTAATGACTTACCCCAGGCTGCCCCGTGGAAAGGCGGCAGAGCCAGATTTCGACAGTGGAGAAACTCCAGCTCTTTCTGTTGTACCACGTTACGTATTTCCAGGCAGTGCGGATGGGGCTGGGGCTCTTTTGGTGCAGGGGCCACAAGGGTCTTTCTGTTGAGAGAAAACACGAACATTATTAGAATAGGGTGTATAGTAAGGACCACACTAGAGTGGTGTTAACTGTGCTTTAGTAACACAGAGGGAGAAATTGTTTTTCTGCCTGGGGAAACTTAGGAAGACTTCTCAGAGGTGATTTCTGAGCAGGGCCTGAAAAATAAATTTTCAGACTAGGGAAAATCCAATGAGAGATTCTATGCACAGGATGTAGTAATGAGCACAGACTTGAAAGTTAATATATTATATAACAGAGTAGTTGCAGTGCCAGGGCATGGGCTATCCTGTTTCCCCGAAAATAAGACCTAGCCGGACAGTCAGCTCTAATGCGTCATTTGGAGCAAAAATTAATATAAGACCTGGTCTTATTTTATTTACTATAAGACCGGGTCTTATGTAATAATACAATATAATATAATATAATATAATACTTGGTCTTATATTAATTTTTGCTCCAAAAGACGCATTAGAGCTGATTGTCCGGCGAGGTCTTGTTTTCAGGGAAACACAGTAGATAGAGAGGAGAAGACTTGGGGTCAGACTGTGAAGGGGCTGCCCCTATGATGGCCCTGAACCTCAGCTTTTCTAGGGCTCAACTAACCAGTGGGACCTGGTTATATTTAGTTTTTGACAAGAAATGTGGTGGCCATGTCAGAATGGACTGGGGGGGAAAGGAGAGTGAGAACTTCGGCATATTCAGTAAGAAAACAGGTACAGACAGAAAGTTCTTGCCTTCTATCCGTACACCAGCTACTGGGGTTACTGAGGTGAAAAGTGGTCTCTTCCTCAAGAGCTTAGAATTCACAGGAGAGCACACAAGTGAAGTGATGAGTAAAAATGAGGTATTAAATGCTAGAATAGAAGTTTACAGTGGTTTCATTGGAGATACAATGTAAGGAAAAGTTGCTATCCCAAGGGTGGGGGAATGAAAGAGGAGGGCAGAGCATGAAAGGTGACTTGTGAAAGGTGACTTCCCCATTACAGGTTAGTAGGCTGTTATGATGAGGGCCCGAATTAAAGCAACAGCACAAGGGGCAGGATTGGGTGACATAAATTGACAAGCTTTAATGACTGGGTGTTGAGGGAAAGGATTGACCCATAGGTGGAGTGTAGGACAGACCTTCAGTGAAAACGGACCAGAGATGAATGAACATGATGGGTGGGTGGGGCTGGGACAGGGAGGTGTGGATTTAGGCTTGAATGTGTTATGTTGAAGTGCCTGTAGACAGTTACTCAGTAGGTAAATGGGCAGGGAAAATTGGCTTGGAGTTTTGGAGAGAATATTTGATATTTCCTTGTCTTCAAATGATAATGTTATTTAATATTGTCAAGTAGTTTTGTAATTATTATTTTTTTGACATTCATTATTATTTTATATTAGTTTTAGGTCTGCAGCACAGTGGTTAGGCATTTATATACTCTATGATGTGATCCCCGATAAGTCCAGTACCCATCTGATATCATACATAGTCTTTACAGCATTATTGATTATGTTCCCTATACTGTATTTTACATCCTTGTGACTATTTTGTGACTTCCAATTTGTACTTTTTAATCCCTTCACCTTCTCCCGCAGCCTCCAACTTCTCCCATCTAGCAACCATCAGTTTTTTTCTCTGTGTCTATGAGTGTATTTCTGTTTTCTTTGCTCGTTTATTCTGTTCTTTAGATTTCACATAAAAATGAGAACATATGGTATTTGTCTTTCTCAGTCTGACTTATTTCACCTAGGATAGTATACTTTAGGTCCATCAATGTTGTTGCAAATGGTATCATTTCATTCTTTTTAATGGCAGAGCAATACTCCATTGTATAAATGTACCACATTTCTTTATCCAGTCATCTGTTGATGGGCGTTTCTGTTTCCATATCTTGGCTATTGTGAACAGAGCTGCAGTAAACATAGGGGTGCACATGTTTTTTGAATTAGTGTTTTGGATTTCTTTGGATAAATACCCAGGAGTGGAATTGCTGGGTCCTCCCAGCAATAAGGTAGATCCTCCATACTGTTTTTCCATAGTGGCTGCAACAATTCAAAATCCTACCAACAGTGCACGAGGGATCCCTTTTCTCCATATCCTCACAAGCACTCGTTGTTTGTTGATTTATTGGTGGTAGCCATTCTGACAGGAGTGAGGTGGTACCATTGTGGTTCCTATTTACATTTCTCTGATGATTAGTGGCGTTGAGCATCTTTTCCTTTGTCTGTTGGCCACGTGTATGTCCTCTTTGGAGAAATGTCTCTTCTTGTTCTCTGCCCATTTTTTAATTGGATTGTTTGTTTTTTTTGGTGTTGAGTTGTATGAGTTTTTAAATAAATTTTGGATATTAACCCCTTATCAGATGTATCATTGAAAAATATCTTCTCTCATTCAGTAGGGTGTCTTTTTTTGTTGTTGATGGTTTCCTTTGCTGTGAAGAAACTTTTTAGTTTTATGTAGTCCCATTTGTTTATTTTTTCTTTTATTTCCCTTGCCAGAGGAGATATATCAGTAAAATATTACTAAGAGTATACTTATATACTTCTTCTATACTTAGTACTTAGTACTCTATAAAAATATAGAGAGTTTACTTTCTATATTTTCTTCTAGAAGTTTTATGGTTTTGGGTCTTACATTTAAGTCTTTAATCCATTTTGAGTTTATTCTTGTATATGGCATAAGAAGGTGGTTCAGTTTCATTTTTTTTTGCATGTATCTGTCCAGTTTTTGCAGCATTTATTAAATAGACTGTCTTTACCCTACTGTATATTCTTGCTTCCTTTGTTATAGATCAATGACCATACCGGCATGGGTTTAATTCTGGGCTCTCCATTCTGTTCCATTGATCTATGTGTCTGTTTTTATGCCAGTACCATGCTGTTTTGATTACTTTAGACTTGTAGTATAATTTGGTATCAGGTGACATGATACCTCCATCTTCGTTCTTATTTCTCAGGATTGCCATGGCTATTTGGTGTCTTTTATGGTTCCATATAAATTTTAGCATTATTTGTTTTAGTGCTGTGAAAAATGCTATTGGTATTTTGATAGGTATTGAATTGAATCTACATATTGCTTTGCGTAGTATGGACATTTTAACTGTATTCTTCCTATCCATGAGCATGGTATATATAAGTTCTAATAGTTTTTTGGTAGAATCTTTGGGATTCTCTATGTATAGTATCATGTCATCTGCAAATAATGGCAATTTTACTTTTTCCTAACCAATTTGTGTGGCTTTTATTTCTTTTTCTTGTCTGATTGCTGTGGCTAGAACTTCCATTACTATGTTGAATTACAGTGGTGAAACTGGGCATCCTTGTCTTGTTCCTGATATTAAGGGAAAAGCTTTTAGCTTTTTCCTATTGACTGTATTTTTAGCTGTGGGTTTGTCATATATGGCCTTTATCATCTTGAGATATATTCCCTCTGTTCCCACTTTGCTGAGAGTTTTTATCATAAATGGATGCTGGATTTTGTCAAATGCTTTTTCTGCATTTATTGGTATGATCATATGATTTTTGTTTTTCATTTTGTTTATGTGGTGTATCACATTAGCTGATTTGCAAATATTGAACTAACCTTACGTACCAGGGATGAATCCCACTTGATCACAATCTTTTCAGTGTATTGCTGAATTCGGTTTGCTAATATTTTGTTGAAGATTTTTATATCTATGTTCATTAGGGATATTGGCCTATAATTTTCTTTTTTGGTAGTGTCTCTGTCTGGTTTTGGGATCAGGGGAATGGTGGCCTCGTAAAATGAGCTTGGGAGCCTTCTTTCCTTCTGGATTTTTTTGGAATAGTTTGCAGAGACTGGGCGTTAATTCTTTTTTGAACGTTTGGTAAAATTCACCAGTGAAGCCTTCTGGTCCAGGACTTTTGTTTTTGTGGACCTTGTTGATTACTGATTCAATTTCGTTGGTAATAATTAGTCTGCTCAGACTTTCCGTTTCTTGTTGATTCAGCCTTGGAAGATTGCATGCTTCTAGGAATTTATCCATTTCTCGCAGATTGTCTAGTTTGTTGCATATAGTTGCTCATAGTATTTGCTTAAATTATTTTGTATTTCCATGGTGTCTGTTGTCACTTCTTTCATTTCTGATTTTATTTATTTGGGTCCTCTCTTTTTTTCCTTGGTGAGTCTGGTTAACGGTTTGTCAATTTTGTTTATCTTTTCAAAAAAACCAGCTCTTGGTTTCATTAATCTTTTGTGGTGTTCTTTTTGGTCCCTATTTTGTTTATTTGCACTCTAATCTTTATTATTTTCTTCCTTGTACTCACTTTGGGCTTATTTACCTGTTCTTTTTCCAGTTCCCTTAGTTATAAAGATAAACTGTTGATTTAATGTTTTTCCTCTTTCTTTAGGTAGGCATTCATTGCTATGAATTTTCCTCTTAGGATTGCTTTCGGTGTGTCCCATAGATTTTGGGTCGTGTTTTCATTTTCTCAAGTTATCTTTTGATTTCTTCCTTGATCTTACTGTTGACCCATTCATTATGTCGTAGTATGTTGTTTAGTGTCCACTTTTGTGTGTTTTTTGTATTTTTCTTGTAATTGACTTCTAGTTTCATACCACTGTGGTCAGAGAAGATGCTTGATATGATTTCAATGTTCTTAAATTTAATGAGATTTGTTTTGTGGCCTAACATGTGATCTATCTTGGAAAATGTTCCATGTGCACTTGAAAAGAATGTATATGCTGCTGCTTTGGTGTGAAATGCTCTAAAAATATCAATTAAATTCTTCTGGCTTGGTGTGTCATTTAAGGCCGCTGTTTACTTGTTGATTTTCTATCTGGAGGATCTGTCCATTTGTGCCAGTGGGGTGTTAAAGGAAGTTTTGTAATTATAATTAATCTCCTTAAGCAGGTGGTGGTTTTGTAGTTTTTGGTCCTATGGAAATTGATCAGATTGTTGGACTCAACAGAATTTCCTTACTGACTCTTTTGACAAAAGTAGTCAAAAGCACGAACAATAGGCATTAAACTAACCAGAGTGCCTTCTCTCTTCCTAATTAGGGGTGCTGAGTTGACTGTGGATGATTCACTATATTTTGAACTCTTTAGCTCTTTCCATGTGTATCCCATCAGACAATTGAATGATTATCTCTTGTTTTTGATGAGATTTTAAAAATTATGTTAATGTACAGAATATAGCGAGTGCTTTAGGATAGGAGGGGAGGAGTAAATTTTTGCTTTATTTCATACTTCCTCCATTTTGTGGATTATAGTGGATAGGTTTCAATTTAAGGATTTTTCTTGGTAAACTTGAAAAATTACTTACAAATTTGAATCTTATACCCATATGTACTCAAACACAAATCTTAAATAACTGTAATTGGCAAAAAAATATTCCTTAAAAGTTAGGGTCTCTGATGAATTCACACAGCTGTCACAAAATGAAGGTGACTTCTGAGGGCCCTTGGGGACTCCCCATCTCTCAGTTGAGGTTACCCCCTGATGTCTGGGGAAGCTGACAATGTTGTATGTTAGTTGACTTTCACTAATTGAAATTAAAGTTTCAGATAGTGTTTATTTAGCAATTCGTATGCATACCCAAGCTTGATAGTCACTAAGTTAGTTTAAACTGGAAATATGAAATTATTTTAAAATAAAGAAATAAGATATTGCAGAAAGGGCAAGTAAGGTAAAGACTCAAAATTGATTGTCATTTGGTTTGGCAGCTGAGAAGCCAGTAGTGATCCTGGAAAGCAGCTTCTCTTGCTTTCATAACATCCGTCTTTCTGGTTATCTATCCGTCCTGTTCACTGGTGGCTAATTCACAGCACTTTTTTGTTCCTCTCTTTGTTGGTTTTCTATAGTCTTTCTGCCCTCTCTCTAAGGTCTCGCCAGCGGATCTTAACTGGGCTCTTCGTGTGGCATATGCTGATGACTCCTCAGTTATTATTTCTAGCCTCTCCTGAGCTTCAGTCTCACAAATCCAACTGTTTACTTGACGCAGTGCTTCATAGGGCTTCAAGCTTCAGAGCTTGTTACACCCTGGGTTTTTGCTGCCACCCCAGAATATCTGGTTCAGTAGTTCTGGGGTGGGGCTCAACAATTTACACTTCTAGCACATTTCCATGTAATGCTGAGCTGGGGACCATGCACTGAGAATCTCTGCTGTACTTCTATGTTATACAGGCATTTCAAAAGGAGGAAAAAACCATGTCTATGGCAGTGGGAGGGAAAATGGTGAGTTTGTGTTTAATTGTAAGTAAGGTTAGATAAAGGTAAGCAAGATGAGGACTTGGTACATTATGGCCCCTTTTTTTAAATGACCCGTAAAGTCTTTACAAACAGACTTTTGACTAGGAATGTGGTTGGTAATGTCTGTGAAATGTGTCTTCCTTTCATTTTAGCCTGAAAACTGGTTTTTTAAAGTGGAAGCCAGATTATGACAGTGCCGCTTCTGAATATGGAAAAGCAGGTATGTGACTGCAACTCTACCATGTGTAATCTTAAAGTAGGCTGATAACTTTGTCTCACCATAATGCCTACTCTTAATGCTTCCTATACGAATTCTAATAGTTAAGAAACAACGTTGAACAATTTGCCCAAACCCTTGCATTTTTTTTACTTGTTATTTTCTGATGTTTTAAGTAAGGGCTGAGTCAGAGATCTGGCTACCTTTGCAGCGATGGGCAGTACTCAGCTGCAGGTTTTTATAATAGCATAGTTTATATGTTCTTGAACTCTAGTCAGTTGTATACTATTTCCAGGAATTTTGCCATGTCCCTCTATTATACTTGGTATTATTGACTAAAGTGTTTTTTTTGGTTAACTTTTTAAAACAATTTTGCCTTATTCTAAGCAGATCTGAAATTATGCTTCTTTGGCACATAATTTTTTACGAGCCTTACTTTGCAATGCACTGATAACATTCATGAAGTCTTCAGCAGCATAAATATTTGAATAAATTTATCTGTATATAACGTAAAACTTATCTGAAATATGCAACAGACAGGGACTAAAAATTTAGCATTTTGAATTATAGAATACTTTTCAGCTTACCTAGGATTATTTTGGATGTAAAGCGTAATACAATTCACAGTACCCTGAACATATTTTATAGTTGTGTTACAGTGATAGCTCTGATCATGTTTATTATCCCAGGGTAGAAATCAAGTAGGTAATGTGAGTTTGGCAAACTTTAGTTTTAGTATATCACCAAAAAAAGAAGAAAAAAAGGAAATTGGATAAGTTGAAACTAGTCAGTATAATAAAGGTTTTACTTTCTAGATAATAAAAGAAATGACAACAAATGAGTCATTAGCACTTTTATTTAAATCCTTAGTAAATTCTCTATGGTATTTATACAAAGGTGCCAAAAAAAAAAGTATACACATTTTAAGAAAGGAAAAAGCTATTAAAATTGTAATACTCAACATATACCGATAAAAATGATGAATACAAGTCACGTTTGACTTCTGCAATTACAAAAGGTGCTCAAAGTGGTTACCATCAGCGTCCAGACACTTCTGATTACGGCAAGCTACTGCATGAGCAACATTGACCAAAGTGTTCACTTGTGTACATTTTTTTGGCACCCCAGTATATCATATTTAAAAAGAGGATAATATTTTTATATCATGTTTAAAAGGAAAATTGTTAGAAGTTCAAACGTTATATGGATTTTATGGACACTTTGTACAAGGATGCTTTTGTAACTGGAGGGCACAATTTGCAAATTTCCCTGAGGGAAATTTGACACAGATTTGTTGTATGTGCATCTGAGACCACGAGCTGCTTTCAAAAATAAATAATTTCAGGTCACATTTTCCCATTAAAGCATCCTTTGTTTATTTTCCTTAAGGGGTTATGCAAAATACATTTAATCAGAAGAATAAATGTGGAAATCCAGAGAGGAAAATAGTTCCAGTAGTTTATTTTCTGTATTTTATTGAAGAGAATTTTAAGAGTGTGTTTTTAACAAATAGCTTTTTGTTAAAGCAATATCTTTTTTACTTATTTGTAAGCAGCCTTTGGTAAGTTTGCCAAAATATCTAATATCATATTTTAGGGCCAATTCTAATTGTTTTGTTCTGATGATGACACTTTACAAGAGTGAGCAATGTATTTTAGCTCTTTGGACACTGAACTGTCTTTTTCACAGAGACAGTTCAAAAGCTTTATTTTAAAAAACGAGTTCATTTTTTTAGACATTTATTTAAAGATTGTGCCAAAAAAGAAGGCTTATTATGAAAAATATTTAATATATTTATTGGTTTTTATTTCTAAATAATTTAAAAGATGGAATAAGCTATAACTAAAGCACTGTTTTTATTAAATAAACAAACTAGTGAAATAAAGTACTGTCTTTTTTGACAGTACCTCTTATTTGGGAATATTGGTTTGAGTGATGAGATCTTAGTTTCTCAAAGCTTAGATGTTGATGCTTGAAAGACTTTCTTGTTTTTAGTGGAAGTAGCACTGATTTGTAGCTTATAGTCTTCAATTTAAAAAAGTAGCCAAAGTTTTGAAAATACTTCTAAGTTATTGATAATTTAAAAAGTGATGAGAATTGCTTTAGAAAAAAGTAGTATTTTATAGTTTTTTGAAACTTCCTAAGTATTTGATTAAAATAAGTATATTTTCTAATACTTCATACATACTACATGTTTTGGTAATGATTCATTAGAAATTTTTTTAAATGTTTGACACAGAAAGTCTTTTTGTTATTGTTCTGTTTCAGCTGTTGCTTTTAAAAATGCCAGACAGTTTGAGCAAGCAAAAGATGCCTGCCTGAGAGAAGCTATTTCCCATGAAAATAACAGGGCGTATCTTTTTCAGCCTTTAAAAAGGACTTAACAATTCGATGATTTTGACAGAAACACATGATTTTCTTTTGTTATAAATTTGCTAAATGTGGAGTTTATGGTATTAAATTAGAAAACTATTAGAAAAATTCTGCATACTTAAACTCTGAAGGAGCCTTTATAGAGACTTCTGATTATAAGGTCCATACTGCTTTGTGGAGCTACATTTGAGAGTTTATTTCTGTTGTTTCTGAATTTACTTGGTGATGGTTTTACTTGGGATGGAGTGAAGGAAATCTGGAGACAGTCACTGAGGAATGAAGAGTAGCACAGGTATGGGAGATGTATAAACTGCTATATAAATATTTTAAAAATATAGTCTTTCTGAGGTATCTGAAATAAGATTTGTGGGTAGTTTAAAACAATAGATTTTTCCTGAGGTATTTTAAAACCTTCACTGAAAAATGTTTATTTTTTGTCTCACTTGCTAATTATGGTTATAATAACCTTGCATTTTAGTAAAACTCTTCGGATTAATGCATAATGGAAATAGTTTGAATTTCTTGTTATTGTTCTTCTGAATTAATGTATTTTTAAGAGATATCAGCAGGCATTAAATTATTTCTTCTTTATCTGTTTGTGTGATTTACCTTTTGGATCACAACTGGTGTAGTGATTTAGTTATCTTTGTCTTTTAAATAGTAAATCTTTAGAAGTGCTTGATTTGCTTTTTTTCCTTAATTTTGACTTTGTTACATCTGTTCAGTCTTTTTCATGCTGCCAAGTAAGTAAATATTCTCCTAGTTTTCATGTGTTTGCAGATTATAATGTTTTAAATGTTGCTGTTTTTCCATTGATCAGTAAATTTTTCCTAAATTATAAATTTGTAAATAGTGAATTCTTTTCTATTGATTTAAATAAAAGTCATTTCCATTTGTTTCAGTCTTCACCTGAACCTTAAAAAACTAAACTCTCTCCTAAGATATACAGTGTTTAAATTAAATTCATCCTAATATTTTTATGAAATATTTATGAAAAAAACAAGTTAGAATCTTTTTCCTTTCTTTCTTGATAGTTAATAGTGTCTATGGAGAAAAGTGGGACGCTTTCTCTTGCTTTTGTGGAGACTACTTATTTGTTTTCAAAATGTGGATTTAGATTTGTAATCTAGAAAGTCATTTAACCTTTCTGAGTCAAACTTTATTTTGCATCTGCAAAATAAAATGCCTTCAATTGGGACGTCTGCTGTTTCTAAGGCATTATTGCCTCTGAAAATAAAAAGAAAAAATTATGTTGTGGGCTAATATAAACCTAAAGTAATATGTAGTGCCTCAATGAAATTATTTCTCTTATCTGTAGTAGGAAGTTTCTCCTCCCCCTTGTTTCTTTAAGATCTCATCCAAGAAATTATATTCTCTTTGCAGAGCTTATGAGCAAGCTGGCATGATGTTGAAGGTCAGTAATGTGTCATAACTGTTCTATAGGTAAAATGAGTTAACTGTAAAGTGCTGAAGTAAATTTATGTAGAAGATAAAAAGTGTCCTTCCTGTAAAGCGAGAGATGTTAAGATTTCTTGTCCAAAGCAATGCTAATTGGACTCATAAGGCAGGCACATTGTGTGTGTCATAAGATAGGGAGTTTTAAAAGTGAAATTTAAGAGAGTATGTATTGGAGGGAACCGGGAACATCAAGGTTCTAAGCTTTGTAACCAGGAGAGAGTGAGTTGCTAAACAAAGAGCTATGTGGGAGGTTTCCCCAGTTTTGAGAACTTTAGTGCTTCTTAATGTAGTGAAAATTTACAAGTATATCTTTTTTACTACCCATGGATTATAGAAAGGAGAGGTTTTTGCTTGTTTTATATGAATATCAGTTAGCATTGAGGAGAACCATAGACTTAATCTGTTGCTACTTGACTCTGATTCTTTTGGAATGGAATATTTTGGCTAATGTTCCTATGCTGCTTTTCCTATTTCTGCTTCTTAAAAACAGGTTGAGAATTAATATACTGTAGTGGTGAGATAGAATATAGTACTTATGACACTGAATCTCAAAGTATGCCAGCGGCAAGTGAAATAGAATATTTTCCTTTCCATTTTTATGTTCTCCAACATGGTTCTCTAATATGTTCTGAATTATCATACAGCTTTGTTTTATGAACTTACCCTTTTTTTAAATTCCTACAACTTTTATAATCTTAACTTACTGATTTTTTAAGTAAATACATCCTCATTATGGAATACTTAGAAACACTGAAACATTTAAAGAATGTTAGTAATAGCTGTTAAGATGTTTAGTTTCTTCTAGTTATTTTTCTATATACATACATTGTCATATTTTTCTATATATATACATTTTCATTACATACAGGAAACTGAGATAATGCTCTACACACCATTTTATATCTTACTGTTTATATTTAACCTTTCATGAAGATTTTCTAATGTCATTTAAAAAAATACTTTCATAATATATATCAATGATTTTAAGAGTTTTCATAGCCTTTGGTCCAGGAATTTCAATTCTGTGAATCTATCATAAAGAAATAGAGAGACAGCAAAGATCTACGTATAAGGACGTTTATTGCTACATTAAGGAAAAATAGCAATTATCTAAATTTGTAATAATAACATTTTTAATAATAAATGATAAGAAATAACTTATGATGCTTCATTATGATAAACTGTTATATAGCCATTGTAATAAAGCTTTTCTGGCTGAAACATGCAATCAAATTGATACTTGGTGATACAAGTCAGCTTATTGGCCTCAGTTCCTTAGCAAATAGAATGACTCCCATAGCCAAAGGAGCCAGGTGTGTGCCCTGACCTCAGGTCTAAGTTTCCCGAGACTGGGAAGCACCAAGGGGCCTCCTGTAGTCTCAGTGTACTTTTTGCCTGTTATTGGAATACACTGTCTTAGTACAGAAATGTTAGAGCACTAATAATATATAACCCTCTGCCTCAGCTTATATTCTAACGCGGTGCTGAGGCGTTAGTTTTCATCAAAAGTTATTATGCAAAAATCCTTTCCGTTCCTCTAATATCTGTTTAATTTGAGGATTTGAAAGGCACTGCTTTGAATGAAGGAAAAATAAACCTAATGGATAGGGGAAATGACAAAAGAAAATACCTTCTGGCACGCTCTTGTATTTAAATTAAATGCCTTTGGACAATCCTTGGCATCATTAGGAGTCCGGAGCTCTATGGTCCACAGTTTGTTCTGTGGGCTAAAATTCCCGTCATTTGTCATACAACCTTCATATCCATCCCCCAGCAAGGCTTAGGAAGTGACAGTTTGTAGATGGAGGCACGAGGGAAGACACAGGGACTTGTTGAATCAACTTCTGGTTTTGTCATTTTACAACTGTTATGATTTCCTGTCCCGTTTGCTCCACAGAAGTGATAAGGTGACTCAGGTACACAAGCCACTGGAAGTAGGCATTCTAAAATTTTCTTCTCATTTGGCCATGCGTGGTTGAGTATAAAATAGTGTAACTTTTAATTAGGCAACCCACCATTTTAGGGAGAGGTGCCAGTGTTGTGGTTGGGCCTCTGTTATTCAGTCATGTTTGATTTGATGCAAAAGCAGTAAGACATACTTAACTTTATTTTTTAACCTTTTTTTTTTTTTTTTAATTATATTGGGGAACAGTGTGTTTCTCCAGGGCCCATCAGCTCCAATTTAAGTCATTTTTCTTCAGTCTAGTTGTGGAGGGCACAGCTCAGCTCCAAGTCCAGTTGCTGTTTTCAGTCTTAGTTGCAGGGGGCGCAGCCCACCATCCCATGCGGGAATTGAACCGGCAACCAACTGAGCCATCGGGCCGCCTCTATACTTACTGTTTTTGACATGACTTAGCCGGTACTTATTTCATATTGCCTTCTCATGCAGCAGTTGCTCAGTATGTCTTATCTATGAGAGTAAGACTCACAGAAGATAGTACCATGTGTTATATCCTTATGTTCTTTTTATCCCCTCCTATGTTTTGCATATTGTAGATGCTCAGTATGTGTTTATTTAATTAATGGATAAGTGAGTTGGGGGAAGAAATACTCTGTAAAAGCCAAAGGGACCGTCAGGATTAAAGTGGGTGAAATATATTTTGTTAGACTGAACCTCCCATTCCTACCAAATATCCTTCAACATGTACCATAGACACTTGATTCTTTCCTTGATCTTTGGTTTCTATAACAAAAAAAGATTTTTTTTTTTTTCAAAAAACAAAAGATTTTTTTTCACTGAGGTTTGAGGCTATATTAACTAATATTCTACTTGAGTTTGATAGCAACTTCGTGTAGTATCATTCAGCCTGTTTTATTGTTATTTATCTCCATAGCGAAATAATTTTAAATATATATATATATTTTGAAGTCAGTGTGAATGAGACCAGCAAGATTTATGTCCTAAAAAATTTATCAACTTAGTGAGGAACCGAATAGGCCAATTTGAAAACAACTCGCGATGTCAGTGTGGAGCCTACTTTAAGATACAACATGTCAACCCTAACTAAATAGTGCCTGTATACTTTATATCTAGCTCTTAAATGAATTTTTAAACAGTTTGATTTAGAGGTCTTAGATATGAGGTCCACAAGATGCTGAGACTTGTGGTTTAATGGTAAGATACAGTTATTCTGTTGATGGCACTCGGCATGCATGGGAAAGGGTTGCAAGCTCAGATGAACTCAGGTGAGTGACACGAGGCAGGCCTGGGTGTGTAGGGCAGTAGAGAGAAATGCAGCTGCTTCCAGGAGGTGGTACGCCTCCACCTGGGCAGCTGTTGCTCAGTCCTGGTGCGTTATTGCCACGTGGGAATGCAAGCCTGCTAATACCACAGCTTTTGATACATACATATTTTAAAATAGAAAGTTAAAAACAACTTTTGTGAAAGTATCTGATTTAAAAATACTAAATGGTTCAAGTAAGATGCACTTGGAAATGAGATGCAGCCCTTGGGCTACCAGTTTGCAACCTTTGGCATAGGTCTTGTGTGTAGTAGGGACTCGGTAAATGTTCAAAGAACTGTGAATGCTTAGAAAACAGGAAAGAGCAAATGTTTTGATTTCTACTGTTTGTATAGTTTCCCTGAAACTGAAGTGATGATAAACTGTGTGTAGAAATTAACTGATACATTTTTGGTTTGGCTTAAGGAAGCTTGATGGGGAGAGTAACCATTTGAAGACATTTCATTTTAAGTATATTTATTGTACGACATTTTGAGTCATTTACTTTCATGAATCAGGGATAAAGTAACTGAATTTCAGATAGTTAACTCGGTATTTCTTAAGCTGACTCATTTGCTGATCCATGCTATATCCTTTGCCTAAAGGAGATGCAAAAACTGCCAGAGGCTGTTCAGCTGATTGAGAAAGCCAGCATGATGTATCTAGAAAATGGCACCCCTGACACAGCGGCCATGGCCTTGGAACGAGCTGGAAAGTGAGTGTGTGGGACACAGTCTCTGCACGGAAGTCGTTGTCTTTCTGTTTTAATAAAGTCCTTTGAAAACAAATTTTCTATTTCTCACATAAGTCAAAATTTCTTGTCTAATTTAGGCTTATAGAAAATGTAGATCCAGAAAAGGCTGTACAGTTATATCAACAAACAGCTAATGTGTTTGAAGTAAGTTTGAATTTTATTTTTTTCTCAAAATATACTTAGAATGTTTAGATGCATGATCCGTAGGGAAACAGAAATGCAGCAGCTATGTTTTAAAACTTTTCTGTGCTCACAACTGAACACGGTTTTTTCTGTTAAACGGTAATTACTTGGACTAGCAGCTTTAGTGTCATCCCCTCCACCCACACCTGCCCCTATATCGAGTGCCATTACTTTTTTATCAAATAATTATTGGAGGGAAAAAGAGATTCCTACATTAAAGTAGCCAACACTGTTTTCCTTGGTTCCTTCAGAATGAGGAGCGTTTACGACAAGCAGTTGAATTATTAGGAAAAACCTCCAGACTGCTAGTACGAGGGCGCAGGTAAGTTTTCCAAAATTGTGCTCAGATATGTCTCTGTATACCTTTTGTTCATGTTTGGAACTGTTAAGTAATTTTGGGAATGGCTTGTTAATCTTTTTCGTTTAAGCCATAGCCACACCAGACAACCCAGTAGAAAAATTGATGTCTATAAAATGGCACATTGAGTTAAATATTAAATCTGTTTTTCTAAAGTGTAATCCCAAAATGTATCATGCATGATGTTTTTATTGGCTAAGAACTGATTTAGCAGTATGCAAGAGAGCAGTTTTCTTGATCTATTAATTTGGTTGTATTATAATGTCTCTTTCTTAAGGAAATATCTATGTAGGCGTAAGTAACAAGACGTTGTAAATGCTCACCCATGAAAATGGACAGCTTCTTGACAGCCAAATAATGTCACTAAATAGGGTATTAACTTTTTTATCCTTTAAACATATAACCTAATGTACAGATAGCTGGACCCCAGAAACCTGGAATCCCTATTGGGTGTTTCTTTTGTTTTTTACTTCACCTCAATTTAAGCTTAGTAAACAATTTCTGTCATGAATAAAATTCTGTTTAATAACATTTAAGATAAACACCCTTCAAATCTGCTACCATGCCCAACTTAGACATCGACTTTGTTTCTACAATTTAGCAAGTTGATATTTCGAAATTCAGAATGCATTACTCCAATGAGTCCTATTTTATGAGGCAGTAAGTTGCCACAGCGCAGCCCACAAAAATCCAATTTAATTCATAATGTGAGTTAAACCAAGCCAGTGTGTGTATTTATATGCAAATATATTAAAAGATCATAGTTAACACCCAAAAATATAGTGTAACATTTGTATATTTTTAATTTGGGTCACAGCCATACCTCTCCTTCTGTATCCTAATGGTACAGACTGTTTGCCATTTTTGGCTGTTGGGGTGAGAGAAATGGGTGAAGACTCAAAAATTCACCTAGTCACAAGTTAGATGGTAGTAAGGGAGTCCTGGAATTTGGAGTATAGCACAACAAACTTTACAGGGAGATGAGGATCTGATTAGAATTTGATGGGATTAGGGCTGGGGAGGTAAGAAAAGGGTAAGGCCTTGGAGGATCAGAGGGAGAGTTTTGGTGATCCTGTTTCTTCATTGTGTCATCTGAGTGAGATGGAAGAAAAGGAAAATATGTGAAACCAGACAGAAAGAGATGAGTGTTGAGGACCCCAGGTGGCAGGAAGGACTTTTTCTAGCCTCTGTCTGCCCTCCACTGCTGCCCTTTTGGACACCAGCTGCTGGGAGAGCTCACTAAGGCAGCAGTGGAACACGCCACAGCGAGGACAGAGGGCGACAAGGAGTTTTTCAGTGGGGGCCGGTGCTCTCGAGGTATGCAGCTGGCCTTTCAGTGGAAGGAAATAAAGCTGAAATGATCAAAATGAACGTTGTCTCTCTAATACGTTTCACAAACGTCCATAAAGCAGTTTGTGGAACATGATAGATACTGATTAATGAATAATCCTTACCAGACTTAAAACTTTCCATTTGAATAACCTATCCGTAAGTTCTTTTGCTTTGTCTGTCTGTCTGATGTGTAAAAGGGTGAGTCTAGCATTTAAAAGACAAGCCATATAAGCAGAGCGCATGGAAACCTAGCTTATGGAGCAGTTGCTAAAATGCCTGATAATCTTCTTTATCTCTCTAAAATCTGTAATATGCATTATAAGAGTGACCTCTGCTGTAGATCATTTAGACCTGCCTTGATTTATATTTCTTTGTCTTTAGGTTCGATGAGGCAGCTCTTTCTATTCAGAAAGAAAAAAATATTTATAAGGAAATTGAGAATTATCCAACTTGTTTCAAGGTATGTTTTAAAAGTGCTTATTTTTGACTTTCCATTAGATAATTTTTCATATTGGTGTAACTATATACTTATGGCCAGATTCATGGATATGTATGTATTTTTTAAAATAATGCTTTATGGGCCTCTATGTTTGGCCAAGATGGAGTATGCCAACTGTAGCACACCTCTCCTGCTGATTAAAACTAAGACTTCCAGACAAAATGCAAAAAGCAATTACTCTAGGACTCTGAAAAGTAAATAAGAGCAGGAGGACTATGGAGGGGAGCAAGCATTTGGAGAAGCAACCAGTATAGCAGTGGGTTTCAGAGTTTTTCCGTGTTTCTTCTTGTGGCATTGACTTAAGAGAAGCCTCAATCATGGAGCTGGGCAGCAGAGGATCCAATAGCTAAAAATCTTAAAGAGCCCATTTATACCGTCTTTCTAATCAGAGGAACTGGGAAAAGAGGCCCCCATTTTCCTCTATTTGCTCCCTTGGTTTTGCTGCACAGAAATGATTCCATGGCTGGTCATGTAGCTCTAGTCAATACAGCTGTGGTTGGTGGCACAGGCAGACAGAACGCCAAAAGAAACCAGTGTCTGGCCAGAGGAAGTCGGAAGACGAGTTAAGAGAGCAAGGAGAAAACCTCAGAAAGGGGAGCTGGAATTGGGAATCCCCTGGGGGGAGGTGTGTGTGTGTGTGTGTGTGTGTGTGTGTGTATACACATGCGTGTGCCCCCACATAAGTCTTGGTTTTACTGTCCAGCTATGCATGTGTGGGACAGACCTAGAGCAGCAGAGTATAGGCTTTGAGAGCTGCAATAGGATGAAACCACTCTCCAGGGCTCACAGCACCCCTGCAGGGCTCCTGCGGGGAGTAAAACCCAAAGAGCAGAGCAGAGGGACTAGAGCTGCTGCCCACCCACAGCAGACAGAACATGCAGTCTGAGCCTAACGGGCAATTGCCTGCTGGAAACTACCCAAGTGTCCTGAGAACTATAGGAGAGTCTATGCAGCATAGGATTCACAGTGCCCAGGATACAGTCCCAAATTACTCAACATGGGAAGAACCAGGAAAAATATGGCCAGTTTTCAAGAGAAAAGACAACTGATGCCAACCCCGAGATGACCCAGCTGCTGGCATTATCACATCAGGACTTTGAAGCAGCGATCATCACTGCTGCATGAGGCAGAGGTAAACACAGATGGGTGAATGGACAAAAGGACTGATTTTTTAAAAAATGAACTAAATGAGAATATTAAAACTGAAAAAAGCAGTATCTGAAATAAACTACTGGATGGACTTCATGTGATAATGGAGATGACAAGGATTCAGTGAACTTGAGTGATCAATGAAAGTTATCTGAAAAATAGACATAAAAAGGATTGAAAGATACATTATGAAGAGCTCTTTTGTCCATAAGATCTTATCAGTCACATCTTTGATCTTATTAATACTTTGGATGCCTAATAAATAGTATTGTTTCTGTTACCTAAAGTTTTCATTCATTCCGCTTTTTCCTAGTTTCTCTTTAAGAATTGCAAAGTATAGCTATAGAGTTACGTCTCCCCTTTTTTTATTCCCTTTTCAAGGTTAAACCTATATAGATATTTAAAAGAAATTTTCTTTAAGGTGTGTGGTAGTGTTCTAAGGCTTTGTTTCTCCACGTGTGATCCTCAAACTGGCAGAAGCAGCAGAATCTCAGGCTTGTTGTGGGCCCACTGAATCAATCTTCCTTTTAACAAGATCCCTGGGTGGTTTGTGTGCACATTAGAGTTTGAGATGTACTGCATTTCAGGATATTTCCCCTAAGATGTCCTGTGGAAGTTACTGTAGAATTTATAAATCTCTCTATGACACCAAAACTCTGAAAGTTAAATTCTAAATGTGAAGAAATTGACTTTATTAAATAGATAGAAATCTGGACTATAATCGCTTCTTTTGTTTTAGAAAACAATTGCTCAAGTCTTAGTTCATCTCCACAGAAATGACTATGTGGCTGCGGAACGATGTGTCAGGGAAAGCTACAGGTAAGACTGACAGCACTGTTTTGATTTGCAGTGTTACCATTTCTATTAAGCCATGATTACGGTTTAGACAAATATTCCTGGCCATGAAACCGTTTTTGTTTTTTTAAATAAATTTCATAGTGATATGAGTGCTTGACTACCATTTTACCATTTCAGCTTTTACAGCAGGATTTTATAGGTGTTCTTTTCTATGTTTTTCTCCTGGGGACTTCCATGAGAGTGAATGACTTGAATAATTTTGTTACATTTGCTTTCTAAGAAAAAAATAACCCAAAACAAAAGTTCTCAGAGTATATGGTACAGGAAGATCAGAATAAGGGATTTTCCGGTTAGAGATGTTTAAAATGAGTAGTCTCAATCGGGGCTGTATAACACAGATGGATGAATGGACATTTTGGGCCACGCAACTTTGTTGTCGGGTGTGTCCTGTGCATTGTAGTAAATCTAGCCACATGCCTGACCTCTGCCCACCTGTAACGATTGTCTCCAGACATTGCCAAACCTCTGCTGGGGGGCACATTCAGCCTTGGTTGAGAAGGAACAGGTGGGGATGTGTGACTCGTTCTTGCTTTAGCATCCCAGGGTTCAATGGGAGTGAAGACTGTGCCGCACTGGAACAGCTTCTCGAAGGGTACGACCAGCAAGACCAAGATCAGGTGTCAGAGGTCTGCAACTCGCCGCTTTTCAAGTACATGGACAATGATGTAAGTGGCCTTTTGATTAGCTTTCTTCTTTCCTCTTGAATGCAAGAGGCTTCTAGTGAGATATTTTTCTCCCATGGACTTGTGAGATTTTTCTCCCTCTATTTTTTACTTCAAAATACCTCTCAAAAGGAAACTTGGCATATGCACTGAATTTGATTATAGGTTTAAAACGTTTGAGTGTCAACCATGTGGTTTTACAGCCAGTTATTTATCCATTTAACTGTGTTGACCATGTGTATTTTTTAATTCAGCCCCATTTTTCAGCTTCCTCCATCTGTTGGCTTCTATAGGTTGCTTAGTTTATTAAGTTTCTTTTAGGCTTACTGTCTGAAAGAGGCCCATCATACAGTGGCCTTTGTAATTCATTAGACTTCTTGGAATCCCACTGTCTGGACAACTAGCTGTGCGATGCAGGTTATTAATTAACCATAGCCTCAGTTAACTCATCTGGAGAAATGGTCCTGCTCTCGCCAGCCTGTGTGAAGAGTCGATTTAGCCGCGTTTCCAGAACAGCCGCACACGATGCTGTAGGCAGAAAGTGAGCCATGATAATGAGTTGCTCTTCTTTCAAATTCCCTTTTCCAGAACATTTGTGAGCACCTGGTCATTTGATTTTGTCTTGCAACTTTAGTCTTATTATGGTGTCAGATCAGTCTAATACCTTCAATTGTTTTATCACAGTGTATATAGAGAAACCAATTTTTTTCTAGAGAAATTCCTAATAGGCTTTTAAAAATTTGTATATATATTTTTAAAGAATTTGTCCCTAGCGTATACTCTTCATGTACTCACAGATCTTTATTTCATAGGAACTGCAAGTATTACTTAACTCACTATGCCCCGATTACCTCAAATTCCTAAGTGTGGTGTAGAATTGACATTTTTGTGAGTTGTGTACTCGTCAAGTCATGGTCATGAGCTGTCTGATGGCAGAGCAATGTGGGTTTTTTTGTGATTGTTTTTCCATCTAAATGGTATTATGTTATTGATTTTCATGAGTTAGAGAGCTGCCTTTTATAGATAGCTGTTATTGAGACATCACATGTGGAGATTCTAGTTTTCTCGTTTTTGAGAACATGCTTTGTCATTGACAGTATGCTAAGCTGGGCCTGAGTCTGGTAGTTCCAGGTGGGGGGATCAAGAAGAAAGCGGCAGCAACAGCACAGGCCCAGCCTGAAGGCGCCACAACCCCTGCTGTGGGAGAAGATGAAGATGAGTACGCAGGAGGGCTGTGCTAGACGTCGCTGAAAGAAAGGGACGCCTCCCGACATGCCTCTCCTGGACTGGGGACTGACCTAAGGGTACCCAGGCTTCATTCGTGGTTTTCAATGCTAATAAAGACTCATTTTTTCAGTTATTTCCCCAAACCACCTGTTGTACCCGCTACCTGTGAAGCATTTTTTTCTTTCCATAAGAGCTTTTCTAAGACAGCAGTAGGAATGAACAGGAAAAAGTACCGTCATATTTTAATACAGTTGATTTTAAAGTTTGAAAGCCAAATTCTAAATACTTTATGTTCTAAACAAAAGGGACAATAGGCTTAGATATTCTCTCTTGGGCTCTTGTAATTTATTGTTAGAGAATTTTCTTTGCATTTTATTTAATAATTGCTGCTAAAATTGAAGTTTACTAGTTAAACAAAATAGTATTTTAAACATTTGTTTTGAAAATGAAGTTTATTCCCTATGATATCAGATACATTTAAATTATTAAGTCTTTCAGAGGTGAAATTGGGACAGGAAATAGTTTTGAGCCTTAGAATATTATTTAGCCAATAAAAGATACCTTTAAAGTCTTATATGTAACTTTGAAAGTAGGTAGCACGTGAAACTTACTCTGTAAATGTCTTTAGTTCTCTGTGAAATACAGGTATTTTTTCCACCTAAAAAAAGCCCCACATAGTTACTGTCTTCAAACCCACTTGGTTCTTGACTAAATGGGAGCTAATGTGGATATTTATATGTATTGTAACAAAGAGTTAATGTTTCCATCAATCTACGTACACATTTTTGTCCTCCAAAATAATTTGATTGATTTAGAGTTGCAACAGAACAGTAACTTGACGTGGGAAATGCTGTAGGCCACAAAAATTTTGCTGAAATGGAAAATTGTTGTTGAAGTACTTATGTTTAAAGTCCTGTGCTGCCACTATTTTGATCCTTTATAGATATTTCCTAAAAGGTTGTTTTGAAGCATTCCTCTTTCACTGTGTGTGGCTTAGACCCATTTCCCAATTGGAAAGAGGCTCCAAACACCAGCACGGGCATTCTGCAGGCAGATGCTACCCAGAGTGCTTTCCTGTTTATTTGCCCCCGTCTCCTCTTTCCTACCTGACGCAGGCACAGTGTATTTAGTTTTGCCAGACTTCCTGAAAACACTGAGGTAGATTAGCGTAAATAGTTTTAATCACGGGTAGGTGGGAGAGCTTAGAATAACATCCTCATTTGGCAAGTATGCTTGAGGGTGGGTGGATATTAGGATAGAAATCTTGACTGAAGGTCTGATTCAAAACACTAGTAAATTTGATGTTTTGATTCCGTAAGTTACTTGCATAGTTCAGCGAGTAGCAGCTAATTTTCAGTAATTGTGTGGAGATTAACTTTGACCAATTTCAATAAAACTTTATTTAGGCAGTTCTATTTAATGACATATTGATATTTCAAAGATCTTATCATTGCTGCTGTTCCCTTTAGATCCAGTGAGAAACTTCAGGAGTCTTATATTAATGTAATTTGAGCTGATTATTTAAACAGATTTGGTAGCACTTAAAAGATATTTTACATCATTTGTTGATAGACCATATTATCCATTACAGGCTTGGAGAATTTTTTTTTTTTTTTTTTACTTTTACTCTTTTCTTACATACTAAACAAAAATGAGGAATGATTCAGTGCATTCTGGGGCAGTGAGTCTTAAACAGCATAAAAGGCTTTACAAGAGTGCAGCCTCTCCACCTTCCCTGCCCACATTGAAGAACTGATTGATACGTGGCACTTGTGGATGTCTCTGATGTCAGGGTTATTCCAGTAAAGAGCACTGGTTCTACCTTAAGCATTTAGTTTTTCCACTTACATAAATCTTTATCCTCAGAGTATAGTCAGAGTGGAAAAGTTGGTGTTTACAACAGGAAAGACTGTTTTCTACAACTCATGTCATTACCTTTACCAAAGTGGAAGTCTGCATGAATATGCTCAGAATCTAATATTCAATGTTATATTATATTGCAAGTGCAGTCAGCCTACAAAATACGTATATGTAATATATTGAATTTATTTGTACATATGCAGAGTATGGTATTTGTGTATGGAATCTGCTTTATGCCTATTTTTTCTAGCTCTTTGATGAGTAGAATATTAAATGTGTTGTTATGGAAATGCAGATTATTGCTTCTATGAAAATAAATTATGAAATTATGAAAATAAAATCTGAAACTGTATCATTCTTATTCTTCTTATTATTATTCATTTTGTTTTACTTGTTTATTTCCTTTTTTCCAAGAACATGTTCTCAATTATTTACATGATTCCAGCTATATTATATAAGAACAGTATTTTGTCTGTCATTTTAAGTTGTGTATTCTGGTATTTGGGAGTTAGTTAAGAACTTTGGGAGTTACATTAAACTACTTGGGCTTTTTAAGAAATTGATCATCCAGTTACTGCACTATCTGCTATTTGGTGAGATGGAAGACTTTAATACATCTTCCAAGAGAATACTTCTTTCATTGAGTTAAGTGAGGTAAAAATAGATTAGGAGGCTAAGAAAACTAATGTGAAATGGCATTGTTTTGCATTTATATATAGTTAGCATCTTAATTACCAGTGAATTTACTTACAATTAATGAGATTTTTTGAGTGTCTACTATGTAATATTGTCCGTGTCTTTACTAGAATGGGAGTTAATATGATTTGATACCTGAACTTAATAGAAGTTGGAGCAAGAGGTAGAAGTAGTAGTGCAGGGGAAGGAGTGGAGCTTGGACATAATGTGATTTTTGCATTTCTTTCAGAACACTTTGGAGTGTTCTGACTGTGCTTTGTGGTCACCCTGGTATTTTATAGCATTAAGATCGCCAGCTAGGAAGGATAAACAAAATCCATCTCCTTCTACCCTCCTCATTGTTTTCATTAGGCTAGTACCAGTAAAAGGCTCAATATTACCTTTGATCTGATACTGAATTTAAGGACATTAAAAATGTCTTGAAAGAAAAAAGGACTGAGGCAAATAACAATTGAAAATGGAGAGCAAACCTCTTCCATTCTAGTGTGTTCTTTTAAATGGCCAAGAGATCTTTGTGCATAAGAGGGACTTATAAGACTTTTAATTAACATTTAAGGGCACTGAATGAAATTCCCCTAAATAATTAGCCCCACCTACAAACAGGTTAATTAAATCCCCTTAGAGTTTAAATGTTTTAAGTTACATTTACAATTTTTTTTACATCTGATTCCCCCAGAGCTTTCAAGAGACCTAAGTTAGAACAGTCTTGAAAGTTAACTTTCAAAATCTTTGCGAGCACTTAACTAACTTGTAAAGCCAATAAATCCAACTTACACATATAGTAAATCAAGTTTCCACATTTTCAAGTGCTGTTTGTAAACTTAAATTCTCAAATTAATCACAAATATTTAAAATGAAAATCAGAAGATTAATATGTCAGATTCTGTTAAATGTTTCAAGAACCTTTAATATAAAAATACACAGATTATCACAGTAATTATAAGACTCATTCCTAACCTAACAGGAAGTATTATCACCGTAGGGTTCATTTACTTTGTCAATATGACATACTTATTTCTACATTTACCCAGGTAAGTCATGTAACTTACGCAGTTAAGGGGAATAAATTTGCCATCTTGGTTAGGCCAAAATGCTATTGAGACCACAATACAGCTAGAGTTCAGAGACTAAGGGCCCTGGGTGCTAAATACTTGCAGGATGGTTCTCCACATACCAAGAAGAGCAAACTTGACCCTTTCTTTTGTTCTTGTACTGTGTCAATGGAGGACAGTAAGCCTGTACCTTTTAGCTCAGGTTTTAGTTTCATGGTGGACCAACCACGTGCTCTCTGGGTATTTTTAAAACATCACTCTGTGTAGTTTTTTTTGTTTGTTTGTTTGTTTGTTTTAAATAACCTCTTTCAACGTTTTGTAGTCTGATTTGGATAAATAGAATTCTGCACCTATAACTAATTTGAAGATCATTTACTTCCTTATTTGATTTCAAGTATTTATTGCTCAGTTGGCTTCTGTGTCTTTTCATATTTCATGGATTTTACGTCATGATTTAGTAGTCATTTTATTGATAAACTCATAATTCAGTAGGCATTATTTTGATAAACTTAATGAAACAACTACTACAGATGATGTAGTCTGGATTATAGGGGAGACATGTGCATCAGTCAGGAAGGGCCGGGTTATGCTGTAGTAGCAACCAGCCCCAAATCTCGGTGGATTAAAGCAGCAAAGGTCATTTTCATTCATGCTCCATGTGCATCACAAGTCAGCTGAGGGCTCCGTTCCATGCTTTCCACTCTTGGACAGGACAAGGGAACATGAATTGTAGTGGCAAGGGAAAGGGAACTGTAGAGTGTGTCCTGCCAGCAATAAGCAGTCCATCCCAGAAGTGACTCACTTGACTTCCACTCACCTAAGTCACAAAGGGGCTGGAAGCTTCAGTCTCCCAGAGGCCTAGAAGGACAGCGGAACCTGCCACCCTGGGGACTACCAAATCTATCGTAGTATTTCCCTGAAAATAAGACCTAGCCGGACAATCAGCTCTACTGCGTGTTTTGGAGCAAAAATTAATACAAGACCCGGTCTTATACGTTATATTATATAAGACCCGGTCTTATTTTACTGTAAGTATATTTTACTTATAGTAATATAAGTATATATTAATTTTTGCTCCAAAACACGCATTAGAGCTGATTGTCTGGCTAGGTCTTATTTTTGGGAAAACATGGTACTTAGACCTTAAAGCATTTGTGGTCAATTATGTTATTTTTTTAATTTTTCTTAATTCTCATAGGATTTTAATAGAAAACAGTTCACTCCTAAAGCAGTCACTATTACCCTGTTACACACATATAGAGTGATTTCACATACAACATCACATTTAGCCCTGACAAGAATTCCCTGTTATCCCATTTTCAGGTGAGTAAGCAAACCGGGAGGAATTAATTTATACTCTGAATGTTTTGAGTGTTAAAATACATAATGGGAGGTGTTGCTTGCACTGGTTTCTTGGTTTTCTATCCTTTATTTGAAAAGAAAAACAACTTTAGCAGGCCGACTTGGAGTTCGAACTTTTAATACAATTTTTAAGTAGGAATGTGAATAATCAGTTGTTAAAAACATTAGAGACCTGGCTCAAACTTCTGTAAATGTGAATCAAATGTGAACTCAATTAAATTTAAATATGACCTCAATGAAAGGAGGGCCTTGATTCTCCTCCTCACCAGTGAATCTTCTAGAACAGTGCATGGCACATAGTAGGCATTGAATAAATATTAAATAAATACATGAATAAAAGCATTTAAATATTAGTCTGTTTTTATGGAAATTGGCTGGTCTCTAGTCATGCGCTCACTCTTAATTTTTATTAACCAATATTTATCCAACACTTTTCAAATCAAACAGATGTAATATTGCTAAGGTCAGAAAAATATTCTTTAATTTATGAGATTCTTTGTTTCTCCCTGCCCTCCATGCCTGATTTAGAGAGACTGAACATACCCCACTAGGTCCTAGTCCAAGGCACATATAAGATTTAAAGGTGTGCTCTGAGAAATACGTGAGCACATCAACATGTGTTTAGCTACCTGCTTCCCAGGGCCCAACAAGGGTATCATGGGTGACTTGGGTTCCAGGTTTACCAAATATCAGAGCCCAACCATAAAATTTTATTACTTGAAGCTAAGATGCAATTTGGCTGTGATTTCATAGGGGTGATACATTGGAGGGATGATGATTGGGAGAGAAAAATCGGCAACAAAGTTGATTTGAACTGCCCTGTGGACTAATAGAACTTGTACAAAGAAAACTTGCCTTTCCTCTTCAATTAAAGTACTTCTGAGGCCGTTTCTTGAATTTCGGCTTTCCAGTTCAAGAAGTGGATATTTTGTGGATTACATTGTTTGCACGTCGGATCTCAACAGTGAGGACAGTCAACATGGCAATAGCTTATTGTATAGACAGATTCTCCTTTCAGAACATTTCTGTTCAAAATTAAAGTCATGTTTCACCTTTTTAGTGTGGTTATATTCAATCCTGCTGCCGATAGCTCCTTATAACTGCGGTTTTAGCAAATGTTACTTGGGATTTGATTGAATGTGATTTTTTTTTAATTAAAGGCTTTATAAATGTCACTGGGCAGGGTAACATACTCACAGAACCACGTGCATAAATATTTTTAACTTCAGGGCCAAAGTCAAGTATATTAAGTGAATTTACAAACTGTGATGTTTAGAACATTGTAGAATTAGCAACATGTTTTGATACATTCCTGGATTTCGGGGTGGTTTTGTTGCTGAGTTGGGTTTTCTCACATCTTTGACAGCTTCCTCAGTCCCAGAATATTTCCTTTTGGTATCCTTGGCTGTCCCACCCTCACCTCCACACAAATTGCTTAGGTAAGGTCCGTGTCCATGGCATAGGTGTGTATATAAACAGATGAACTCTCCATGGGAAGCCAGACGATCCTGTCATGCAGGTATGTTTAAGGGTTGAACATTGGCTTTCCAGAACTGAACATTGGCTTGAATAATTGAATGCTATAATCCTGATTCTCTTGGCAAAAACAGCAAGTTCATATAACTGTGTTATCAGAGAAGAGTGTAGAAGGCACAAGAAGAGGAAATGAATGGGACGAGGTGTTACGGTTTATCAAGACCTAACTGCCATAGCAACCCTGGAGACTCCTTACACTACTGGTCATTACTCATCCAGTAAACGTGGCTTGAGATGTTACCGTGTGGCTAAAGAGAACGGTGAGCGGTCTTCCTGTGCTCTAGCAGGACCTGTCCAGCAGACTGGTCCTGCTCCCCATTTCCTGATGCCCTGGCATCAGTTGGGTGCCTGTGGACAGCTGCAGAAGAAACAAAATTTATGTGCACAGATTGTTCTGATGATCACCACGAATTCAAGTGAGGCTAGGGACAGCATGGCCTAGTGGGAGTCAGACTGACCTGAGCACTTGGAGGAAGTGGTATATCATCTCCGAGCTACAGAGCATCCTGGTCCAGGGAATGCATAGATGTCATTCTTTGAGTGACCTAGAACTTTAGGGCTCCCAACAGTTTCCCCACAGCTGCCTGAAGTCCCATCCTGATCCCCATGACTCATACCCAGCTCTGGCCAACCCTGAGTTGAGTTTGGAGATGCTCTCCAGACATCACTGGCTACATGATTTCTGAGGCCCAGTGCAAAACGAAAATGCAGGCCCTTTTGTTAAAACATCAGAAAAGTCTTGTTCCTCTCCTCTATGTCTGCCAGTCATACTGTTTTGCATTTGCCATTTACTCAATGTCAGTCCTTTGGGAGCAGACCCTCATGGGGGCTTGGACCCTGCCATGCAACTTGGCACAGGGTTGCATGCCCAGGTCACCGGGCCAGAGGGCAGCAGCAGGTTGGAAGGCAGGGCGGCGAGTAGGCTACCAAGAGCTCGACCTGGGGAAATGGGGAGGCAAGCCTGCAGTAACAGGCTCCAAGCCCCTGGCACACCCTCCACTGTCCAACAGACGTTGCTTACAAAACACAAATCCAAAGATGAAATCGTTGAGAAATTCAAGATGATTCAGGCCCCTCTGAGTGTGCGCCCTGTGCAACTGCACAGGTCCCCTACTGAAAGCCAAAGCCTCTGGGAAGCAGGGACTTTGGGTCAGGTATAAATTTCCCGTTCTGGCATGCCGTTTTCACATTTGGATGTGCACCTGCGAGTCCCTTTTACTTCCCAGCTTCGATGTTCTTCCATCCTGGAGGAGATCCCCGTGGACCCTGGAGATCTTCGTCTGGGTCCATCACAGGAGGGTGAAGATGGATCCTTACAATCCAGACACCCTCACAGTCATAAGTAGGAGTGGGTTGAGGCCTTCCAGGCTCTTGGTTGGCTGCAGAGTAAATAAACACAAATAGCATTTCTCATGCTAACACTGATCCCTTCTCATAACCAGCTTTCTTGAATTATTAAACTAACAGACACCTTTGGAGGTGAAGGGAGAATACAACTCCGTATGAGGAGAGCAAAAAGGTTTAAAGAAACCTAGACTTGTATCAGTCTACAGTAGCAAAGTCCTAGACCCAGTAGAAATGCAGAAGAAAGGCTGCTGAAAATAAGATTCTTGTGTTTATCAACAGATCCTCAAGCACCTCTCTCAGCAGCTATGATTTTAGCTTGCCTGTGTCCACAGGTTTCTTTGTGTATGTTTTGTTTCTCCTTTGCTTTCTCATCTCCTCTGGAGATGTCCCCCAGCCCGCCCTGCCCCAGACCTAGGTCTGTGCTCACATATTGTCTAACAACCCACACAGGCCCATAAGCCGCCCCGCTTTAGAGATAACTGAAGAAAAGCAAGACAGAGAGCACATTGCAAATCCATCTGGAAGGCGCCACCAAGGTGAAAGAGTAGGAACTCGGAGTATGGATGGAAAAGCAGAGAGTGAAGAAGGCCACAGAGCAAGGCACAGGGAAGCCACCAGCCCACATAGGAGACACGAAGCTTGTGGAACAAAGTCAGACTGTGCACCAGCCTTGCCATAGGCTTTCTCCAGGCAAGCTAGAGACTAGGAGTGCCCTCCTGGGAAGCACTGACACAGGGTTAACTGTTATGGGGACCCTTCTGTGACCTTCCCCAGATCTCACCTTGTAGCAGATCTCTGAAGACCCACCTCATGCTGTTGAACATCAGAAAACATTTTTGGAATGGGAAGACCTTTATCCGTTGTTTATTCCTCTCTTCACACTTCCCCCTCCTCTTTTCTTTTTTTGCCTAATATTTTAGGTTTATTAAGGAGAGACTCAGCTTCTTCACGGATCCAGTGATAGAATTTTTGCAGTCACCAGGTGGCGCTGCAGAGCAAGTTTAGAGATTGCCCAGCCCGGGACCGCTGTTGAGAGCCTGGGTCCGCCATCTAGAGCAGTGGTTGCTTTACAGAGGCCAACTCCAAAGTTATTGTTGATAGAGACTGCGAACAAAGTGTAGGATAGGTGAATAGTATTTAAAATGACCTATCAGCTGGAACTTGCAACTATGGTGTCTTTCTCTGAATCATGTACCTTTGCTAACGTACACATGCACAAACACACACTTTATGCAAACACTCGGTTATACTTTCCTGTTATTACTATCCTAACCCCAAGCCATAACAGAATATTATGCAGTGAACAAGAACTGGCCGGGCCTTTGCCAAGCCTCTGTCCCGGGCTGCTTGGGTGGGGGTGGGGGTGGGGTGTTAGCGTTTGGTTAGGGCGATTCTTTGTATGGATCTGCTCCATTCATTGCAGGTCATTTAGCTTCCCTGGTTCTGGTCTTGTAAATGCTAGTAGTGTCCCCCAAACATTGTGACAAATGACAGCGTCCTCACACATACGAGGTCTGACAAGTTCACGAACTTGTTGCAACGATGTTAACCTTTTTTGACATCAGAGGGATTGTTCATTATGAATTTATACCAACTGGATAAACAGTTAACCAAGTTTACTATTTGGAAGTGCTGAAAAGCTTGCATGAAAAAGTTAGACAACCTGAACTTTTCACCAACAATTCATGGCTCTTGCATCACGACAATGCACCAGCTCACACAGCACTGTCTATGAGGGAGTTTTTAGCCAGTAAACAAATAACTGTATTGGAACACCCTCTCTCCTCACCTGGTCTGGGCCCCAATGACTTCTTTCTTTACCAGAAGATAAAGGAAATACTGAAAGGAAGACATTTGTATGACATTCAGGACTTCAATGGTAATATGACAGCTCTGATGACCATTCCAGGAAAAGAGTTCCAAAATTGCTTTGAAGAGTGGACTAGGCACTGGCATCTGTGCATAGCTTCCCAAGGGGAGTACTTCGAAGGTGACTGTCGTGATATTCAGCAATGAGGTACGTAGCACTTCTTCTAGGATGAGTTTGTGAACTTAATTGTTAGACCTCGTATGTGGGTGCCCCCCCAGGGTTGGAGTGTTGTTCCTTGTTGAGAACCAAGATAGCTTTGAGAATACAGCACCCCTCCACCCTACCGTGTAAACCCTTATGTAACATCACAGCAGCAACATGGCTCTAGAGTATGCTGTCCTATACAATAGCCACATGGAGCTATTAAAATTACACAAAATGAAACAAAAGTAAAATTCACTTATTTGGTCACACTAATCACATCTCAAGCACTCGGTAGCCCTATGTGTCTAGTGACTAGTATACTGGGCAGTGCACACAGAGCGTTTGTGTGCAACACAAACAACACAGAGCGTTTCTAGCATTCCAGAAAGTGCTGTGAGACAATGCTGGTTTGGATAATTCTTCTGCCGCGCAGCTGAGCACTGTTTAGCCCCCTGCCACAGAACCCTGCATTAGAGGACACAATGCAGGTAGAGCAGCCGCTGATCAACCCTGGTGATCTGTGAGATGACAGCTGAGACCACGGCCACCCTCCCACCTGGCCTGGTACAGGTACAGGTAGAGTAGTTCAGAGTGTCCTTTTCTGCAGCTCTGGAATCATGTCTTACCGAACTTCTCTTGGCTCCCTGTTTGACCTTTTGAGTCTAATGTCTGCCTGGTACAGAGTACATATTTTCTGGCTCCCCAAGAAGTTTCTCTTTTCTCTGTCTGACCTCACTGGATTTACTCTCTCTCCTGAGAGTTCACTTAAATGCAAAATTGTTGGCTCTTTCTCTTTCTCCCTTCAGACTGGATTATTCAGTTAGAGGAAGGTTTCCCAGTTCAGCAACCCAGAGACATTCAAATGTTTCTGGTAGGTATCCCCTCATCCCTAAGATGCAACACAGGGCCTCAGTTACACAGAATGCCTCAGATAGGGAGGCGTGGGGACTGGGAAGCATGGACACTCTTCAATGAGACACCGTGGGATGGCTTTCAGAATCATCTACCACTTGACACTGCCTGTACAGGTGAGCTTTCTAAGTTGCTTCAACAAGTACCAGTGATAACAATGTGTGAACTATTAGCAGAGAGAGAGGCATGCTTTAAATAAGATAAACATCTCACACCCAAAAGGAACTAGGAGTTCTAAGCAGAATGCTGGTGAAGATATGAGACTACTAAGGAAATGAGGGCCCACCGATACTTTTCCATCTTAACTATTTATTTCTTAAATGTTTCCAGCATGTAGCATTTTCCAGGGTGTGTCACAGACTATAGTTTTCACGAGATGCTCCTTGAAAAAACAATTCCCCAAAACAACTCACAATGTTTAAGAAATTCTATATAATATTTTATCGAGTTATACAATGCACTATAGCATCTTAAAGATTCTGAGAAGTTCTAGACCAGAAAATAGTTGTGAATTGTGTAACTCAACATTTCCCTGATGCATTTGCCCCTAATGACCTTCTCTCAGAACCTCATCCACATCCTAAAATCTAGCTCCCTGGAAGACAAGCTACTATGTGCAAGGTTATCCACAGGTTGTCCAGCCCATGAAAAACAACTCTGTGATGTATTCCTGAGCTCAAGCTTCCCCTTCTGGATGACAACACTGACCTGGAGCCTGCCTGAGAGAAACCTCCAGAAACAGGTTTTACCAGAGTGAGAAAGAACCATTTTAGAACCTCACTGGTGAGACCACTCACCAGCACAACAAAACTATATAGCACTTTGTAATCTAACTATCTTGAGGGGTAGGAAGGACATTTTATAATTAGGGAAAAGGGAGTCCAAAAAGTTAAGAAAGTTGCTCTAGATCAATGAGCTGGTGGGATAGAAATTCAAACTCAAATCTTGTGTTTCTAAGTCCTTGGCACTTTCCTCTTTACCAATCTCTTATACAGAGATGGCATTTGCTCTTATTTCTTCTATTCATATGTTCTAGTTCTGCTCTCTAGATTTATAGGGTTAAAATCTATTTCCATTAGTGTGGCTAAAAGCAGAGGCTTCAGAATAAAAGAGATGAGGATTTAAATTCCAAATTCATCACTTACATCACTTTCAAATTCATCACTTATTATGTGGTGTTGGAATAGTTACTAAAACTCTTTGAGCCTCAACTTTCTTATAGATAATACCTGCTACTTTGGATGGTTGTTGTAAGAATGGGCTAAAATTGAAGAAGGTATGAACCAATCCACACATCAAGGAGCTTAAAAGCCCAAAGGGAATGAGACTGATACACACTCAGGAAGCAGTATGTACAGTGATTACGGTGAGATTAGAACCACCCTGCTGGGGTTCAAATCCCAGCGCTGCTGGGCAAGCAACTCAACTACGCTGAGCCTCCGTTTTCTTGTCTGAAAATGGGACTTATATGAGTACCCACATCCAAGAGTTGTTGGGAGGACTGAGGGAGGTAATGCGTGTAAACAACTTAGAATGACGCCCGGCACATTTTGGTGAGTTGAATTAGTAGGTTGAGGAGGCAATTTTGGGAAGGACACAGACTGTGAATCAAACCTTGACATTTTCACATCAGTTGGTGAGGTGGAGCTCGTGGTGGGGGTTTGGCAGGCATAGGACAGCAGGATCCAGAAAGTTTCTGGACAGGCTAAGACTACTGTTTTGAGTTTCATGTTTCCAATTCCTGATTTCCAAAGGAAACCATTTGATGGTCCCTCAAAGGAACAGAGGATGAAGAAACAGCAGGTGCAGATGTCTACCCCAAATGATGGTGGCCAGAGTGAAAGTCTGAGGTCTCACTCCGTGCTGACTTGGAAGGCCTGTCTTCTGCCCAGGAATCTTAATTTTTTCGTGCTGGACTCAGCTTAGTGTTTCCTGGGCAGAAATGTTGCCCTCTCAGGCCAAGCATTTGCCTATACTGAGCAGCCTCCAAAGTGCCCTGGCCCTGGGTCACAGAGAGTAATTGAATTTCCACATCCAGGAAGAAGGAGCTGTGCTTTGCTTAGGGAGCTGGATGGTGACTTCTGAGAGCATATGAGGAACTGGTCAGGGATGGGAAGCGGTGCCCATCTTCCCTTCGAGGATATCATTCAAGAGGAGGACACGAACCCCCTTCAGGTGCTCCCAGCCTTCCTCACTACTTTTGCTTGACCCCTCTCTCTACAGGGGGCAGGCTCTTCCCTTCACTTTCTTTTCTCTCGTTGTGAGCACATCTTTTCCTGTGGATTAAAAGACCTCATTTTTCTGATGATTCCTGAATTTCAGTCTCTAGGCCCGACCTGTCTTCTGAGTTCTAGTCTTTCATGCCTGATTGCTTACCTGATCCCTCACATTTCCATGTTTCAAACTTATCGTATCTGTTCAGAGAAATCTGGAGACCCACCTTCACACCATTCCCCTATTGTTCCATTTAGCAAATAGCTGTGCCATCCAAGTCGCAAACCAAGGATTTATCTTTGACTGCTCCTTTTCTCATGTCCCGTCCATTAGCAAGTCCTATCAACTCTGTCTTCAAAATCCATTCATCCACAACCTTCTGTTTTCACAGCTACCATCTTAGTCCAGGCTGTAATGTGCTGAAGATGAATAGTTCTCACTCCTGAGAGCTGATTATTAACAATTCTCTGCAACTTTGTCATTAAAAATTTCACCTTGGTAGCTTGCAATCAGCCACAGTGGGAGTATTTCTACCATGGAAATTGACAAAGGCTCAATCAGGGTTCTCTCTCTGTCTCTGTCTCTGTCTCTCTGTCTCTCTGTCTCTCTGTCTCTCTGTCTCTCTCTCTGTCTCTCTCTCTCTCTCTCTCTCTCTCTCTCTCTCTCTCTCTCTCTCTCTCTCTCTCCCCTTCAAAGAGCTAATGTTAAACATTTACCGTTATACTACTGAGGCAGCTTCCATCTTTTTACCTGTACTAATGCAATGGTCTTTTGACTTCCAACTCCAATCCATTTTTTACCCAGCAGCAAAAACGGATTTATGGAAGTATAAGTCAGATCATGTTCTTCCTTAACGCCTTTTGAGAGCCTCTCCTTGCACTTAGAAAAAATTCAACCTTTTCATATGGTTTAAGCCTTATTTTGTGCCAAATGCTTTCAGCAATCAAGTCCACCTAGACTTGGGTGAGGACAGGCTTTGCCAGGCTGGTAGAATAGTTTATGTATTGTGAATAAAAATTTCACAGACCTTACTTCCAGGGTGCAGCACTGACACTTTCTGTATTTTATAGAACATGCATTAATTTCTGACTTTGATGCGCCATCCGTCTGATGAAGAAAACAGTCTAGACCAGCACTGTCTGATAAAAAAATATAATGTGTATTATATTAAAATATAAGTGTTAAAATATAAGTAATTTTAAATGTTCCAGCAGTTATACTAAAAAGTAAAGAAACAGGCAGAATTAATTTTAATAAAATGTTTAGCACAATATATGTTGCTGCAGATATAACTTGCTCTCGTTGGTCCTAGTGTGTCTGTGGTTCACCCTGAACTCCATGGCTTGATTCAGCTACTTGCCCTCTGTCCTGCAGCATTCAGAGAGCCATCCAGGAGCTTGCCTGAGCCCCTGGAGGCAAACTCACAGGTCTCTCTGCATGGCCCTGACCTTCAGGATTGCTGTTTCTCTGCTCTGAGGCCCATTTTTGATACCTGCAGGAAACTGGAGGTTCTCTTCAGGCACTTGCTCTACTCCTAAACTTCTCACAATGATCTTACCTTAGTAGCAAGGCTGTCAACTCCAGAGCTCAGTACAGGCCAGGCAAGGCCAGGGTCCAGGGTCCACTGGGCTGTAACATTCTCCATCTTACCTGGGAAACTCTCTTCTCTTTCCACCCACTTTGGAAGGGGGTGGGCAAGACATAGGCCCTCTATCACTAACCCCACTATCACTCTATAGGGGCTCAGAACCAGTTGCCCAAGCTGTGCCACCCTGACATGCAGATTCCTTTGAACTGAAAACAAACAAGTCCCAGAAGGCTCAGGAAGAAACTCTGAACTTTCTTCTTACTGCTTGAAAGAGTTTAGACAAAGGAATTGCTCCAGGAAGGGAGATACATAACTGTAGTTAATCTGAACTAGGTGTGATAGACGGGAACAGCAAGGTACCTTTGATCAAAGTCCTCTCTCAGAGTATATTTGTTTACTAAGCAATAACTCTTTTCATCTCCCTGTGAATTGCCTTACTTCCTCCTCCTTAGTTCTGAATGACAAATATCCCTCATTTTGCCTCATTGTCCTTGGAATTTTCATGCTTATGTGAATTCCCTGTGCATACATATTAAAATTTGATTTTCTCCTGTTAATCTGCTGCATGTCATTTTGTTACCAAGCAAGGGCCCACAGCTCAATGTGCATAGGAGCCAAAACTATGACATAGGACTTTGAGAAAAGAAAGAGATGTTTATTTATTGCTGAGTTGACTCTCAGGAGACAGGAAGAACCACTCAAATCTGTCTCCCAGATTTGGGGTCTGGACAAGTGTTAAGGCTTAGGGAGAATGGGGTGGCATGAGATAATGTGGTGGGGCAAGTTTTGATTGGAAGGTTTGGAACCTGGCCAACTATGGTATAGGGTCCAGGGCTGACAGAGCACAAAGGAATTTCAATCTGGCAGGGTTTGATTGGTCAGTTAGTTCTATATTTGTCCATATTTGATCTAGGCACAGGATATTTCTTACTGAAGGAACTTTTGTTTCAATAAAAAAGGGCTTTGGTGGCCACATTTCTGTTACTTGAGTTCCATACACTGAAGATTCTTGGTTCCAGGGTCATCTTAAAGATGGGGTGGCGCCGTACAGTGCAGTCTCTGTAAAATAACTCAAAGATTGTATTAAGCACCAGTTTGCTTTAAGGGAGCAAAAACAGTGTGCTGTCACAGTTTGAATTATTCAGAGATTCGGAAGGACTGAGGGAAAGAGGAAAGTTTCCTCATCCCTGACAACCTTCTTCCAGGTAGGGGTTTTATCTTAATTTGGGGGTGGTCTTGGAGGGGGTTGGGTTGGGCATTTGGAGGCAAGATCTGTCACAAATTTTCACCAATGGCAGCCCTGCGTCCAGCCCATCTCTGCCCAGAAGTGCTGGCTGGGCATATACCTAGGTGAGCCCTGGGCATGGATCAGAATTAAGGTCAGAGATACTGAAGATTCGCCACCCGGGGTCCCTGCATGCCTGCACTGGAGAGACGGGAATTAGAGTGACAGCCATCAGAGGTCTGGACACCAGTTTCAGAGGCCCTGACCTAACTTTCTTCCCATGAGTTTCTAGCTTCTAGCTCTGTTACTCTATATATCTTCTTGTAACCCCAGTTTCCTGGCTTTAATTTTCACCTCTAGGTTGATGACTTCTAAAATCTCCATCTTCGGCCATGACTTTTCTCCAAAACTTCAGCCCAAGTCGTCTGTCTGTTATCCCACTGACATGAGACTCCATAAAACCAAGCTCTTTCCCTCTTATTTCCTCTCAAAGCTACTTATTTCCTTCATTCCATGTTTGGTTTTTCCATTCTTTCCTTGTCCTGTTTATCAAATGTTGATAATTATCACCATTGATGTTGTGAAAGTCATTGTTCCATTGGTGCAGCTAATGTATACTGAGATCTTTTTAGGAACCAGACGAGGTGCTAGAATCCAGCCTCCTGGACAAGTGGGCATTGGCGATCCACAAAGTGGTCCCCAGTTAGTTCTCCTGTTCCAGTTTCCACACTATCTTTTCCACACTATACTGTGAGCTTTGATCGTACTGCTGGCTCTGCCCGTTTTGCTCTCTCTTGTGCCTTCAATCTGGGCTCCCTTGCCCTTCCCCCTCCAGTTCCACATATTCAAACCTTCCTAATCTGGAAGGCCTGGCCCAATGACACTTTCTCCAGGAACCCTTCCTGCTTCTCTTCCTCCCACTCTGATCAGGCCCCTCCCTGGGCACTTGTCGATTTCACCTACACACTGTGGGTCAGGCATGGAGGGGGGACTCAGACACAGGCAAAGGGGGACCCACCTGTCTTTGACTTTTGTCTGACTGTGCCTGTATTTTGGTGCTTATATTATCTCCTCTTCTAAATTATAACCCCCCATGTGACCTAGAAAACACTTTGAGTAAAATGACCTTGAACCCAGTTATAGATGAACAAAGGAAATTGCGGGTTCCTTCAAGTTCTCAGGGCACTTGAGCAGTGGAGGTCAGAACTCAAAAGAAATGCTGCCGACACACCTCACTTTACAGAATATCTACTCCTCTTTCTGAAAGTGGTGTGAACATCAAATGTTTATGAATCAAAAGTTCTGTTAATGGAAGAACCTCATCCTTTAAAGAAGTTTTTGATAAAGAGAAGAATCAACTTTATTTGTCTTTGGTGTAAATTTTAACCTTACATTAACATCAAATCTTATATTCATTCCTGTAAACATTTTCCTTACACAAGTTTGTGTGCATGAATGTATAGGTGCATATATGTATATATGCATATTTATAAATCTATGATCTACGAAGCTCTGACAATTAAGTTCGCGAACTCGTGGCAACGATGTTGCTGACCTTTTTTGATATCAGAGGAATTGTTCATTACAAATTTGTACTATCTGGACAGTTAACCAAGTTTACTATTTGGAAGTGCTGAAAAAGCTGCGTGAAAAAGTTAGATGAAAACGACCTGAACTTTTTGCCAACAATTCATGGCTCCTGCATCACGGCAATGCACCAGCTCACACAGCACTGTCTGTGGGGGAGTTTTTAGCCAGTAAACAAATAACTGTATTGGAACACCCTCCCTACTCACCTGATCTGGCCCCCAGTGACTTCTTTCTTTACCCGAAGATAAAGGAAATATTGAAAGGAAGCCATTTTGATGACATTCAAGACATCAAGGGTAATACAATGACAGCTCTGATGGCCATTCCAAAAAAAAAAAAAAAAATGTTCCAGAATTGCTTTGAAGGGTGGATTAGGTGCTGGTATGGGTGCATAGTTTCCCAGGGGAGTACTTCAAAGGTGACCATAATGATATTCCGCAATGAGGTATGCAGCACTTTTTCTAGGATGAGTTTGCAAACTCAACGTCTATTCATCTACATATATCCCGAAGAGAATATTAACAAAAGTTAGCCGGTGCAGTTTTAATTGATTTATTTATGTTACAAACACTCATGTAGCTCTTTCTAAGCCGGACACTGTTTAAGTACTTCACAAATACAACCGCATTTAACCTTCAGAACAATTTTATGAAGCAGATGCTATTACTGCTCTAATTTAGTGATGGGGAAGCAGAGTCACAGTACGTTTTCTGTTACCTAATTCATTATTTATTGCTTGCTCATTGTTTTAGAAAAACATTTTCACTTGCCTTGATCCTCATTCTATTTCCCCCCGAATAGAAAGGAACACAGGCTGAGCTTCCCTAGGATAAGATATCAAGGCAACCTCATTGATTTTCCTGGGTAAAAAGTTGATAGGTCTGTGGCAGTTTTGTTAACGTCATAATTTCTATTAAGAAGCAAATTGTACTTTGATTCAGCAGTTAGAATAATTTAAGACTGTTCTCATTCGTTTTAATTGTATTTACACGTGTAATCTTATATATCATTGGGAATGAGTTCAATAATCAACTTAACAAAGGAAAATAAAGGTAGGGAGCAACATAATGGTGAAATTATCTCGAGAGTCAGGGTGACCAAACATGGTGATTTGCCCAGGATTGAGAGATTCCTGGGACGTGGGAGTGTCAGTTCTAAAACCCAGGCATCCCTGTGCAAATGGCGTAATTGGTCACCTGGTTTTGGCATGTGGCTTCTGACAGCACCAGATATGCAAATAAATTAGAATTCAGCATCAGTGGGGCTTGTAATATGGAAAATATGCCCCTCCAGTCTTCACTTGGGAAGTAGAGTGGAACAGTTCTGATGTCAAACAACAGAGTAAAGGCAATTAGTTTAGTCAAATCAATGCACAACTTGGTGAATATATTCAGATTTTAGCTTAATCAGTCAAACAACCAGAACATTCAAGTATGTTTTGGGGATGCCAAAATAATTATTTTAAATGAGGATAATTCAAATACACTGGTTTGAAATAACTGATTGATTTCCTACCTTATTTTTTTTTATTTTAAAGGTACTTGTGTGGATTCAACTGCCATGTTACATAGCTATAAAAACCTTACTTTCGGTGTCACCTTTAAAACTACTTCATATAGGGGTAAACTAAGCTCAAAATGTATTGTTTTCTCTCTGGTTAATCCATAGCAATGAGAGCCATTATTTCGTGTTGCAGGGTTAGCCTCTTCTGATGGGAAAGCAAAGGGGGACTTGGAGCGGAGTGACTGGTGTCTTCAGTTGTGACTGTGGATAGGCCATTGGACCCCTGGGTTTCATTTTCCTCTTCTGTGAAAAGAGGGGCTGGGACCAGGTGCACTTTAAGGTCCCTAAATGTTGAAAACTTAGAATTTATGAAAAAAAATTACCTAATACTCTTTTTCTTTCAGGTTAGCTTTAATTTATTTTCCCTCTGCTTTCACATGTATAAAAATTCCATTTTAGGTCTCATACACACTTATTGCACCTGTAAACCCTGCTAAGGGAAATTAAGGTTGGCATCAGGCACCATGCCAAACTTCCCAAAGTTTATGGCTACAAGAATCCTGCTATAAAGTCCATCGCCCCCAAAGCAGCTCCAGGCTCCTTCTGCAGAGTGACAGGTCTTCTGAGCGGTGACTCGGCCAACGTGGGTATTGGAAACACTCTGGGTCAGGCTGGTGAAGGGCCTCAACACCTTTGGTTAAAACTTTCCATTTTTTAAGGTCTTTGCCTTCTGCCCTTCTTCCATGAAACGTCCAGCATCTACTTCACACCTCCACCCCACCTTCCCTAGAGCATTTGCACATGTGCCCTTTGTGGCATTTATCTAATTCTGCTACATGGCACAATCAGACTCTTCTGGACTGTCAGCTACTTAAGGATAGGAACTATGTTTTACATTCAGACTTTCTTTTCGTTCATTCACTCACTCTGACAGTCTGTGTTTGTGGACTGAATTTGAGGAATGGTCGTGTGAACCCTGACAAACCCTGATGGCTAATCTGTAATCTGAACTTCACACAGATATTCTTTAGAGGCCAGTGCTTGGTTCCCAGGCAGAGGGTCCTATACTAGGCTTGTTTCCTGAAGAAGTTTATGTTTTGGGCCTTCTAGAACTAGGGGAGTGTCCTCAATAATGTGTTCATATAAGTTTTTGTAAAATGTTCAAATGTAAAACTTTTTAAATATAGTTGGTAAGACTGTCTCTTTCCATTCTGACCTCTCTTCCCTATCACAAGCCCCTATGTGGGAAATGAGTGGTTGGGACAATTATTGGGTCCAGACAAGGGCAGTGTTTCCTAGTTTCCTAGGGCTGCCATAACAAAGGACCACAACTGGATAGCTTGAAACAATGGAAATTTACTCTCTCACAGCTCTGGAGGCTAAAAGTCTGTGATCAAGGTGAGAGAGCATGGCCATGGTCTCTCTGAAGCCTCCAGGGAAGAAGATGCCTTCCCTGCTCTGGCCTAGCTTCTGGTGGCTCCCTGAGCATGGCACACCAAGGGAATTGAGAAAGAGCAGCTAGATGTGTTGATGGGAACTTTGCAAGGGCAGTCTCCTTGTCACCTGCATGCAGTCCCCCCTCCCTGGCTCGGTCTTCCTGTCTCAGGAGAATGGTGATGATTGGATGTAATAGTTTCTTGGTCTGAAAATCTAGGCTTTCTTTACGTGTGTGTAACTAAGCTCAAAAGAACAATGGCCATTTTCCATTCAATTTGTAGATATTACAATCTTTAACAAATCTTTATCAAAATAATCTGGCATATCCAATTTGAATATTAGCATAACATTTTATTCAAATACAACATACTATTATGAATGAGGAATTAGAAAAATATCTTAGTAAATAATAGCATTCGTGTAGAGCTATTTTATCGTTTCCTGACTGAGTGAGACAATCGTAACGTCCAGGAAATCTTTCTGCGTTTAGTTTCCTTGCTGAACAAATTCTGGTAATGTAAACGCAGATGCAAAACAAATGCAAGATGTCCTGGTTATGTGTGGCTGTGCTATTATATATTTCTGTATCTATTTGGCTATCTTTCGTGCCATCATGTATCTACATTATTTGTCATCTATTTATCTCCATATAATAATTTTATCACCATCATCACCACCAATTTTGTCTTTTTGCTTAGACTGCACGGAAAGAGCCCATGAATGCTTAAGCACAGTCAATGTCACACATAAAATAACTACCAGTCACTAAATACTTCTTTTTGGTTTGTGTTTTATGAAAAATATATCATTTTTGTTTAAAAAACAAAACACACACAGCAACACAAAAGGTACAAAGAAAAAAACAGCAACGGACGTTTTTAAATCTCATCATTTGGAAATAAATATTTCCTTTATGACTATCACTCTAGTCCTCTATGTACGCATATACAAGGGCTGACAATTAAGTTCGCCAACTTGTTGACCGATATTCCTAAACTGTTTTTGATATCGGAGGGAGTCTTCATTATGCATTTGTACCAAGTGGACAAACAGTTAACCAAGTTTACTGTTTGGAAATGCTGAAAAGGCTGCGTGAAAAAGTTTGACGACCTGAATGTTTCACCAATTCATGGCTCTTGGACCAAGACAATGCACCAGCTCACAGGGCACTGCCTGTGAGGGAGTTTTTAGCCAGTAAACAAATAACCGGATTGGAACACTCTCCCAACTCACCTGAGCTGGCCCCCAATGACTTCTTTCTTTATCTGAAAATAAAGGAAATATGGAAAGGAACACATTTTGATGACATTCAGGACATCAGGTGTAATGCGATGACAGCTCTGATGGCCATTCCAAAAAAAGAGTTCCAAAATTGCTTTGAAGGGTGGACTAGGCACTGACATAAGTGCATAGCTTTCCAAGGGGAGTACTTTGCTGTGACTGTAGGTGACTGAAGGTGACTATAATAATGATATTTAGCAATGAGGTAGGTAGCACTTCTTCTAGGATGAGTTCGCGAACTTAATTGTCTGACCTCGTATGCTGGTAAAAAGATCAGTCAATATACATATTATTTTATAGGATGGGATTCTATCTACTATTTTATTTTTTGAGATAAATTTTTTTATTTAAAAAATTTTGAAGTATCTTCAAGACATCATTTTTGTCCAGTTTTATTGAGCTCTAATTGACATGAGTTTAAAGTGTATAGCATAATGATTTGACTTACATATACTTTGAAATGAGTATCACAATAGGTTTGGTTAACATATGTCATATAGACATAAAAATTTTTTTAAAAATATTTTTTGTTGTTGCATGGGAACTCTTAGGATTTACTCTCTTAATAATTTTCAAATATACCATACAGCAATGTTAAGTATAGTCATCGTGTTGTACATGACTCCCCAAGTCTTATTTATCTTATAACTTGAAGTTTGTCTCTTTTGACTACTTCATCCAATTTCCCCATTCCCTCCTCCTACTTATTACTTTAAAATAAAGTTGTAACACTCAGTCTTCATGGAATTTAGTGAAAGAGAATAAAAACTATAGTAGTTGTTGAAATTTTGATAGATATTTCTCACAAGAGAGATTCACTTCTGTAAGATTTCTCTCAAATTTAAAGCTGATTGGATTGTTCATGCATTTACACCACACTTCAACTTGAGGCATTTTCTGTTGATTCCCTGCTCCGAGATACGGGGAAATTAGCACAACCTTGGGTCCTTGCATCATTTTTCCTAATATGTCTTGATTTTTTTAAAGTTATTAATGTTTCATTTTTCAAAGTTTATAACATTTACATTCTGTTGTTTAACCACGATTGCCTCAGTATTTTAGTTTTAGTTTTATATTAAATAGGTTTACAGCTCACCACCAGTTTTTAAATAGTTTTTCCAGTTTTTGAAAAAGGTATTTTGATTTACCCTTTGGTTGGCTGTATTTCATCAAGTTTTTCTTTTTCCAAGAAAAAGTCATGAATTTCTTGAATTATTGCTACATGACAGCATCTGCCTTTTGTCTTTTTATTTTATGTACAACTTGGCTAAATAGGAAAATTTTGGTGACACTGTCCCCACTCAGAACCTTGTAAAATATTGCTTTATTGACTTCTGGCATTGTATATTGCATTGGAGAAATCTGAGCCCAACCCAGTCTTTCCCCTGGTATGTAATGTAGATTTTCTGCCCGGATGAACATATGAATCTTTCTGTGCCTTGGAGTTTAGTAACTATTCTGGACTAAGTTTGGTGTTGATATACATATACATATATATACATATATATAGGTGTGTGTGTGTGTGTGTGTGAGTGTGTGTGTGTGTGTGTGTGTGTGTGTGTGAATGGTGCTTGTTGTATTCTTTTAAGTTGTAGACTCGAGTATGTCATTTCAGTAATATGTAATTCTACTAAATGAGTTTTTTATTTTCATCAAAGTCATATATGAACATAATTTAAGTGTCAAATATACTCTGCCCACACTTCCCCAAAGCCCAATCCTTTTACCAGAAACAACAAAATTCAAATTTTCTGTTTCTTTTTATATTTACTTCCATATTTCTAAATAAGATGCTTATAATGCTCTTTCTTCATTTTTAGATTTTAGAAACCATTGAAAAACTTCCTTTGATGAAAGTTGAGATTTTTCCTCTTATTCTTCTTACCTCCCTTCAGGTAACAAAATTTTGGTTGATTAGTGCCTTGTGTTTTCATTATTTTACATATATAAGTAGTGTTTATTGCCTATTAGTTGTTGCCATAACTAACCTAGAGGTTTTCCGTGAACACTCAAAGGCTTTCCCCATCTTCCTTACCCTGATTTTTCTTCTTCATAACCTTCTCTTGTCTTTCCTCCCCTCAAGAATACAATACAGAAACTAAATCTATTTTGTTCCTGCTTCATTTTCAGAGCATGAACATGAACATTTTCAGAGCTAGAACAATGCTTGTCTTGAAATTGTTAGTCCTTAAATCCTTGCTAAATGAATAAATGCTGAGAAAATAGAGGGTTATGATTATATGTTTTTTTGTGCAACTTTCTGTCTTTCTCAAAATTAGTAATTGCCTGAAATTAATCATCACCTCGCTTTTTTATATGCTTATGTTTCTTTTAATTTATCATTAAATTGATCCTTTCCCAAATTTCCAAAGGAGTGGTAACTCCTCTAAATATTGTTTCTCTATGTTGGAATATATCAGGTGATCCTTCCTTCATCCCATAGCCCCCGTGGTGTCTGGAACTGTGAACAGCTGTGTGCAGGAGCCCCCTTCTCATGGAGGGCTTTTTGTGCCCCTCCCGACTGGGTCCTTTCTCCCTGATTCCCAATCTTCTTCATCTTACTGTATTTTCTCTTTTTAGTGGAACACATCTTCCAGTAATTTCTTGAGAAATGGGGGGAGATGTACTGTTTTGAGCTATTGCATGTCTGAACGGTTTTTATTTTAATATTTGTGATTTGGCTGGGACTAGAGTTCTAGGCTAGAAATCCTCTTCCCTCAGAAATCTGAAGTCATCTTATGTTGCTGCTGAGAAGTCCAGAATGATAATTCTGATATTTTTTCCTCTCTCTCTCTCCCTCTGATATTATTTAAGATATTATCTTTAATTTATTGTTCTTAAATTTCACAGTGCTGGAGTGGTTCTTTCCATTGATCATTCTGGGAAAAGCAAACTTCATTTGTGCAATATTTTCTTCTATTTTAAAAAATAATTTCTAGTCTTTTTTCTCCTTCAGATTTCATATTAGTAAGGTATTGTACTGTTTGATTAAATCCTCTAATTTTATTATCTTTTTTCTCCTATTTTCATCTTATTGTTTTACATAATTGAGGATTTTTTCAATTGTATCTTTCAAACTTTTCATGCATTTTTAAATTTAAACTCTCATGTTTTTAATTTCCACTGAGCCCTTTCTTCATACCTCAATTTCTAGTGTTCCTTTTTTCCCTCCTAACATAAACTCTTCTTACTTCTTACTTCTTGAATGCACTATTATATATTATCTTTTGGAAGATGTTAATTATTGTACTTTTCTAATTCTGCCTGAGTTCAATTTTTGCATGCGCTTTGGCCTGTCTTGCATGTTGAAGGCACTCCCCTAATATCTGATGACAACTTTACAACTCTAAATTTGTGAGGAAGGCAGTAAAAGTGAATGGGAGGAGCTCTTTGTGGATGGTGCTTATCGATGAAGGGGCTGTGCTGGAGGGTGTTTCAGACAGGTACCTAGAAGTTTCTTCTGGAATCCCTAGATGTTCAGGAACTTAAGAGTTTTTCTCTGAGTCTATCAGTCTTTCCAGAGAACACAGCCCAGTGTTCTGTGAAAGGATGGAAGAAGGGGCCAGAGTCTCACAGAAGCTTGTGGACTTCCGCCTGGCCTTCCAAGATAACCTTTCACAACTGCCTCCATGAATCCTGAGCCCATCTTGAGAGGGAGAGAGTTTCACCCAGGGGAGCACACCAGGCCAGGGAATTTTGGGGTCAATTGCTCCTTAGCCAGAATTTGGATCCATTTCCCTGTTTTCCACTTGTTACCTCAATGCTGTGATTCCTGGAGCATCTAGCTCTCAAGACTTTCTCGGAGCCTGTGGGGGTGGACTTGCTCTCTTGTGGCTATCACTTTCCATAGGCTCTTACGGTTCATCCTTCTCTGTGCTTCTCTTCCACTTATTTTCTAAATTGCAAACTATCTTAACATTCCTCACTCAACATGATTTATTTAGCGTTCTTCTTTGTTTCGAGTTTTAACTGCTTTATTCTTTCACTCTTCTTTTAGTACATTTTTGCAAGGAAGTAATACTATAAGCAAGCATGGACCCCCACCATATTTTATCATCAGTTCTTTTATAATTCTGTGTCTTTTTTATTCCATTGGCTTTGCTTGTTTCTTTGGGAATGCCAACGTGAGCATGCTGGATTTTCTTTCAGGTCTGTCATGAGGGGTGTCATGTAGGGTCTCTGGTCCCACTCTCTGAATAAGAACGCAGGATATGGTGAGGCCAAAAAGGAACACCAAGGGAGCCATAGATAGGGGAGTCAGGCCACTATGGTCTCGTTGGCGGCTGGGTTGGTGTGGGGACAAAGCCCCAAAAAAACAGTTTCCAGGCTCTCGGCCTCACATAGAAAGGTGCTGGCTCGGGTAGTAAATGGCCATCAACTGTGATCAGATGCCAGCAGCTGTGGCTAGTTGGCTGTCAGCTGTAACCCGTAAGCCATTGTCCACTAATATAACAGCTGTGGCTACGCTAGCAGAGAGGGAATGAGGGCTAGCGAGAAGATGGTGGCTGGCAAGCGCGGACTGCTGTTAGGCAGATTATGTAGATCCTGCTTCCTGTGTCTCCAGCCCAGCCGCCAGCGAGAATATATTGGTTTGACTTCCCTACCTATGGCTCTGTGGGTGTTCCTTTTTGGCCTTACCGTGTCCTGTGTTCTTTGGCGGGGAGTGGGAGCTGAGACCCTGCACGACAAATGGCGCAGCGAGCAGGGTCCCCTGCGTGACACTTGGCGTAGTCGGCAGGATACGGTGCTGGCCAAAGCTTTCCAAAGGGCAGTGGAGCAGTTTGTGCGTCTGAAAGCTCAGTCTGAGGAAGACCAGGAGGAGCAGCTGCCGGAGAGCTCGATCCCCGTGGAGGGGTGGAAAGATGTGGATGGTTCCCCAACCAGCAGAGGCCGGAGAAAGCGGAGAAAGCGGAGAAAGCGAAGGTTGTTGCCGCCCTGTGGGCTGGGAACTGCTTGCTGAGGAAGCCCAGATGCGGGATTTGTCCCAGGAGGAAATGCATGCTGGGTCCTCCTTGGGAGATGAGGGTGAGGTCAAGGTCATCCCTCACCCCCAGGACAGCCCTGGCTAATGACTATGGACTATGGGGAATTGCCTTCCATCCCTAATTTAATGGACGCTTGACTGTTTGGGAACATACCACCATGTAGTGGGACTGGCGAGAATGTTTGCTTTTGTGTCTTGACTGGCCGCCATTGATAATATGTAAGCACCTTGATGTGAGCCGCTGTTGTTCCAGCACAGTACCCCGAGAGGCCCAGAGAGAGAGTGGCAGTGCCCTGAGAGCCCTGGCTGTGTCCAGGAAGTCTGGCTGTGTCCAGAGAGAGTGGCAGTGCCCTGAGAGCCCTGGCTGTGTCCAGGAAGTCTGGCTGTGTCCAGACAGAGTGGCAGTGCCCTGAGAAACTCTGGCTGTGCCCGGGGAGACTGGTGGTACCCTAAGAAGCCCAGGAAGTCTGGCTGTGCCCAGAAGTACTGTGGTGGTGCCCTGAGAAAACCTGGCTGTGCCTGGGGAAACAGGTGGTACCCTAAGAAGTCCAGGATGTCTGGCTGTGCCCAGAAGTACTGGGGTGGTGCCCTGAGAAACCCTGGCTGTGCCCGGGGAGACTGGTGGTACCTTAAGAAGCCCAGGAAGTCTGGCTGTGCCCAGAAGTACTGGTGGTGCCCTGAGAAACCCTGGCTGTGCCCAGAGAGCCTGGCTGTGTTCAGGATAGTGCATTCACCTCCAGGCTCCTTGCACAGGGCCCCTCGCAGAAGACGCTTGTCACGTAGATTGTGAGGCGAGACCCTGTAGGGGTGGAGTGTGGGGACAAAGCCCCAAAAAAACAGTTTCCAGGCTCTCGGCCTCACATAGAAAGGTGCTGGCTCGGGTAGTAAATGGCCATCAACTGTGATCAGATGCCAGCAGCTGTGGCTAGTTGGCTGTCAGCTGTAACCCGTAAGCCATTGTCCACTAATATAACAGCTGTGGCTACGCTAGCAGAGAGGGAATGAGGGCTAGCGAGAAGATGGTGGCTGGCAAGCGCGGACTGCTGTTAGGCAGATTATGTAGATCCTGCTTCCTGTGTCTCCAGCCCAGCCGCCAGCGAGAATATATTGGTTTGACTTCCCTACCTATGGCTCCGTGGGTGTTCCTTTTTGGCCTTACCGTGTCCTGTTGTTCTTTGGCGGGGAGTGGGAGCTGAGACCCTGCACGACAGTTGGAGACACAGGAAGCAGGAGCCACACGATCCGCAATCTGCCGTGCACTTCTCTGCAAACTGACACCACTTGCTAACTGCAATCTGCTCTAGCTAGCGTAGCCACAGCAGTTATATTAATAGCTAATGGCTCACTGGTTACAGCTGATGGCCAGCTAGTCACAGCTGATGGCCATCTACTACCCAAGCCAGCACCTTTCCACGTGAGGCCGAGAGCCTGGAAACTGCTTTCTGGGTCTCTGTCCCGACAAGGTCCATCTGTAACATGATAATTTTTTCTTTAAAGTTTATTGGGGTGACAATTGTTAATAAAGTTACATAGATTTCACGTGTACAATTCTGTAATACATCATCTATATGTCTATCACATTGTGTGTTCACCACCCAGAGTCAGTTCTGCTTCCATCACCATATATTTGATCCCTCTTACCCTCATCTACCACCCACCCACTTCCCCCCCCCCGTAACCACTAAACTATTGTCTGTGTCTTTGAGTATTTGTTTCTTCAATTGTTTGTCTTGTTTTTTGTTTTGTTTTGTTTTCAGTTTTATATACCATATATCAGTGAAATCATATTGTTCTCTACTTTTTCTGTCTGACTTATTTTGCTTAGTATTATAATCTCAGGATCCATCCATGTTGTCACAGATTTCATCTTTGCATGTGGTAGAATAGTACTCCATTTTGTATACATACCACAACTTCTTTATCCATTTATCTATTGAAGGACAGACATTTTGATTGTTTCCATGTCTTGGCCACCATAAATAAAGCTGCAATGAGCATTGGAGCACATATGTCTTTATAGATAAATATTTTCAGATTTTTTTGGTAGATAAACAGGAAAAGAATTGCTGGGTCACATGGTAATTCTATTCCTGATTTTTTGAGGAACCTCCACACTGCCTTCCATAGCAGCTGCACCAGTCTGCATTCCCACCAACAGTCTGCATTCCCACCAAGACTATTTGTCTTGTTGATGATAGCCATTCTGACTGGGGTGAGGTGATATCTCATTGTGGTTTTTATTTGCATTTCTCTGATGATTAGTGATGGTGAGCATTTTTCATTTGTCTATTGTCCATTTGTATGTCCTCTTTGGAAAAATACCTCTTCAGGTCCTCTGCCTATTTTTTAACTGGATTGTTTGTTTGTTTTGTTGTAGAGTTCCTTATATATTTTGGACATTAGCCCCTTATCAGAGGCATTGGTTGCAAAAATCTTCTCCCATTTGGTCAGTTGCCTCTTTACTTTGTCAATGGTTTCTTTTGCTGTGCAGAAGCTTTTTAGTTTGATATAGTCCCATTCATTTATTTTAGCTTTTACTTCCCTTGCCTTCGGAGTCAAATTCATAAAATGCTCTTTGAACCCAAGGTTCATGAGTTTAGCACCTATATTTTCTTCTATGCAGTTTATTGTTTCATGCCTTATGTTTAGGTCTTTGATCCATTTTTAATTAATTTTGGTACACAGTGACAGATAGTAGTCTAGTTTCATTCTTTTGCACGTGGCTTTCCTATTCTCCCAGTACCATTTCTTGAAGAGGCTGTATTTTCTCTACTGTATATTTTTGACTTCTTTGTCAAAAATTATCTGTCCATATTTTTATGGGTTTATTTCTGGGTACTTGATTCTATTACATTGGTCTGTGTGCCTGTTTTTCTGCCAATACCATACTTTTTTGATTATTGTTTCCCTGTAGTACAAGATGAAATCAGAGAGTGTTATACCTCCAGCACTGTTCTTTTTTCTTAGGATTGCTTTGTTTGTTCCAGGTCTTTTGTGGTTCCATACAAATCTGATGATTTTTTGTTCTGTTTCTAAAAAAAATGCCATTGGGATTTTGATGGGGATTGCATTAAATCTGTATGTTGCTTTGGGTAATATGGCCATTTTAGCTATGTTGATTCTTCCAATCCATGAGCATGGAATGTCTTTCCATTTCTTTGTGTCTTCTTCAATTTCTTTGAAAACTATCTTATACTTTTCAGTATGTAGGTCTTCTACATTCTTGGTTAAAATTATTCCTAAGTATTTTATTCTTTTTGTTGCAATTGCAAAAAGAAATTATTTTATTTATTTTTCTGATATTTTATTTTTAGAATATATTGGAATGCAATGGACTTTTGTATATTGATTTTGTAGCCGGAAACGTAACTGTATCCGTTGATTGTTTCTAAGAGCTTTTTGGTAGAGTCTTTACGGTTTTCTCTATGTGGCATCATGTCATCTGCAAAAAGTGACAATTTAACATCTTCATTCCCAATTTGGATGCCTTTTGTTTCTTTATCTTGCCTGATTGCTCTGGCTAGGACTTCCAATACTATGTTGAAAAGCAGAGGTGATAGGGGACAGCCCTTTTGTGTTCCTGAATGTAGAGCAAAGGGCTTCAGTTTTTCACTGTTAATTGTGATATTACCAGAGGATTTGTCATATATGGCCTTTACTATGTTAAGGTATTTTTCTTCTATACGTATTCTATCAAGTGTTTTAATCATAAATCGATGTTATATCTTGTGAAATGCTTTTTCTGCATCTATTGATATAATCATATGAGTTTTGTCCTTTATTATGTTTATGTGGTGTATCACATTGACAGATTTGCGTATGTTGAACCATCCTTCTGTACTTCGTCGTGATGTATAATTTTTTAATGCATTGTTGCATTCGATTTGCTAGAATTTTGTTTAGGAATTTTGCATCTGTATTCATCAGAGATGTTGGTCTGTAATTTTCTGTTTTTGTGTTATCCTTACCGGATTTTGGTATCAGGGTAATGTTGGCCTCATAAAATGAGTTTGGGAGTATTGTCTCTTCTTCAATTTTTTGGAATAATTTGAGTAGGACAGGTATTAGGTCCTCTTTGAATGTTTGGTAGAATTTACTAGTGAAGCCATCTGTTCCAGGACTTTTGCTTTTGGGAAGGATTTGCATGACTGATTCAACTTCTTTACTGTTGATCAGTCTATTTAGATTTTCCAGTTCTTCGTGATTCAGCCTTGGAAGGTTCTATGTTTCTAAGAACTTGTCCATTTCTTCTAGGTTATTGAATTTGGTGGCATATAGTCCTTCTAGTATTCTTGGATGATCCTTTGTATTTCTGGGGCATCCGTGATAATTTCTCCTCTTTCATTTCTGATTTTGTTTATTTGTGTCTTTTCTCTTTTTATCTTAGTGAGTCTAGCCAAAGGTTTGTCAATTTTATTAATCTTTTCAAAGAACCAGCTCTTTGTCACATTAAGTTTTTCTATTGTCTTTTGTTCTCTATTTCACTTAGTTCTGCTCTATTATTTCCTTCTTTCTGCTGACTTTGGGTTTCATTTGTTCTTCTTTTTCTAGTTATTTAAGGTGTAACATTAGGTTATTTATCTGGGATTTTTCTTCTTTCTCGAGATAAGCCTGTAATGATATAAAAACTGCTTTTGCTGCATTCAAAACATTTGGTAGGATGTATTCTCATTCTTATTTGTTTCTATGTATCTTATGTATGTATAAGATCTCTTCTCTTATTTCTTCTTGGACCCAGTTGTTCTTTAAAAGTATGTTGTTTAATCTCCACATATTTGTGTTTTTTTTCTGCTTTCTTTCTGCAGTTGATATCCAATTTCAAAGCCTTGTGATCAGAGAATATGCTTGATATAATTTCAATCTTCTTAAATTTGCTGAGGCTAGTTTTATGTCCCGATATATGGTCTATCCTTGAGAATGCTCCATGTGCAGTGGGAAAACAATGTATAGTCTGATGTTCTAGTATGAAGTGCTCTATAAATTTAAATTATGTTGTGGGGACAGAACCCCAGAAAGCAGTTTCCAGGCTCTCGGCCTCACGTGGAAAGGTGCTGGCTTGGGTAGTAGATGGTTGTCAGCTGTGGCTAATTGGCCATCAGCTGTAACCCTTGAGCCATTGGCCACTAATATAACTGCTGCAGCTACATTGGGAACTCAAGTCGAGAAGAGTCGTCAGTCAGTTGGCAGAAAAGTGGACAGCAGGTTGCACTTCGTGTGAATCCCGCCTCCAGTGAGACTATAGTGGTATGACTCCTCTACCTATGGCTCCGTGGGTGTTCCTTTTTGGCCTAGCCACATCCTGCGTTCTTATGTGGGGAGCAGGAGCTGACACCCTGCAGGCTGCCCCGCGTGACATATGTCTATTTCATCTAATGTGTCATTTACCGCTGCTATATATGTATTTTCTGTTTGGATGATCTATCCATAGCTGTCAATGAGTATTTAGGTCCCCTACTATAAATGTGTTTGGGTCAATTTTCTCCTTTAGTTCTGTTAGTAGTTGCTTGGTATATTTTGGTGCTCCCTGATTGGGGGCATAAATATTGATAATTATTTTGTCTTCTTGTTGTATAGTCCCCTTTATCATTATGAAATGCCCATCTTTGTCTCTTGTTACCTTTTTCACCCTGAAGTCTGTTTCATCTGATACCAGTATGGCTGCTCCTGATTTTCTCTGGATACCATTTGCTTGGAGTGTCAATTTCCACCGTTTCATCTTGAATCTATATTTGTCCTTGGAGGAAGCATATGGTTCGGTTTAGTATTTTGATCCAATCTGCTACTCTGTGACTTTTTATTGGTGAATTTAGTACATTTACATTTAGGGTGATTATTGATATATGAAGATTTCCTATCATTTTATTTTTGGTTTTCTGGTAGGTTCGTGTCTCCATTGTTTCTTTGTCTTTTTGTTGCCATCTATTATTTCAGTGGGGTGGTATTCTATGATTTTTCCCTCTTTTTCTTCTTTTATTGTGTTATATATTTCAGTTCTAGATTTTTTTAATGGTTACCATTAAGTTTATGTAAGAGCAAATTTCATATTTAGAGTATTCCATTTCTTCAGTATCCTTACTTTCTCCATTCCCTTATGCCAGTTCAGACCTTTACTCTCCCCCCTTTTATGTGTTTGTTGTCACAAATTATCCCTATTTATGATGTCAAATAGCCTCCTTCATTATTTTTTTTAGTGAAGGTCATGTGTTAGAAAATTCCCTCAGCTTCTGTATGTCTGGAAAGGTCTTTATTCTTCCTTGATATCTAAAGGATATCTTTGCTGGCTGTATTATTCTTGGCTCGTAATTTTTCTCTGTCAATAGTTTGAATATATGAGTCCACTCCCTCCTGGCTTGTAAAGTTTCTACCTAAAAATCTGATGATAACCTAATGGGCTTTCCTTTGTAGGCTACCGTCTTCTTTTCCTTGCCTGCTTTGAAGATTCTTTCTTTGTTGCTAATTTTTGACAACTTCAATATAATGTGCCTTGAAAAAGGCCTGTTGGGGTTGAGGTAATTAAGTGTTCTATTTGCTTCTTGGATTCAGAGATCCAGTTCTTTCCACATATTTGAGAAGTTCTCGTCGACTATTTATTTGAATATACTCTCTGTTCCTTTCTTCCTTTCTTCTCCTTCTGGTATGCTCATTATTCTTATATTGCTCTTTCTGATGGAGTCAAAAGTTCTTGTAGAGTTCTTTCATTTCTTTTAACTTTCAAGTCTCTCTCTTCTTCGATCTGTGTCATTTCCAGATTTCTACCTTTGATGTTACTGATTCTTTCCTCCATCTGGCCCACTCTATTACCTAAGCTGGCTATTTCATTCTTCATTTCTTTTATTAAGCTCTTAATCTCCAGAAATTCTATTTCATTGTTTTTTAAAATTTCAGTCTCTTTGGTAAAATGTTCATTTTGTACATTGATTATGTTTCTGATTTCATTAAACTGCCTTTCTGTGTTTTCTTGAATCTTGTTGAGTTTTTTCTGAAGTGCACTCTTGAATTCTCTGTCATTTAAGTCACATATTTCTATGTCTTTAAGTTCATTTTCTGAGCTGCCTCGTTACCTTGGTTATTCATGGCAATTAGTGAATCATTATTTCTCTTCCTAGACATCTACAGGAGTGCATTCTGCAACAGGTTGGTAGGAAGAAGCCTTTCCTTTACTTTCCAGCAGGTGTTGGTAAAATGCTTCAGTTTCTTTCCAACTGCAGCTTTTAATTCTCTCTCACGCTGTAGTGTTATATTTTCTCTGCACTGTTCTGACTTATAACAAAATGATGGGAAGGTGGGCTTTTCCTCTGTGAGCAGGTGGCCTGGGAGTCAGGGCATCGCTTCCCTTGGGGGATGTGGAAAGCTTCTGAAGTTCCAAAGCTCTTCCTGCACCTGATTCAGGGCTTGTGTATTTCATTGGTTCTGTTTACCCATGCAGGTGAGCTGTGAGCATAGGTGGCAACCACCAGCATAGCCCCCAGGGCTCCCTCCCCTTCGTCAGAGCTAGTTGGGCTGTGAGTCTGTGGCTGTGGGCTGTAGTTCTCAGAACGTCAGGTATTCTGTTCTTTTGATCTGACACTGGTACAATTCCACTTCTAGCACTGGCCATGTGAGTGTTGGGTGAGCTCTGGGAGAGTGGGAAGGGTTGGCTAGGCTCCATGCCTAAGCCTTCAACCTCTGCTTGGCAGTTAGGGCTTAAACCACCATTTTCACCCTTTTCCCCTCTGTCTTTGCTCCTAGGTCTCTGCCGTGAGCGTTGAGTTCAGCCGTATTATATGCTGACCCCTCAGGTGGGACTGTGGGCCGTAAGGGGAGCACTAGCAGTCCAAGTTCTTCCCTCTTCTGTGGCTATGATAGCTCCGGAATGCAGGGATCTCGGCGCTCCGAGCTCGGTCTATGTCCTGTGCCTGTGCGGCCTGCGTCTCTGCACTTCCCACTTCCTTCCTCCCCCACTCACCCAGTGTGCCCACCTTTAGGTGATTTCAGTCGCAAATCTATTAGTCTTGTCTGTCTGTTATGCAGGAAGTCCTTTGTGGAATTATAATTTTTCAATTTGTTGTAAATTCCAGGGGAGATTTCAAGAGGCTCTCCTCACTCGCCATTTCTATGTCGTCAGGGCTTAAACCAATTTGACGTAAGTTTCTGTCTTGCAGCCGCAAGAGTCCTTTCCCAAAGTGCTAGGATTTGAATGTCACAATACACGTTGATTCATGTTTTTGTCCATTAATGGTCCATAGCTTTCTTTAATTTTGAAGTCCCTGTTAGAGTCCATAGATACCAATGTTCTGCAAAACTGTTGAGGATACAGAGTTTCAGGAGGACCACATGATGATCTTGATAACTGTTCATTCACATTCTTGGTCCTGCCTACCTTGTCTCTGATCGTGTTTTAAACCAGGCTGCTGTTTGTATGTTTGTTACTTTCAATGCTATTTTCATCTTTAAAAATTGTTTTTGTCTTCCATTATTTCTTTGTGAAGATTGCTTTGAACCCGAATATATTTTTCTTTCCATGTCATAGCATGTCTGTCTGTGCATAATTTCTCTAAGACTATGGATAACTATTTGTCTAAATTCTGCCTCTTTTTCTCATTATCTCTTATTATACACATTTGTCCTCTGCCTTTCATTTATGTTAATTTCCTACCAAAAAATATTTAGGCAAGACTCTACCATGTTTCCCCAAAAATATGACTGGGTCTTATATTAAGTTTTGCTCCAAAAGGCACATTACGGCTTATGTTCAGGGGATGTCATCCTGAAAAATCATGCTAGGGCTTATTTTCTGGTTAGGTCTTATTTTCAGGGAAACACGGTATGAGAGATCTTTTCTTATTATTACTCATCTTTAAGTATTTAAGTATTACTCAGGACTTAAGTGGGGAGAGCAGTATCAGCTTTCAAAACATATTGTTTGCTCCTGAACATGGCTTCCATGTGTGCAGCAGAGAAGCCAGTGTTTCTTTTGTGCACTGAGGTATGCAAAAGCCCAGCTTCTGCTCTCTGAATTCTGCTGCCAGCTGTGTCCTTGAACCCTGTGGGTGATTTATTCCATTGGCTCGGTAGTACTTGGCTGTCAATATTTCCAAAGCTGTCTCAGAGATTTGACTCATCATCCTTGCACTCTGGTGAGAAAATCCTACAAAGTACCATATGTGCAAATGTCAGTAAGAAGGAGCAGTGTGATTGAAATGGATTGGCTGACCTGCAGGCAGCCCCAAGCCCAGGGCCTCACCCTTTCCTTCGTCAGGTGGGGCTTCATCCAAAGAAAGGAAACCCAGAGAGAGGCTTACAGGAGAGAGCAAATGTGTGTCAACTCTATAGAAGGCTGCTTTAGTCACCCTAGATGACCTTAGTGGAATTCCCTCTTGTTCTGGCTCAGCCCCTGCCCTGGGGCTTCTAGCTGCAGGGCAGCACAGTGCAAAGCTAGCTGAGCAACTTCCCATGCAGAATAGAATTAGAAGACAAATGGACTCTTCTACCTGTAGGTCGACATAAAGGGGACATTGTGGCAGGAAGAGCTCCTAGGTAGGCCAGAATGTGCTCCTTAACCCACCAGCCTCTATGAGGCCACAAAGTTGAGGGTGAACAAATGTTTTTATTATCTATTGCTGCATAACAAAGCACCAGAAAACTTAGGGACTCAATCTATCACTCTGTTGTTACCTCTTCTGGTTCTGTAGATAGACTAGATTCAAGGAGGCAATCTGACTTGGGGTCTCCAGGTTTGCAGCTAGAAAGAGGCTGAGGTGGGAGTCAGAAAAAAGCTTAATTGGCTGAATATCAAAGAGGATGACCTCCTTTCTTGGCAGTTGATGCTAGCTCTTGACTTGGGCTTAGCTGCAATTGTCAACTGAAGCACCTGTCGCAGGCCTCTTCCCATTTGGCTTGGCTTTCTATATAATGGCAGCAGTGTTCCAAGAGGAAGTGTCCCAAGAATGAACATTCCAGGGGACTCAGATGAGAGCTGTAAAGCTTGTCATAACTTAAGCTCAGAAGTTCCCAAATATCATTTCCTTCTCACACTATTGGTCAAGCAAATTACTAAGACCAACCCAGATGGAGGGGAGTGGAGTTAGATTCCACTTTTAGATGGAGAAATGGCAAGGTCAGCTTGTAGAAGAACATATATGTAGCTACCATAGGGTGAGATGAGGGGACAGTGAAGAAAGCTGAGGTTGGGTCCTCCTCCTACCTCGCCTCTTGTAGGGAGAGGACAGCAAGACCACTCCTGACAGTTATCATCCTGACAACAGCACCACAGAAATGAACTGGGACTAGAAATGAACGAGGAGGGTAACCTGTGGAAGGATCATTATTCCTTCTAGCCCTTTAAGATTAGTGTCTGTTTCCTTGACTGTCCCCACCCCATGAAAACTGAGAAGACTCCTCAGTGACTGGGGTGACTCCTCCAAAGCCTAGTTAGGAGCATGGGCTCTGCTCTCTGCTCTCACTCCAGGTGCACTGTTCTGCCTGCATTGTATCCCAGAGGAACCACCCAAGTTTAGAGTCCACATAGGACTCCACGGATTTGTCAGGCGTCCTGGCCTGTTCTTCTGCTGTTTCTCTAGTTCCATTGCCCATTGGAGGGCCTCAACCCAGGGGAGCTAATGGCAATGTTGAACTTGACAGAGGCCTTCTCCAACGTTATCAGCCAGGATAAACATGCAGAACCAACCACGAGAAGGCCCCACCTCATAAGTGCTGCATATAGCAAACATCTCCGGGTTCATTTTTCCAAACTTACTTCGCAGGCTTGGTTGGAGACAGCTGCATATAGAAGTTTCATACTGGTTCGGTCCCTCAGCCCACAGATGAATTATTTATTTTTCTTTATGCGTGGGCAGAGAATGGTGCCTCATTCATAAACTAAGACCAGCTGCCATCTCTGGGAAGGTTGTGCCTCGGAGCAGGATGTGTCCATGGATAGGAAGTGGCAAGCACATGATTGCCCAGGTTGGACTAGGAGAAAATAAAGCTAAGCCTCTTCCTGGAACAACACTGGGAAGTAGGGACCAAGGTGAAAACCCAGATTCAGGAGCCGAAGCACACTAGCAGCTGGCTCATGGGAGCCCCACTGGCAAAAAGGGGCAGCAGGCATGCATAGCATGCCAAGGCAGCCTTCCCAGGTATAACAGGGTGCCATGTGGGAGTTCAGTGACCAGCTCTGCATCCTTGATTCTTGGGTGAGCCTAAGAGAAAAGAACAGTACCAGTGAACATTTAATTGTTGTAGGCACATTGCCACATACCATCCTTTGTAGTCTCATTAACTACTCTTCAGGGTGTTTTTTTTACTTCAAGAAGATGCAAAGGGGAGGGAAAGGGAAACGGAAAAGCCCGTGATCATCATTGAAAAAAACATTGCTTTGTTTAACAGAATTTTCAAAATAAGAAGTATCATTCCTATTTTGATCGATGAGGAAACTGAGGCTAAGTAATGCTCATGACCACTCAGCTGTGGCATATAGTGCCCTGCTAAGAAGGCAACAAACTTTCTGTCTCCCCTCTCTCAACAGGATCTTAATATAAGGCCTGTTGATCTGTTGGCAGGCCAGTGAGGGTGAATGCTTTGGGTTTCACTTCAGGATGGGTTTGCAGCCCTTGGGGCAAAAGAGGTCCATCAGCAAGCCTGGCTATGGGCTTGGGTCAGGAGAAGCAGATGTAGAGAGAATAGGGCAGGAGTGGGCACAGGTGGTACCCAGAGTTGGTAGTTCTATGTGGTCCACCAAGTTCATGACTTCAGTTTTATGCTGTGTCTCCTCACTAGGGAAGCAAATGATAAAAAGATCCCTTCAACTTTTCTCTCTGATTGGAAACCTCCCCTGTCACCCATGTCATTAGCTATATGAAACACAGAAAACTAATATAGTTGACTATGGAGAAATGTTGGAAATCAGCGAACCTTCCTATGTAAGTTCTTTCTCATCTCTGGCCATCACTTTAGGACTTAACTGAACATCTCAGGAAAATGATCCCATGACCAAGATGTAAACTGCCCTATCACTTTACCACAGAGAATTTGTTTAATTTGTAAAAAGGCAAATTCATTTTTTTTTTCAAACTCAAGGCAAAATAACTCAAGTTGTGCTGTCCAGCAAATGCAGTTTGGACTAATACAAGAGCAAGTTAATGGATTTTTCTTTCATGTCTAAAAAGTGTTTTGATGACAAATCCCGAGTTTAGCTTTAAAAACATGATTAATAGCTAGAAGAGGTTGAACCCAGAGACTCACATATGGGGAAGTCATATGAAGGTGACACGGAGAGGACACGACCTCTAACAAATTGCAAATTACTCTCCAGAGCTTTTATCTCCCCAGTGGGGATGAAATTCACTGCAGGCTACAGATGTCTTAGCTGAGTGGTGATATGAATGAGAATCCAGGACCAGATAGCAAATTAGAGGCCTGGGACTGACTATACAATCACTTTCGTTCTTTTCTCTCCTTTCTCCTTTCTATTTGTCTTTGCCCTTCTTCCTTTCTTTTCTTCCTTCCCTCCTCCTTTCCTTCCTTCCTTCTTTCCTTCCTCCCTCCCTTCCTTCCTTCCTTCCTTTTTTCTTTCTTTTCTTCCTTCCTTCCATTCTCTCTTCTTTTCTTCTATCCTTCCTTCCTTTTTTCTATGCTTCTTTCCTCCTTTCCTTTCCTTCTTTTCTCTTCTGTTTCCCTTCCTCTCTTCTTTTCCATTCCCACTTCCTCCTTCTTTCTGTTTCCTTTCCTTCTTTCCTTTTCCTTCTCTGCGCCCTTCCCCCTGTTCTCACTTCTGTCCCCTTCTCCACACCACTTTGTCTTGGTAACTAATATTCTGGTTTATGGGAGGAAAACTATCAAACTAACAAAAATGAGTCAACCAACCGAGACAGAAATGCATATATCTGTACAGCCTCAAACTAAAGGGCACAGCATTGATTACATTTGTATTTTATCAGAGCTGGGCATGTGGTCCCAAAATGCTGGGAATGCACCTCTATCCCTTAGAATAAATATTTCATAACTTTAAGCCAACATGCCAGCTCATTGGCATTCTTTGAGGAAGAAAAGACATAGGTACATGGTTCGATAGCCAGGAGGCTATGAACAAAAGTATTCATTGGTTCAGTTCCTTGGAGTGAGGATGAGCAAGGCATTGTGGGAATTCAAAAGTGCAAAAATTTGGTATGTCTGCCAAAGAGAACATGTAGAGTCATCAACTGAGAGGTTTGGTCACCATTTTCTCCCTTTCCTTCATGTACTTTACTATGGCAACCTAGTTACCATGACAACATACAGAGTTACCACCATCACCTACAGTTATCACCACAACCTACAGTTACCACCATAATATACAAGTTACCATCATAACCTAAGAAGTTAGTATCACAACCTACTGTTACTGGCACAACCTACAGAGTTACCAGCACAACCTACAGAGTTAGTGAGATGGATTATAAAGAGGTATAGAGAAAAGGTTACACAGAGAGTTTAATGCAATTTATCTAGAAAGCTCTATTTTTGTTTTGAAGCTTGTACCAAGTTGAAGGCTGGTAAGTTTTTATTCACCCACCCCTCATCCATCTTATCCATATTTTAAGCATCATCAGTTTAGATATTTTTCAAAAGAAAATAAAACAGCATGATTAAAGAAAACCTCATGCTTTAAGAAATGTTAGGGCTAAGCCTCAAGAATAAAGAGGATGTAAACAGAAAAGGCTTTGGGATAGTGAGGCAGTGGGAGGAGGGGGATGAGAGTGGAAATGGCTTGAGCTGCTGAACTCCTCTGTCCTGCCCAAGAAGCCATCTATTTAGATCTCTAACACACACAGACCACCACACCTTATTTGTCTGCATCTACTTATTTGTCTGCTACCTACCCTATATCATACTGTGAGCTCATCGGACACTGTGTCTGGTATATAGTAGGTATTCAATGTATGCAACATGAATAAATGCAAAGACGGAGAGGCAGTTGTAAGGTGCATCCAGGAAAGGGTAAATATGGCAATAAAATTTACTGAGGGCTCCTTATGGATCAGAATATAAAATGAGGTCTTACGGGTTGTAGAGAAGCAAAGGACCACACAAAGGGATATTTTCTCATATAAAAGTAAACAAAGTATTCCTATTCTCTGCCCACACAGTACTGATGTACGTGTGGGTAAGCATTCTTCTGCTGGGAGGGTAGCGTAAGTATATTTATGCTGGACATTTTCCAGATATAGAATATTATAATGAAAGTTTGTTGGGACATTACAGCATACAAAGCACTGCCACCCATGTCTTACTTAATCCTCACAACAGGCTAGAAAGTTCAGAGGAACATATTTTATTCTTCATGTTTTTAACACAGGAAAATGGAAGCTCAGAGAATTTGCCTACTCACCCCATTCCAAATGAGTTAACATAACTTTGTCCTTAGAAAAGCATAGTCTCAATGGAGGGACCCAGGCATATTGGGGGAGGTAGAGAACACACCCGATAGGAGGAGAAAACAATGGAAGGGAAATATCTAGGAGCCAGGGAGAAGATTGCACATGTTGCTGTGGGAGCCAGGGATATTTGGTGAGAAGCCCAGAGGAGGGAGATGGAATCTTGGCTTAGGAATTTTAGGGAAAGTTCCCTTGTGTCTGCTCCAGCTAAGCCTTAAAAACCAACTAAGGCACAGTCCTATATTTCACGTTCCTGGCCAGCAAAGGCAAACAGAACCTGCTCTAGAAGGATTCATGATATTTTTATCCCTGAACTTTACTTTTTAAAAATTGAGCTGCAATTGACATACAATATTAGTTTCAGGTATATAACATAGTGATTTGATATTTGTATAGATTGTGAAATGATCACCACAATAAATCTGGTTACTGTCTGTCACGATACAAAGTTAATACCCTATTATTGACTATATTCCCCATGCTGTACATTACATCACCATGATTTATGATTTCTTTCTTTCTTTCTTTCTTTCTTTCTTTCTTTCTTTCTTTCTTTCTTTCTTTCTTTCTTTCTTTCTTTCTTTCTTTCTTTCCTTCCTTCCTTCCTTCCTTCCTTCCTTCCTTCCTTCCTTCCTTCCTTCCTTCCTTCCTTCCTTCCTTCCTTCCTTCCTTCCTTCCTTCCTTCCTTCCGCATCCCCCCACCCCCCACTCCGGTTGAAGCCATTGTTTCTCAGTCTAGTTGTGTAGGACACAGCTTCCTGGCCCGTGCTGGTGTTATGAGCCTTGTGCTCTCCCGGCTCAGGTAGTCGTTTGCCAGTCAGTGGTCAGCCGCTCACAGCCAGTCATGGCAGTTCATGGCAGCTCTCGCCTGCTGCCGGTTGCTCACGATGGCTGCCGGCCACTCACGCTGGCCACCAGCCGCTCATGGCGGCCTGTGGCAGCACTCAGCAGCCCATGCCAACCTCTGGCTGCTCACTGCAGCCCAGCTCCCGGGAGAGCTGTTGTTCACAATCTTAGCTGTAGAGGGCGCAGCTCACTGGCCCATGTGGGAGTCGAACTGGTGACTTCGACATTAGGAACATGGCACTCCAACCACCTGAGCCACCGGGCTGGCCTGACTTATTTATTTTATACCTGGCAGTTTGTACCTCTTAATCTCCTTCACCCAGTTTACCTCCCCCAAACTCCCTCTTCCCCTCTGGCAACCACCAATAATCAGTTCTCTGTTTCTATTAGTCTGGTTATGATTTTTGTTTTTCTTTTTTCTTTTTTTAGATTCCACCTATAAGGGAAATCATTTGGCATTTGTCGTTCTTTGTCTGAGTCATTTCACTTAGCATAATACTGTCCAGGGCCATCTATATTGTAGCAAATGGCAAGATTTCATTCTTTATTATAGCTGAGTAGTATTCCATTGTGTGTGTGTGTGTGTGTGTGTGTGTGTGATATCTTTATCTGTTCATCCACTGATGGACACTTAAGTTGTGTTCATATCTTGGCTATTATAAATAATGCTGCAATGAACATAGGGGTGCATATATCATTTCTAATTAGTGTTTTCATTTTCTTTGGATAATTACCCAGAAGTGGAATCGCTAGATCATACGGTGGCTCTATTTTTAATTTTTTTGGGAACCCCCATATTGTTTTCCATAACAACTGCACCAGTCTGCATTCCCACCAACAGTGCATGAGAGTTTCTTTTTCTCCACATTCTCTCCAACATTTGTTATTTCTTGTCTTTGTGAATCATAGTCATTCTGACAGGTGTGAGGTGATAATTCATTGTGGCTTTGATTTGCGTTTCCCTGATGATTAGTGATGTTGAGCATCTTTTCATGTCTGTTGGCCATCTTTGAAAAAAAATGTCTATTCCGATCCTCTATACATTTTTAAAATTGATTGCGTTTTTGTTATTGGGCTGTATGAAATTTTTTATATATTTTGCATATTAACCCCTTATTGTATATATGATTTGCAAATATGTTCTTCCATTTAGTAGATTGACTTTTTATTTGTTGATGGTTTTCTTCACTGTGCAGAAGCTTTTTAGCTTGATGTAGTCCAATTTGTTTATTTTTGCTTTTGTTGCCCTTGCCTTTGAAGTCAGATTAAAAAAAAAAATCGCTAAGACCTATGTCAAGGAGATTATCACCTATGTTTTCTTTTAGAAGTTTTATGGTTTCAAGTCTTACATTCAAGTCTTTAATCCATTTAAGTTAATTTTTATGTATGGTGTAAGATAGTGGTAGAGTTTTACTCTTTGAAGCTAAGTACAGTTTTCCAGCACCATTTATTGATGAGACTGTCCTTTCTGTGTTGTATATTCTTGCTCTGTTTGTCATAAATTAATGGACATATTCATAATTTCTGGGCTCTTTATTCTATTTCATTGATTTTTGTGTCTGTTTTTATACCAATACCATACTGTTTTGTTACTATAGCTTACAGCTTTGATTAATATAGTTTGAAAACAGGGAGTGTGATACCTCTGGTTTTGTTCTTTCTCAAGATTATGTTGACTACTTAGGGTCCTTTGTGGTTCCATACAAATTTTATAATTATTTGATCCAGTTCTCTGACAATGGCATTGGAAATTTGATAGGGATTGCATTGAACCTGCAGATTGCTTTGGGTAGTATGGACAGTTTCTGACTTTTGTTTTTGTATCTTATTGGAGAACCAGGTCGTTCCCATTTGTATTTCATGTTGTAATTTCTTAACCTAGGTTAGCCCTTATCTATGGACTTTTACTTAAATTATGCTTTGCTTTTTTCCTTGAATTAGGTATTTCAACTTTATTGAACCAAGTGTCTTGCAAACATCTGTAAAAAGTTCTTTGGGGAGAAGAACACCTGACCTTGTCAATTGTGGTTTAATCACAGAATACTGAAGGTGCATGATATCCATGGTTGGTTGGGAATATGTATACTTTGTATATTTGTAATACATTTCTCCCTTATATAAATGGGAATCTGCCAACATTTAACTTTTTAACTAACTTTAAAATCTTACATGTGTGAAAATTTTTACCATGTCAGTAAAAACATTTAGAAAACAAAATTTAAGGCCTGAAGAGTATTTCTTTATATGGCTATACCATAACTTATCTTTTGAAATTACCTTATTGTTTTACATTAACATTATTTCCAACTTTATGAGATTGTCCCTCATCCCCACTAGCATTTAAACATCATAAGGGCATAGATCTGGGCTGTCTTGCTCACTCTTATATCCACAATACTTACCACAGTGCCTGACATACAATAGTTGCTGAATATTGCTTAAAGGAATGAATGTTAGGGAAGAGGGAGAAAATGAGGCAAGCTTATCTCAACAATAATACTCATGCTATCAGAAGAGAGGAACAATTCTCATATTTTCCAATATTTGAATATGAAAATATTCAAACAGATGACAAAGTTAAAAGAATTTTACACCAAACACTATATACACACCTTTTAGATTCTATTATTAATATTTACTATACATGCTTTGTTACATATCTATCTATCTATCTCTCCATCTATCAGATTATTTTTTTGGGTGTATTTCAAAGTAAATTGCAGACATTAATAACTAAAGCTCAGTATTTGTTTAGAGTTTTGTTTTTGTTTCTTTGAATGTAAAGTCTAAATTCACAAACCCTATCAAGATATAGAATGTTATTACCATCACCCAATAAAATTCCTCTGGGTCCCTCTTTGAATCCTTCTTCTTACCCACCCAGAGGCTCCATAGATTAATTTTTCCTGTTTCAGAATTTCATAAAAATGGAAGCACAGTATGTACTCTTTAATGTAAAGTTGTTGTTTTTTATTCACACAACATAATGTTTTTGACATTCAACTATTCTGCTATGTATATTAATAGTTCAACACTTTATTGCTGAGTAGTATCCATTGTATGATTATACCACATCTTATTCGCCTAACCTACTGATGATCACCTGGGCTATTAGAGACAGATTTATTCTTGCTTTTTAATTTTTATGACTTTTATTTCTTTTTCTTCACTTATTGCATTGTTTAGACCTCTGGTATGGTGTTGAGTAGAAGTGCAGAGGAAAGGCATTGTCACCTTGTTCCTGGCTCAGGTAGAAAACATTCAGTTGTTCATAATTTAGTACTATGAATTTTCCATAAATACCCTCTATCGTATGAAGACAATTCTCTTTTATTACTACTTTGCCCAGAGTTTTTAATCATGCTGAATTTTTTCAAATATTTTTATTGCATCTATTTAAATACTAATATTGGCTTTCTCCTTTATTTTATTAAATAGTTGAATTATAATATTTGAATTTTGAATGTAATTTCAACCCTGAAATGCTGGTGTAAACCCCATTTAGTTGTAGTGTATTGTCCTTCTAATATATTACCAGATTCAATTTGTTAATATTTTCTTAAGAAATTTTATTCTATTTTTTTGGAGGATTTATTCTATTTTCATGACTTGTACTGTTCTTTTCTTGTGATGTTTTATCATCTTTTGATACCAGAGTTATGCTGGCCTCATAAAACAAGCTTAGAAAGTTGTTTTTTCTTCTCTAGTTTCTGATAGAATTTGTGTCAGATTAGTATTATTTCCTTTCTAAATTTTTTATAGAAGTTTCAGTCAAATCATCTATGCCTGGAGCTTCATGTCTGGAAAAAAAATTTGATAATAAATTAAAATTTTAAATATACATATAGCTATTCAAAATTTCTATTTCATCTTGTGCCAGTTTTACTAAGTTTTATTTTTCAAGGAATTCATCCATTTTATCTAAGTTGTCAATGTCTTTCCATATTCATTTCTCTCTTCTGCAGATTGGATAATTTCTACTAATCTTTCTTCAAGTCCACGGAATGTTTACTCTGTCATTTTCATTAAGCTGATAAATATTTCTATTTTTAAAAGTTTTAGGTATAATATTTTTGAATTTCAGAATTACCACTTAGATTTTTTTAATATTTTTTATTCTTTTTCTGAGAATTCCTATATTTTTATTTTCTAGGAACTTGTTACTCTTATTGATCGTATGTATTATAACTCCTTTAAATCTTTGTCTGCTAATTTTAACATCTGGATCCTATTGGGGTAGTCTCCATTGTCATTTTTCTCTTGAGAGTATGTCACACTTTCTAGTTTCTTTACATGTCAGATAATTTTAGTTTGTGTTCGGATCATTGTGAATATTGTACTCTAGAGACTTTAGATTCTGGCATATTCTTCCAATGGGTGTGATTTTTTGTTTAATCAAAATTAATTTCATTGGTCTCAGACTTCAAACTCTGTTTCTTGAGCACCAGCTCCAATTTCAGTTTAGTTCTTTCCTTTTTAACTGATCTGCTTGCTGCCTCTCTGCCCATGCTTAGTTTGGAGTGGCTATAGAATTCCAGACTCACCTTCTCTGACTTTCTCCTTTCCAGGATCCCCTTCCTCTGTTTCTTCAGGTCAGAAAGACAGAAGTGTGGTCTACGCTCTGACCTCAGGCTAGAAGTCATTAAAACCAAAGTTTATCCTTGTCTTCACATTCTTCCAAGTTCCAACCTGTTTTTGTTCCCCTGCTAGTGCATTTGTGCTGGGTGTCTTTCTTTCTTCTTTTCTTCCTGCTTCCTACTCCTGTATTTTGTCCCGTTTATAGCTGTTACATGCCAGTGGGGTTTCTTGGTGGGAGCTACCTAGAGGGCATTTCTAGTAGAACAGTAACTCTCACAGATTTGTTTGGGGCCTTGCCCTTCCTAAGTTTACATCTGAGCTCTTTGGAGAAGACGAACTCAAACCTGAAAACGAAACAAAAACAAGAAGTGTGATCTGTAGTTTTTTGTATTTGATGACACTGGGTCTCAAGGTAGCACTTCAGTGGTTCACACATACCAAGGAAGACTGCCCAAGCCAAAGGGGCTTGTGTGCATAGCCTTCTAGAAACCATAGGCCTTGTGGGCATGAAGGGCTCCAAGGGGTACAGGGCCACTCTGGTGCCTCATAGACTTCCTTCACATAGGAGAGGTCCCTGGTAGATGTCCAAGGGATGCATAAGAACTGATTCACAAGTGTATGAAGCCATCTTTGTGGTATCTTAGAACTACTTGGGCATGATTTTGTGGTGGAGCAAGGAGTTCAGACTAGAATAACAATAGAAAAGAGAAACTGTTAATTTCTGGCAAAGTGACTATATATATATATATATATATATATATATATATATATATACACACACACACACACACATACACACACGTACATATGTATGTGTGTGTGTGTGTATAGTATATGTACACATATATACCAGGCGTGCCAAAAAATGTATACATATGACTTGTAGTCATCTTTTGTTATTGGTATATATTGACTATTACAATTTTAATACAGTTTTTTCCTTTCTTAAAATGTGTATACATTTTTTGGTTCTCTGTGTGTGTGTGTGTGTGTGTGTGTAAAAAAAATTAAAATTATGTATCATGACTATGAACAATGTCTCCAGTATAGCATGTGTCAAATAGGGATGGAATCTCCCTCTTCGCAGGCTCCCAGCCAAGGCTGCTCTGAGAAAGCCTGGCCCATGTCTACACACTCAATCAGGCCTCTGTCATGGCGATTAAAATGTCAGCCTCTTCTGTGGCAGCTAGGGAAATAGACCATAGGGTATATGCCTCATTTTATTTTTTACAGGTGAAAGAACACATAATCTGAAAAGCAACTCGAAGGGGTAGGGATGAAGAAAAGAAACTAACATTAAAAATCTACACTAATACCTATTCCACTGGGATGACCCTGTGAATCATGAGGCAAGTGGGATAATATTTCTCTTTTTCTGTATTTAGCCTGTGCTGTATCAGAGAATTAATGTTTGTCTTTAGGAGTGTGTGTGTGTGTGTGTGTGTGTGTGTGTGTGTGTGTGTATGTGTTAAATTTTTTTCAAAAGTGGGTAGAAGTTCAAATGGTGGCTATTCGAAAAAAAATGTACTATTGAGTGGAAGGGAAACGTCTGGGGACATGAGAGAAAGGTTAAGTTCCCCTCGGACTATGTAAACATAATAATTACATTTCTCCTTTCATAATTAGATTTCTTCCAGCTGTTCAGTAAAGACTTCTATGCATGATACTAAGGAGAGAAGTGAGGAAGTGCTGGTGTGGTGTGTCAGGCAGCAGAACTGCAGGAAACAATATGGGGAGATTAATGGTTAGGAATCAGAGTACATGACTGTGTGGCTGGCTCGGCAAGACCTCCTCAGGGCAGCCATCAGGAAGGCAGCTGAAGCTGGGCCCATAGCTGTCCATTCGCGGAGCCTCTTCTTTTTCAGGGAAGACTAGCCTCTTCTTTTGAGTTTTTCCAGCTGATTTCCTCAGGCAAGTGTAGTCTAGATGATCTTGACTAATTACCCGCACTTGAAGTTAAAGTTTTATTGTCTTTAGTTGTATCTACAAAGTATCTCCACAGCGATATCTTAGATGAGTTTTTGAGTAACTGGTGCTTACAGCCTTGCTAAGTAGACACATCCAAAAGACCATCACAGGAGCTGAAGTGTGTTCCATGTTTAAGGCTCTCCCCATGCTGCCTCTACTTCAACCCCCCAACTGTTGCTGCAGAGAGAACCCTGAGGGGCTGCAGTTCCTGTGGTGTAGGCTCAGCCAGGATCGGTGTTGGTGGTGACACAGCACAGCCCAGGGAGGAACTTATGGCCTAGAGAAGCATAGGCACTTAGGGAGATGTTACCTTATAAACCAGGCTGTGTTATCTATCATGGGGGTTGGGGTAGATGGGAGGAACTGACAGCAAGTACCCTGGAAAGACTACAGAGTCCTGGAGAGATACATCTGCTATATCAATAGAAACTTGACCAGTGAGCAATATAAGTTTGACTTTATACTTGGAAAGGAGCCACTGGAGACAGCTGCAGGCGTGGGACCTGCAAAAATCCTTATCCAGTCATCTTGACCTTTCCTCAGTTCTTGCCTGGAGTCCTGACTCATCTCCATGGGGGTGTCTGGCCTACAGAATGTTCCTTTATCTCATGGTCCATATACTTTTCAAATTGTGTGAGAAGAACATTTTTCAAGAACCAAGGAAATCCAACCTTATAAGTGATGTGTTCTCTATAAATGTCAAATTTACATGTGTCAACAAAGTTACGATAGATAAATCTCTCACACAGCTCTCTGTCATAGCTGCAGGACAGTCCAGTTACCAATAAAATTTCATTTTGGAAGTTTTGCTCTCTGGACTTACCACCATGGAAATATTGGAAAAGAAATCTTTTCCCTCTCATCTCAGACTGCCAAGCTCTCATATCCCTAATCAGTTCTTTTTCGCCTTCCTCATGTCGAGGGAAAGTTTCAGTGGCTCTTTGCCTTGCCCGCTTTCCGGCTCTCACCACTGCCCATACTCTGGGTGTTTCACAGCCTCTCCCTTTGAGTAGTACTGCAGCTCTAGAACTGGGCATGGACCAGGAACCACCCCTTCATCAGTAATGAAGCTCCACAGTGGCAGGAACAGCTGTGCTGACATATTAAGTGCTTACATTGATGTAAATAGCTGAGGTACACAAGTTACTATGAAGAACAAAGCAAAGAAAAACTTTGCCATCAGCTTTCCTGGACAAACTGTAAACTAACTTCAGTCAGGTTTTATTTTCCCTGGAGCAAACCATGGAAAACTTGGGAAGAACGTGTAGTTCTTCCTTTAGCCCCTCACAGCTCTGCTGGGGTAATGATATGTGTATCAATCAACTTCACTTCTAGCATTTCTGTTCTTTGTCCCAGCATTCTGGGAGGTCTTCAGGAGCTCAGTCAGTACATGTCCAGCACTATGGTTCTGGAGGGAAGAGATGACACCATCTCTTGGCTTCCAGAGTAGGGGTCCACAAACCCATGGGCCAAGTCTGGCCTACCATGTATAGTAATGTTTAATCATGTTCCTATTATTGGACATTTATTTCCAATATTTTATTATTATAACTAAGACTACATTGAACATTTCTTTCCTAAAGTATACATATTCTGATCTTCTAGATAAAGAAACTACTATTTAAATGTATTTATAGAACACATTCATTTTCGTCCAAACCTTTAAAAACTTTTCATACATTCACATGTTATCTTTTCTTTTAATTGTGGCAAAAGACACATAACCTACAATTTACCATTGTAGCCATTTTTAAGTGTATAGTTTAGTAGTGTTAAGTATACTCATATTGTTGTGTAACCAATCTCCAGAACTATTTCATCTTGCAAAACTGAAACTCCATACTCATTAAACAATTTCCCATTTTTCCCTCCCCTCAGCCCTTGGCAACCACCATCCTACTTTCTGTCTCTATGTATTGGATTATTACTGGTCCCTCATCTAAGTGGGATCATATAATAATTGTCCTTTTGCGATTGGCTTATTTAACTTAGCATAATGTCTTCAAGGTTCATACATGTTGTAGGATGTGTCAAAATGTCCTTCCTTTTTAAGGCTAGATAATATTCCATTGTATGTATATACCACATTTTCTTTATCTAAGTGTCATATTGGTGGACATTTGGGGTGCTTCCACCTTTTGGCACTTGTGAATAATGTCTCTATGAATATGTGTGTGCAAATATCTGTTTTAGACCCTGCTTTCAATTCTTTTGAGTGTATGCTCAGAAGTGGGATAGCTGGATCATATGGTAATTCTATTTTTAATTTTTTGAGAAACCACCATACTGTTTTCCATAGGGGATACACCATTTTACGTTCTCACCATCAGTGTACAAGGTTTCCAGTTTCTCCACATCCTGGCACATTATTTTCAGTTTTTGTTTTGTTTTTTTATTTTATGGCAGCCATCCTAATGAATGTGAGGTAACACCTATGTTTGAAAATAAAGTTTTATGGGGACATAGCCATGATCATTCATGTAAGTACTGTACTTTGTATGTCAAGTAAGTAGTTATGATGCTTTTGTGCCACAATGGCAAAGTTAAATAGTTGCAACAGAGATAGTATGAATGGTGCATAAAGCCAAAAACATTTGCTATATGTTCTTTAACAGAAAAAGTTTGTCAATCACTGTTCTAGAGGTTTCCAATCTAGTAGAGGGTACAGGACATACCTGAATCATTAAGTAGCAATTCAAGAGAATACATGTTGAAAGTCCAAAAAGCTCATAATAGTGTTCCTTTTCATTGTTAAGTAGTTTTCCATTGCATGGATATACCACAATTAGTTTATTCATTTACTACCTGATGTACACTAGGTTATTTCCAGTTTGGAGATATCATAAGGAACGATGCTATCAATATTCATTTTAAGTCTTTAGGACTTTTCTATGCCAAAATTATGTTGCATGCAAATAAAGACAGTTTACTTCTTCCTTCCCAATCTGTATATCTTTTTTTAAAATATATATTTATTTATTTTCAGTTACAGTTGACATTCAATATTGTTGTATATTACTTTCAGATATACAGCATAGTGGTTAGACATTTATGTACTTTATGGAGTGATTCCCCCTTCGTGATTAGTCTAGTACCCACATGTCATGATAGTTGTTACATTATTGACTTTATTCTCTATGCTTTACATCCCTGTGAGTATTTTGTAACTATCAATTTGTGTTTCTTAATCCCTTCATCTTTTTTCACCCAGCTTGCCAACTCCTCTCCCCTCTGGCAGCCATCAGTTTGTTCTCTGTATCTATAAGTTTGTTTCTATTTTGTTGTTTAGATTCCTCATATAAGTGAGAGCATATGGTATTTATGAGAGCATAATATCCTCTAGGCCCATCCATGTTGTTGCAAATGGTAAGATTTCTTCCTTTTTTATGGTCGAGTAATATTTCATTGTATATATGTACTACTCCTTCTTTATCCAATCACCTATTGATGGGCACTGGGGTTGCTTCTGTATCTTTGCTATTGTAAAAAGTGAACACAGGGGTGCATATAACTTTTTGAATTAGAATTCTCATTTTCTTTGGGTAAATACCCAGAAGTGGAATTGCTGGGTAATATAGTATATCTATTTTTAGTTTTTATGAGGAATCTCCATACTGTTTTCCATTGTGGCTGCACCAATTTGCAATCCCACCAACAGTGTATAAGGTTCACTTTTCTTCGCATCCTCGCCAACACTTGTTTGTTGATTTACTAATGACAACCATTTTGAAAGTTGTGAGGTGATATCTCTTTGAGGTTTTAATTTCCTTTGTTTTGATTAGTGACATTGAGCATCTTTTCATATGTGTATTGGCTATGTGCATGTCTTTGGAGAAATGTTTATTCACGTCCTCTGCCCATTTTTTAATTGGATTGTTTTATTGGTATTGAGTTGTATGAGTTTGTTTTTTTAAGACTTTTTGGATATCAACCCCTTATCAGATGTATTGTTGGAGAATATCTTGTCCTATTCAATAGGCTGTCTTTTTGTTTTGTTGATGGTTTCCTTTGTTGTGCAAAAATTTTTAGTTTGTTATAGTCCCATTTGCTTATTTTTTGTTTCCCTTGCCCAAGAAAATAGATCAAAAAAATATCACTAAGAGCAATGTCAGAGAGTTTACTGCCTATATTTTCTTCTAGGACTTTTGCGGTTTTGAGTCTTACATTTAAATCTTTAAATCATTTTGAGTTTATTCTTGTATATGGTAAGAAAGTGGTCCCATTGCATAATTTTTGCATATATCTGTCCAGTTTCCCCACACCATTTGTTGAATAAACTATCTTTATCCCACTGTATATTCTTGCCTCCTTTGTCATAGATTAAATGACTGTACAGGCAAGGGTTTATTTCTTGGCTCTCTATTCCATTCCATTGATCTATGTGTCTGTTTTTATGCCAGTACCATGCTGTTTTGATTACAATATCCTTGTAGTATAGTTTGATATGCGGTAGTGTGATACCTCCAATTTTGTTCTTTTTTCACAAGACTGCTGTGGCTCTTCAGGGTCTTTTGTGGTTCCATATAAATTTTACAAGCATTTGTTCTAGTTCTGTGAAAAATGTCGTTGGTATTTTGATAAGGATTGATTGCTTTCTGTAGTATGGACATTTTAATGATGTGAATTCTCCCTATCCATGAGCATGGTATATGCTTCCATTTATTTGTATCTTCTTCAATTTCTTTTTTCAGTGTCTTATAGCTTTCTGAATACAGGTCTGTTACTCCCTTGATTAAACCCATTCCTAGGTGTTTTATTTTTTCAATGCAATTGTAATTGTTTTCTTAATTTCTCTTTCTGACGGTTCATTATTGTTGTATACAAATGTAACAGATTTCTTAATGTTTACGTTGTATCTTGTTACTTTACTGAATTCATTTATCAGTTCTAATAATTTTTGGGTGAGATCTTTTGGGTTTTCTATATATAGTATTATGTTATCTACAAATAATGACAGTTTTACTTCTTCCTTTCCAATTTAGATACTTATCATTTCTTTTTCTTACATAATTTCCCTGGCTAGGACTTTCAATATTATGTTGAATAAAAGTGGTGAAAGTGGGCATTCTTGTCTTGTTCCTGCTCTTAAGGAGAACACTTTTAGCTTGTCCATATTAAATACAATGTTAGCTGTGGGTTTGTCATATATGGCCTTTATTATTTTGAGGTATATTCAGTCTAGTCCCACTTTGCTGAGAGTTTTTGTCATAAATGGATGCAAGATTTTGTCAAATCCTTTTTCTGCATCAATTTATATTAGCATATGTTTTTTAACCTTTATTTTATTTATGTGATATATCATGTTAAATTGATTTGTGGATATTGAACCAACCTTGGATCCCAGGAATAAATCCCACTTGATCATGTTGTATAATCTTTTTAATGTATTGCTGAATTTGGTTTGCTAATATTTTTTTGAGGATTTTTGCATCTGTGTTCATCAGGGTTATTGTCCTCTAGTTTTTTGTTTGTTTGTTTGTTTGTTTTTTGTAATGTCTTTTTTTGGTTTTTGAATCAGAATAATGGTGGCTTTGTAAAATGAGCTTGGGAACTTTCCCTCCTCTTGAATTTTTGAAAGAGTTTGAGAAGGACTGGTGTTAATTCTTCTTTGAATGCTTGGTAAAATCACCTGTGAAGGCATGCCATCCGGTAGTTTTGTTTGTAGAGAGTTTTTGATTACTGATTTGATTTTGTTAATATTAATCAGTTGGTTTAGATATTCTGTTTCTTCTTGATTCAGTCTTAGAAGATTGTATGTTTCTAAGAATTTATCCATTTCTTTCAGATTCTTCAATTTGTTGGCATATAATTATTTGCAATATTTTCTCATAATCCTTTGTGCTTCTGTGGTATCAGTTGTCACTTCTCTTTCATTTCTGATTTTGTTTATTTGGGTCCTCTGTTTCTTTGCTTGATGAGTCTGGTTTTTCAATTTTGTTTATCTTTTCAAAGAATCACCTCTTGGTTTCATTGATCTCTGTTGTTTTTTTTAGCTTCTATGTTGTTATTTCTGTTCTGATCTTTATTATTTCCTTCCTTGTACTCACTTTGGCTTTGTTTGCTGTTCTTTTTCTAGTTCCTTTAAGTGTAAGGTTAGATGGTTTGTTTGGGATTTTTCTTGTTTCTTGAGGTAGGCCAGTATTGTTATGAATTTTCCTCTTAGGACCACTTTCACCATGTCACGTAGATTTTGGGTCATTAAGTTTTCATTTTCATTTGTCTCAAGGTATCTTTTGATGTTTTTCTTGATCTCATTATTGACCCATTCATTACGTAGTAGCATTTTATTTAACCGTCATGTATTTGTGTGTTTTTCAGTTTTTCTTCTTGTAATTGATTTCCAGTTTCATATCATTGTGGTATGTATTGAGACTTGTTTTGAGGCCTAACATGTGACCTATCTTGGAAAATGTTCCATGTGCACTTGAAAAGAATGTACATTCTGCTGCTTTGGGGTGAAATGCTCTAAGAATGTCAATTAAATCCATCTGGTCTAGTGTGTCATTTAAGGCTGCTGTTTTCGTGTTGATTTTCTGGAAGATTTATCAATGGATGTCAGTGGGGTTTTAAAGTCCCCTGCAATTACTGTTTTACTGTTGATCTCTACCTTTATGTCTGTCAATATTTGTTTTATATATTTAGGTGCTCCTATGTTGGGTGCATAGATGTTTCCTAGGGTTATATCCTCTTGTTGGATTGATCCCTTTATTATTATGTAATGTCTCTTTGTCTCTTATTATAAACTTTGTTTTAAAATCTATTTTATCTGATATAAGTATTGCTACCCAGTCTTTTTTCCCATTTCCCTTTGCATGAAATACCTTTTTCTATCCCTTTACTTTCAGTCTATGTGTGCCTTTTGATTGAATGAGTCGCTTGTAGACAGCATGGGTACATGTCTTGTTTTCTTATCCATTCAGCTACCCTATCAGTATAATCAGTCTTTTGATTGGAGCATTTAATACATTTACATTTAAAGTGGTTATTGATAGATACATAGTTATTGACATTTTATTGTTCATCTTTATGTTCTTGCCTCCTCCTCCTTCTCCTCGTCCTTCTCCTCCTCCTCCTTTGTCTTTCTTTGTCTTTGTCTTCGTCTTCTTCCAAGAAGTCCCTTTAACATTTCTTGTAATACCGGTTTTGTGGTGATGAACTCTGTTAGTTTTTCTTGTCTGGGAATCTCTTTATCTCTCCTTCAATTTTAAATACTAGCCTTTCTGGCCAGAATAGTCATGTCCTTGTTTTCCATCACTTTGAATATTTCATGACAATACCTTCTGGCCTGCAGAGTTTCTGTTGAGAAATCAGCTGATAGTCTTATGGGAGCTCCCTTATAAGTAATTAGTTCTCTTTCTTTTGCTGCTTTTAGGATTCTCTCTTTGTTTTTAATTAAAAACCTTTGTCATTTTGATTATAATATGTCTTGGTTTCGGCCTATTTTGGTCCATTTTGTTTGGGACTCTCTGTACTTCTTGGGCTTTTATGTCTATTTCCTTCACCAGGTTAGGGAAATTTTCAGTAATTATTTCTTCAAATGAGTTTTCAATCTCTTGCTCTCTTTGTTTTCCTTCTGGTACCCCTATGATGGAAATGTTGTTATGTTGTTGTTGTTTTTTTTATTAGTTTTGTTTTTCCAGAAGTCTCCTAAACTATCTTCATTTTTTAAAATTCTGTTTTCTTTTTGCTGTTCCAATTAGGATTTTTCTGTTACCTTGTCTTCCAAATCACTGATTTGATCCTTTGCTTCATCTAATCTGCTGGTGATTCCTTCTAGTGCATTCTTCATTTCAGTTATCATAATCTTCATTTATGACTGGTTTTTTTTTATGGTTTCTATGTCCCCCTTTTTTTGTGCTTGCTTTCTCTTGAAGTTCTCACTGAGTTCATCCAATTTTGCTCCAAGTTCATTGAGCATCCTTATAACCACTGTTTTAAACTCTGTCTCTGGTAGGTTGCTTGCCTCCATTTTTTTTTTAAGTTCTTTTTCTGGAGTTTTCTGATGTTCTTTCATTTGGAATATATTTATTCGTTTCCTCATTTTGGCAGCCTCTCTGTGTTTGTTTCTATGTATTAGATAGATCTGCTACATCTTCCAGTCTTGGCTGGGTGGCCTTATATTGTAGGTGCCCTGTGGGGCCCAGTGGCTCAATCTCCTTGGTCATCTGCACCAGGTGATCCAGGAATGTCCCTTGTGTGAGTTGTGTGTGCCCTCCTGTTATAGTTTAGCTTTGACTGCTATTGGCACATCAATGGGTAGGATTGACCCTCAGGCTGACTGGCTGTGGAATTTGACCACATCCACAGTTTATAAGTTGCTGTGGGTGGGGGCTTACCCCATGGAGTAGGATTTGCCTCACTGGGCTCTAGTGCATATTGTGATTGTCCTTTGGGTGTGCCACTTATGGGGCTGATTGGATGGTGCTGATGTCTGAATATATTAGTTCTGAGGCTCCTTGAAAGGGGCTCCAGTGTAGGCCCTCCAGTCCTGTGACTGGCCAGGGACTACCTGGTAGGAGCTATGAAGTGATCCGTGGTTGGCTACTGCCTGTCCTAGACCAGGAGGTGCATTGGAGGGGCCACACTGTGAACTGAGAATGGCCACCACCAGTACCAGGCCTAGGGTAACTCTGCAAAAAGCCCAGGACACCCTGAGGCATGCTTTGTCTGCTGGGTCCCATAAAGCTCTGATGCTGATAAATTTCCATGTAGTATGTGAGTTGGGTGAGGTGGGGTCTCAGGGAGTCACCAAGGTGGGACGAGTGGTGTTTACTAGGTTAGATTCTGGTTTGGTGCAAGTACTAAGCCTGGAGCTACTCAGCAAAAGCCTCAGATTACACACACCAAGGCCAGCATCTGCCCGCCTAGGGCCCACAGACCCCTGCGAGTTACCCAAGAAAGAGTGTAATGCAAGCAGGGCTGGCTTCTCACTGAGAAATTGCCTCCAGCATTGCAGGAGTTGAATGGTGCGGGGTCCTAGGGAGTCACCAGGGTGGAGCTCACCAGGCCAATTTAGATTCAGTTTTAGCCCTGTGAGGGAGGGCTTAACACATGACAGATGGTGCCCACCTGTCAGGTGCATGGGAGCAGCCCTTTACACAAGGAAAATGACAACTGTCCCTCCAGTCTTTACTTTGAAACCACATAACTCAGTTTCTTCCTGTATGTCTCTTCATGCCTCCCGAGTAACTCTATCCAATGGAGCCCAGGGTGAGTGTCTGTGAGTGAGTGAGTCTGTGTGTAAGCACTTTAAGAGGATATCTGGGTTTCTTGCTTTTTGTCTCACCTGGATGGTCAGAATAAACACTGTTTTTCACAGCCAGATGTTGTGAGGACTCCTCTTCCAGGCACTTGTACTCTGGGCTAGGGAGGCTTGTGTGGGGCTGGAGTCTCTCGTTCTTTGGTGGGAGGGGTCCTCTTGCAGCTGAGAAATCCCTCCTGATTCTCAACTGCCACACGAAGGTATGGGACTAGACTGTTCTGTGTCTCCGCCCTTCCTACCAGCCTCAACATGACTTCTCGTATATCCTTAATTATAAATTTCTGTTCAGCTGGATTTCAGATGGTTCTCCAGGTTGATTGTTCTACAATTTAGTTGTAATTTCAATGTGATTACTGGAGAAGACAAGCACAGCATTTATCTACTCCACCATCTTGGGTCCAAGCCCCCACCCCAACCTTTATGCCTTTTCACCTATGCTTCATTATAATAACTAGAAGCTCAATGCAATGTTGAATAAAAGTGATTGGAGTAAGCATCCTTACCTGGTTCCTGATCTCAGAAGCAAAGCAGTCTTTTACCATTAACTAAGTAGGATGTCAGCTGAAGGGTTTTTTTTGTTTGTTTGTTTGTTTGTTTTTTTGGGTACTCTTATGAATTGAGGAAATTCCCGTTACTTTCTAGTGTGCTAAGAGTTTTTATCATGAAAAGATGTTGAACATTTTACATTTTCTGATGTTGAACCAACTTTGCATTTTGAGATACAACCTACTTGATCATAATAAATTTTATTTATATTTTTCTGTATCCTGCTGAATTCTGTGTGCTTATATTTTGTTAAGAATTTCTGTGTCTATGCTCATGAGGGGTATTCTTCTCTCCTTGCTATGTCTGATGATTTTGCAATGAAGGTAATACAGGCCTTATCAATTGAGTTGGGAAATACTCCTTCCTCCTCTATTTTCTAAAAGATTATGTGTAATGATTAACATTTCTTTTTAACTTTTTGTTAGAATTCATCAGTAAATATATCTGGCCTGGCATTTTCATTGTGGGAAAATTTTCAATTATGAATTCAATTTCCTTAATTGGCATAGAGCTATTTCATTTTAAAATAAATCATTTTAAGTCAATTTTTGCAATGGACATTTTTCATAGAATTTTTCCATTTTATTTAAGTTGTGAAATGTATTGACCTGTATTTGTTAATGATATTTATAAACTTATTATCCTTTCAATGTCTGTAAAACCTGGAGTAATATACCTCTGTCCTTTTTGATATTTTGTTGCTATCTTTTTCCTTTTTTTAAATTATTACTATCAGTTTTATTGATATTTTTAAAAATCAGCTTTTGGTCTTTTAAACAATTATTTGATTTTTATTTCATTGCTTTCTGTTCTTCACATTATTTATTTTCTTTAGATTGACTTTGCTCTTATTGTTTCCATTGTAAAAATGGAAACTTAGATAATAAATTTTACACTATTCTTATTTTCAATAGAGGCAGTTAAAGTTGACCCCTAAGTACTGGCTTAACTGTATATCACAAATTTTTACACGTTGTGTTTTCATTTATAGTCAGATCTAATCATTTTCAATTTATGTTGTGATTTTTCTCCTTGATCCATTAGTTATTTGGGGGATTTTTCTGATATATTTCAATTATTGATTTCTATTTTTTTATCATATTGTGATCACAAAACATACTCTACATGTTTTCATTCCTTCTAAATTTATTCAATCTTGTTTTATGGCTTGAAATGTGTATTTTGGTGAATGTTCTACTTGAAAGTAGGTGAATCTTGATGTTGGGTGGAGTTTTCTCCACATGTTAATTAGGTTAAGTTGGTTGGGGGTGTTGTGCAACTCTCCTATATCCTTACTGATTTTTCTACTTATTATGTCAATTATTGAGAAAAGAATATTGAAATATGTAACTCAAATTTGTTTATAACTTGTTGATTTGTTTATTTCTCTTTTCAGTTTGCCAGCTTTTGTTTCATGTGTCTTGGAAATATGTTATTAGATATATATACATTTATAATGGTAATATCATACTGCTATATTAAGGTTTTTATCAATATGTAAGGTCTCCATGTTTCTTGTAATTCTTGTTTTCTTATTATCTATTATATCTCATATTAATATAATTTTTCTAGCTTTCTTATGTTGCCATGGTATATGTATTTTTATATGTTTTTATTTTTTACTACTTTGTGTCTCTGTATTTGAAGCTCATCTCTTCTAGAGAGCATGTAGTTTTAAGGTCCTATTTTTAAATCCAGTCCAAAAGTCTCTGGATTTTGACTGCAGTGTTTAATTCATTTATATTTGATTACATGTTTATAAAGTTTTATATTATTTAATTTATACATTTAATTGCTTGATATGTATAAATTTATGTCTGCCAGTTTGTTATTTGTTTTCTATTTGTTTTCTATTTTGTGTGCAGCTCCTTTTCCTTTACGGTCATTCTTTTGTGTGTGTGTTTAGCAAATTGTTTTATTTATTGGCTTTTTAGCTATACTTCCTTGCTATATTTTTTGCAGGTTTCTCTAAGATTTAAATAAACTTCTTTAACTTATTCAAATATTTAAAAGTTAATATTGAATTTATTATTTCTGTTAAAATATAAGTATCTTGCAATGGTATTATATATTTTATCATAAATTATATGTCCTCAAATTCAAAACTACAGTATTATAGATTTTACTTTAAACATATGGAAAATAAAAGAAAAATATTGTTTTTTAAATTTATTCTATATATTTTTAATTTCTGATGTTATTTTTTCCTCTTGTATATCTGGTGTTATTTTTTTTCAGCCTGAAGGACTTTAAAGATAAAAATATATAAAATATATATTATATATAATATACATATATAATATACATGTATATACACGATATATAATATACACTATATAATATATAATATATTATATATTATAGTATTATATATGTATACATATATATGTGTGGGAAACCGTGCTGAAGTGCTAGCAGGTGTTGTTTTGTGAAATGTTGAACCTTTGACTTCCTTGAGTGGTTTGTGCTCCCAGCAAGGCAAAACTTGCTACTTTGAGAAAACAGAAACTGACAAGGTCAGGAAGTGCGGAGCTGGCCAGGAAACACCCCCTTGTTTATCTAAACATTGTAACTATTAGATTGCAGACAGTTCTGTTACTTTTTTGAGGCCCAGAGTATATAAGCTGCAAAAATAAACTTGGGGTGAGGCATTCTACTTAGAACTGAGGCATTCTACTTAGAACTGCATCAGTCTACTTAGAATTGCCTGCCTTCCCCATCCCATCTTTGTCTCTCTTCTTTTATCTCAATCCTCACTCCCCACTTCAGGGACTGTTCGTCTCGGCGGCAGGCACCGACATATATGTATGTGTATATATATATATGTATGTGTGTGTCTGTGTGTCTATATATATATGTGTGTGATATATATATATATATATATATATATATATATATATATATAGTGTCTGTATATACACAAACACTAGGGGTGCCAAAAAATGTATACAAGTGGATACTTACGGTAGGTCAAAGTAGTTCGCCCTAATCAGAAGTGTCCGGACACTGATGGTAACAACTTTGAGCACCTCTTGTACTTGCAGAAGTCAAATGTGACTTGTATTCATGTTTTGTTATTGGTATATATTGAGTGTTACAATTTTAATAGTTTTCTTTTCTTAAAATGTGTATACATTTTCTTGGTACCCTGTGTATATATTTAAGGTTAATATATATATATATATATATATATATATATATATATATATATTTTTTTTTTTTTTTTTTTTTTTTTTTTTTTTTTTTTTGTAGCACAGGACCATCCCCAACATATTCTCTGTTTTCATTTGTTCAAAAATGTATTTTGTCTTCATTTTTGATGGGTAGTTTTACTTCATGTAAACTTCTTGTTTAACATTTTTTCTTTCATCACTTTAAATACATCATTCCAATTTTTTCCCGGTCTTTATTGTTTCTGATTTGTAAGTCCCCTGTATATACTGAGTCATTGTTTTTCACTAGTTTCTTAGGTGATTTTATTTTTTTAAATGTTAGGCTCTAGAAGTTTCATTATAATATGCCTAAGTGTGGTTTTCTATATGTTTAACCTATGTCTAATATTTTTTTATCTTCTTAGATATATAAGTCAATGTTTTTGATCAAATTTGGTAAGCTTTCAGACACTATTTCTTCAAAAACTTTTTCTAACCCTTTCTCTTTGTTTTATTCTTCTTATTGCCTATATATTGGCTACTTGATTTTTGTCCACAGGTTTTTGTGTTTTCTCCATATTTCTCCAGTTTTTCCCCTTCCTTTTCTTTGGATTGGATAATTTCTACTTTTCTATCTTTAAATTCATGCATTATAACATTCTTCCTTCTTATGTCTGTTGTTAATCTCTGGTATTTTAAAAACTATTATTGATTTTGTAAGAATTGACATCTTTATGGTTTTGAGTCTATAAATCTGTAAATGTGACTTACCTCTCTTAGTTTTCTTTCATATCCTTCAAGTATATCTTACATTTTATTCATAGTAGCTTTATACACCATTTCTTAGATGTATTCCTAGGTACCCAGAAGGTTTTCCTCCCTGTTGTGCATAATTTAAGTGTTATCTATTTTTTGTTACATTTCATAATTGGTTATATCTGCATGATAGGAATAGTACTGACTTTTGTAGGTGAATCTGTTATTCAATAGCCTTCCTAGGTTCTCTTATTAGTTTTATTTCTTTTGTGTAGATTCTCTTGGATTTTCTAAATAAAGAATCATACCAATTAGGACAGATTATTTTTTAATCTCTTAGCATTTAAAAAATATTTCTCATTTCTTTTGTTATTGCTCTCTCTCGGGTATTCAGTACAATGTTAGAATCATGGGTGTTCTTGTCTTGTTCATGACTTTAGTGAGAATTCTGTAAAGTTTTACTATTACATTTGTTAGATAACCTTTATCTTCTTCAGGGAATTCCTTTTTTACTAGTTTACTAAGAGATTTTTTAAAATAAATGATGTATTAGTATTGAATTTTATTAAATGCTTATTTTTTGCATAATTTTGATGATTTTCCTGAGATATACTGTAATTTAGCCACAATATACTTAATCATGATATACTATATATATTTTTAAAACATATATAGTATTTAAATTGATTCTCCATTCTTTAATGTTTATTGTAAATGATATTTCATAATTTTATTTTCTTAAACTGTCAGTAGATTAAAAAAAATCAATATTATATTAGCCTTATGACATTATTTACAGAGTTTAACTTTTTCATAATTGAAATATTTTATGTAAAATAGAAAGTTTCTATTCTTTGAACGTGTGGCAAAACTCACATGTAAAGTTTCATTAGATTGATATATTTCTTATTTTTCCAGTTTGGAGGGTGATTTTGACTATCAAATCAATGGTATTGCTTTATTCTATTTCTATTTTTCTATTTCTTCTTGAGTTAAAAATTTTTTATTTACATACATTTAAAAACAATTCTGTTTCCTCTAAGTTTTCAAGCATATTAGTATATAATTGCTTATACTATTTCTTATGGTAACTTATTTTTATGTTTACTTATGTTTATTTTTATTTTTATCTATGTTTTTATTTATGCTATTTATGTTTCCTTATTTCTTTTTTTAACCAGTCTTAGTCAAGCTTTGCATATTGTTTTATGTTCTTCAGAAAAAACTTGATTTTAACATCAGTCTCTTGCATTGTTGCTTTTCATTTCATGTATTTTCTTTCACTAATTTTTACCTTTGACTTTCTTTAGTTAATCTCTATTCCATTTGTATTTACTCCATATTCTATCTTGAATGCTTAGCTCACTTATTTTCTGTCTCATTGATTAGTGTACTTACATTCTACAAGTTTTGATATTTAGCAGTTTTATTTTGATGAGTTTAAAATCTTTGCATTTCATTTTTTAAACTCATGAATTATTTAGAAATTTATAATTTCCTGCCATAGTTTGTGAGTTATTTTTGTTTAATTACTTGTAATTTAATTTAACATTGGTTAAGAACATGTTAATTAAGATAGGCTAGTTCATGCTGCCATAACAAATGACCCTCAAGTCTCTATGGTTTAAAACAGCAAAATTTATATCTTGCCTACACTCTATGACCATCAAAGTTTGGCAGGTAGTTTCTTAGTTACTCATTGTACTTACTTAGACACCCAAGTTAATGAAATAGCCACCAGTTCAAATGTTGCCAGTTGTTACCTCAGAGATTAAGGGAGAGAGGAAGAAAGAAAGCTTTGAATGGTTTCCCCATGGGCAATTGAATGCTCCAGACCAGAAGTGAAACATTTCACTTCTGCTCTCAACTCATTGGCTAGAACTCATCACATAGTCACACCCATTCATAAGGGGAGCGGGTGTAGGAAATACAATCTTACTATGTGCCTGAAAGAGGGGAGAGTTGGGTTAGTTAAACAGCACAATATGATAACAATTGCTAGCGATTTGTTGATACTTCTTTTTCTACCTGGTCAACTTTTGTGAGTGTTGCAAAATATATAAATTCTTTATCTGTGGAGGATTAGGTTCCATAAATAATGGACACATCAAACTTCTGAGCTAACTTGTTCAACCTTGATTTTTATTCAGCATGATCCATGAAATTTTGCTGGAGGTTTATTATAATCTCTCACTATGGCTGTGATTGGTTTTGTCAATTTCTCCTTGCAATAATGTTTGTATATTTTGAATGTTTGTATATGTCTAAGGTCCAATTTATAACTATGTTCTTTTGCTCTGTATCCTTATCTCTACCAAAAATGATAAAAGCATTGATCCAGAGGGTATATAATTTTCCTATACCTGGCCATGTTCACTAATTGACAGGACTTGACACTAGTAGTTATTTGTGGCTGACATACATGATTTCATTTTATCCTTACAGAATCATTGCAAGGTAATTGTGGTATTGTTTTTTCTGATTTACTATTGAGTACATGGATCTCAGACAAGAAACTCAGTCAGGTCTCTTTCCTTGGCCCATGTTGCTTTCAGAAAAGGCAACATTTGAAAAATGGTCAGTATTTGAGATCAAAACAACCACAAAAGACCCATTCTCCCCAGAAGCTGTTTTGATGGATATCTGTGGTGCAAATACTTGTGTAGAAATTAGCTGTTCAAGCTCTGTGTCTTTGCCACTCTATCAAGGTGAAAGGCAACTACCTGGTATTTCATTTACCTGTGCCTTGTTAGCACCTAGCTCATAGAGGAACTTAGCAACATCAGAACGACACGGGAGAAAGGCATATGAGCTGTTTAGTGGAGAGATTTTCCTAGATTGTAACCTTCCTCCTAGTTCTTTCCCTGAAATATTTATATCCTTTTCTGCAGATCATTTCCTAGATCATTCTCATGAGGATCCCATACAGCTGTCCTGAGCCTAATGATTCATGTTCATACTTCATACCTCTTTCTCATGAATCTTGTGGGCCATTTTCCCTCTGGTGTTTCTATGGAGCCTGTCTGACTCCACCGTGTTTTCTCTGACTAAACCCCAGCTTGGGGGAGTCAGCCTGATAGCATAGTTACACTCCCAAGGTGACTGCTGTCTGCAAGGGTCCCCACTCTGCTCATTTTACAGAAAGATTTTGTTTTTAGTATACTAACTGACACCAGAATTTTTTTCTCTATTTTCTGGCTTTATTATATTTTTCTAGTTTTTATTTTTTAAAGTTTTTTTCTGGGTTTCTTGTTCCCAGTGCAATGCAGGACAAAAGCTGCTTGCTATGTAAACTGCTGCAGGTTCAGGGCAATGCTGAACAATGTGAGACATAACCATCTGCAAGGTTCATTAATATTTCACTGCTTTGCATCAGTCTGGGTGCCACAAAACAGCATAATTCATAATTTAATACTGCTGGTGTGCAGTTCCCTGATGCACCATTAATGTTTTACTGTGGTCTGGCCTGTGGATTGCTCTGCATTTGTGCTGGCAGCCTCAGAGGTCAGGCTCTGGGCAGCCCCTCTGGGCCAGGGAGGGGAGAGTAGGCTGCATGGAGCAGCCCAGCTGAGCCATCAATGAGCCAAAGGCACAGGGAGTCAAGGGAGGTTACCCCAGAACTTCCCACAGCTCAATCCACTTCTGTTTTGCATGAAGCTTTCCTACATGGAGGTGGAACAACATTCATGCATGTAAAATTTTCCCAGAAAGAACATTGCAGTGATTGAGATTATACCCAAAATATCAGAACACGAATGCATCATGAAAAATAGCTGGTAGATAAAAAACAATTTTACTTGGTAAGATTTTAAGTGTCTGTATTTCATACTTGTAAGTATATGTACTTATGATTTGGCTTTGTTTTAGGCTTCGTATAAAGCCATCATGGTCTCTAACTTTTGTATATTCAGTTGAATACCACGTCCAATAGATAAGTCAGGGCAGTCCCAAGGAATAGAGGAATTCTGCACTGGCCCAGGCTCTCCAGGCATCACACCCTGGGTAAGTCCATCCAGTTTCCTGAACTCCCTCCCTTTCATATGTCTTGCTCACCTGCCCTCCATATACCGAAACAAGCTCTTGGTGATCCGCCCCTTAGAAACACTTCAACTTCAAATTTATTTTTTCTTCTCCAAATCATTTCTGGTATCATCCAGCAGGAGGGGAATGATTTCATGCGAGGTGTGAGAGCCTTCTTAGTTTCTGAAACCATACCTAGTGGGTGACTCACTGCCTTCTTTAGTTAGCTAAGAGGCCAGGCTTGGGGCCACAGGGTATGCCTCATTTATCATCATTTATTAATGAGGCTTACCAGACCTTTCCATTTATTGGCTACTTGGTTCTGAGCCTAGAGACTTCCCTTGTCAGCCATTATTTTTATAAGGCTACAGAAATTCTTCACTTTTCTCAATAAACTTTACCTAGTTTTCCCACTAAGAATTTGACCAACACCTAAGAATGTGTCAATGACTGGGCAGTGAACACAGGGGAAATGGACGGGTACTTCCCATCTCTGGATCTTTAGTTTCTCAATTGCTTTGCACATCCTTTTCATGGGGGTGGTGAGCACAAAACTTTGGAGCCAGGCAGGATAGATGACCGGCTTAGGAAGGCAGAACCAACGTTTATTGAAAAACTTTCCATCTGGTATCATGGTACCTTTGATGTAGAGATATCTCACAAGGACCTCTAGACACAGTATGGAAAGGAGTCTCCTCAAACCTGGCTGATGTCAGATTTACCTGGAGGGATTTAAATACATAGAAATTCTTGGACCCTGGCCTCCTAAATCAATCTTGGGGTGAAATCCAGAGGCTATATTTTTAAACAAAAGCTGGAGGGATTCTGATAATTAGCCAGTTTTAGGAGCCAGTGGGTTAGACATATTGTCCGCAAACACAGATCCATGACCAGTACTTCAGAAACCACTGAGACACTGATGAAAAGCAATATTTTTTGGGCCCTTGATCTATATGGTTGTGGGGACAGAGTCCCAGAGAGCAGTTTCCAGGCTCTCGGCCTCACGTGGAAAGGTGCTCACTCAGGTAGTAAATGGCCATCAACTGTGATTGGATGGCCATCAGCTGTGGCTAGTTGGCCGTCAGCTGTAACCAGTGAGCCATTGGCCACTAATATAACTGCTGTGGCTACGCTAGCAGAAAATGGGGGCTAGCAAGAAGATGGTGGCTGAGCTGGCAAGCGCGATTGCAGTTAGGATGGCAGGTTGCGGACAGTGTGGATCCAGCCTCCAGTGAGACTATAGTGATGCCAGAGAGAATATAGTGGTGTGACTCCCCTACCTATGGCTCCGTGGGTGTTCCTTTTTGGCCTCAGCATGTCCTGCGTTCTTATGTGGGGAGCGGGAGCTGAGACCCTGTCTGATGACTGCGTGCATGACAATGATCCAAGAGGTGAATTTTGGGGTTCAGGAATTGATACTTTTTCAAAGCTCTTCTGTTGACTCTGATGATCAGACAGGTAGGTAAACTTCTGGAATAGAGGCAATGGAGAGCAAAAGGTTGAAAGCCCACATAGGGGCTGCTGCATAAGCAGTGAGAATGGCCTGCACTAGGGTGGGGGCAGGGCCACAGGATGGGAGGGTCAGAGATTTAGGGGACTCCACCAGACTGGTAGCTGAGTGAATTTTAGTCTCCTGGAGGTCCTTACCTTGGGGAAGTGAGTATTAATAAGAAACAGAAGGCAGGAAAATAAAGAGAGCTTAGGGGTGAAAATCATGATTTTGGTTTGGAGCATATTGGACTTGAAGTGCCAATGGAATTTTATCCAGAATCCCTCTGAGTAGGTGAAAAAAAGCAGGACTGACAGTCAAGAAAGAAGTCAGACAGATCTTGAGCTGCCTACCTGGTAGGGCATTAAAAGTGTGGGCATGAATATCATTCATGTTGGTGACATTCATCGTCCACAAAGCAAGCTTGGTAAGAGAGACAGAAAGAGATCCTCAGGGAAGCTATTGGTGCTGATCTTAAGTACTTTTAAAAGGGTGAACCTGTATCTTAGGTGCATGGGAATCATGGGAGCAGTTCTGGCTCTGCTGGGTGATGGCTTGTCTTGTCTATAAACTGCAACTTGGATTACTTATGAGGATGAGCTCAAATAGTTGATCCTCTACTGAGAGCCACCCCCTCTACATTCCTTCTGAGACCCTGAAGCTCCTGGACTATCTGAGCTTCCAGGCTCATCTCTCAGTTAGGTTTGGAGATTGGTTGGTATCCTTTTAATCCAAGGTGACAATGCCATTTATAAGCATAGAGCCTGATACTTCCTGGGTAATGGAAAGACATCTTTTAAAAATATAACTCAACTAGGACGGAGAGAGAAACTCTTTTAAAGTATTGTGCCAATGAGATGTGAATCCCCACAGTGGAGAAAATTCCATTATCTTTTAGGGTTTGTCCTGGAGGTCAGATCTCATTCATGGCCTCTTTTCCCTCTCCTCCTGCATTCGGAAAAACTGAAGCCACTTCCTCATAGGATTTTCCCAATCTTATGTTTTTCCTTCCTAAATAGCAACTGAAATTGGACCCTAGCAGAAAATGATGTCCATGCACAACAGAGTCTGGGAAGAATGTGAGACCAGATCCTGGTGAGAAGTAAAGAAACTGAAAGGTCTGAGAGGCTACGGGAAGGGGACAGAGAGTGTGGAGGAAATGATTGCAGACTGCTGACCATAGGTGGGGCGGGCCGCCTGGCTGGTTCATCTGTGTGAGACTGCATGCAGGCACCGAGTCCTCAGAGACATGGAATAGAATAGAACACACAGCCTCTTCCAAATCTCAGACCTTTGCTTGATATAATAAGGTGACTAAGTGCTCTTCCAGAATCCATGTGTTTGCTGACATGAGGCTGTGTTCCAGCCACCAAGCCTGCTTAACTCACTGAATTGCAGCTGCCAAGCTGTGCTGGAGCTCTTTCCCAGAACTAGCCTTCTGGCTCTTTCCAGAATTCCAGCTCCACAATCTTGGCTCTGCTAACCTGGCCTGGGACTCAGATGCGGTCCTCAGCTGCTCCTTCTTCACCTTGCCCTCTTTCTCCTGCTTTCTAGTGGCCCCAGCCACACTGCTCTCTCATGGACAGTTGGTGATAGAAACACTTGTGTATCTCACAGTTTCCTGGGTGAAGGTGGCCTTTCAGAAGCCCTTTCCAAGACTGCAGTGTGGGACAGACAGCAGGGGCCCAGAGCTACTGAAATATCATCTGTAATTTCCGTTCCTTCTACTGTGTCAGAATCTGGGACATTTAACTTCAGCTCCTCCCTTTGGCAAAGGATGTTAAAGTAACATGAAGTTTTAGCTCTAAATCTTTGCCTAACATCTCAAGGAGGTGGGAACTTGTTATGAGTCCTGAAACCCTAGATGTGTGGGCACTGCAGTCCGGGCAGGAGGAAGTCTGCCTGCACTCACAGCAAGCCCCTGCGCAGGTGCTTGGCTAGTAGCTGTGAGAAGAGCAAAGGTCTGGGAGCTGTGACCCTCCTCATGCAGTCCCATATTTCCTCAGCCTCCTAGCTGGTGTTACTTACCGGTATTGCCTGACAGAATGAGAATTAGAAATGTGGACATGTGTACTTTGGGGTAAGTCTCCTCACAACGTATTAAAAAATTCTCCTATACCTACCCATTTTCATTACCCTAAAGATGATTCCTCTTTTTATAATTTTTTTTTTGTATTAGTTTCAGGTTTACAAAACACCATAATGATCAGACAATTATACCCCTCACAAACTGATACCCCCTCAAGTCTACTACCCCTCTGATATTATATATAGCTGTTACAATACCATTGACTATATTCCCTATGCTGTACTTTACATCCCATGACCATAACCATATATATATGTGTATGTGTGTGTATATAGATGTATATATGTACATATATAGATATACACACACACTCATATATATAAATTATATAAATAAATTATATAATGCATTTTGGATACACACACACACACATATATATAAATTATATTTGTATTATATATATTATATATATTTAATTATAGTCGATATTCAATATTATTCTACTTCCGGTATACAGTGCAGTGGTCAGACATCTACAAAATCTATGAAGTAATTTCCCCCGATAAGTCCAGTACCTGTCTGGCACACTAAATAATCTTTATAACATTATTGATTATATTCCCCATACTGTATTTCACAACCTCATGACTATTCTGTGACTACCAATTTGTACTTTCTAATGCCTTCACCTTCTCCTATTTCCCTCAACCCCACACCCTCCCATCTAGCAACCATCAGTTTTTTCTTTGTATCTATGATTCTATTTTTGTTTTGTTTGCTTGTTTATTCTGTTCTTTAGATTCCACATATAAGTGAGTTCGAATGGTGTTTGTATTTATCAGACTTATTTTATTTAGCATAATATCCATTAGATCCATCCATGTTGTTGTAAATGGTAAGATTTCATTCTGTTTTTTTTTTAATTTATTGGGGTGACAATTGTTAGTGAAATTACATAGATTTCAGGTGTACAATACTGTATTACATCATCTATAAATCCCATTGTGTGTTCACCACCCAGAGTCAGTTCTCCTTCCATCACCATATATTTGATCCCCCTTACCCTCATCTCCCTCCCCCCACCCCCTTGGCCCTCTGGTCACTACTAAATTATTGTCTGTGTCTATGAGTTTTTGTTTCTCATTTGTTTGTCTTGTTCTTTTGTTGTTTTTGGCTTATATACCACATATCAGTGAAATCATAGGGTTCTCTGCTTTTTCTGTCTGACATATTTCGCTTAGCATTATACTCTCAAGATCCATCCATGTTGTCACAAATGTTCCTATATCATCTTTCCTTAATGCCGAATAGTATTCCATTGTGTATCTATACCACAAGTTCTTTATCCATTCATCTATCGAAGGACATTTTGGTTGTTTCCATGTCTTGGCCACCATAAACAAAGCTGCAATGAACATTGGCACACACGTGTCTTTATGTATAAATGTTTTCAGATTTTTGGGGTAGATACCCAGGAGAGGAATTGTTGGGTCATATGGTAATTCTATTCGTAATTTTTTGAGGAACCTCCACACTGCCATCCATAACGGCTGCACCAGTCTGCATTCCCACCAACAGTGTATGAGGGTTCCTTTTTCTCCACAACCTCTCCAACACTTGTTACTATTTGTTTTGTTGATGATAGCCATTCTGACTGGGGTGAGGTGATATCTCATTGTGGTTTTCCTTTGCATTTATCTGATGATTAGTGACGTTGAGCATTTTTTCATATGTCTATTTGCCATTTGTACGTCTTCTTTGGAGAAATGTCTCTTCAGGTCCTCTGTCCATTTTTCAATTGGGTTGTTTGTTTTTTTGTTGTTGAGTTTCATGAGTTCCTTGTATATTTTGGATATTAGTCCCTTATCGGAGGCACTGATTGCAAAAATCTACTCCCATTCAGTTGGTTGCCTCTTTATTTTGTTGATGGTTTCTTTTGCTGTGCAGAAGCTTTTAAGTTTCATATAGCCCCATTCATTTATTTTAGCTTTTACTTCCATTGCCTTTGGAGTCAAATTCAAAAAATGCTCTTTGAACCCAAGGTCCGTAAGTTTAGTACCTATGTTTTCTTCTATGCAGTTAATTGTGTCAGGTCTTATGCTTAAGTCTTTGATTCATTTTGAATTAATTTTGGTACATGGTGACAGACAGCAGTCCAGTTTCATTCTTTTGCACGTGGCTATCCAATTCTCCCAGCACCATTTATTGAAGAGACTGTTTTTCCTCCATTGTATGTTTTTAGCTTCTTTGTCAAAAATTATCTGTCCATATTTATGTGGTTTTATTTCTGGGTTCTCAATTCTATTCCATCGGTCTATGTGTCTGTTTTTCTGCCAATACCATGCTGTTTTGATTATTGTAGCCCTGTAGTACAAGCTAAACTCAGGCAGTGTGATACCTCCAGCACTGTTCTTTTTCTTTAAGATTGCTTTGGCTATTCGGGGTCTTTTGTGGTTCCAAACAAATGTGATGATTTTTTTTGTTCTATTTCTTTAAAAAATGCCATTGGGATTTTGATGGGGATTGCATTAAATCTGTGTATTGATTTGGGTAATATGGCCATTTTAACTATGTTGATTCTTCCAAACCATGAGCATGGAATATCTTTCCATTTCTTTGTGTTGTCTTCAATTTCTTTCAAAAATGTCTTATAGTTTTCAGCATATAGGTCCTTCACATCCTTGGTTAAGTTTATTCCTAGATATTTTATTCTTTTTGCTGCAATTGCAAAGGGAATTGTTTTTTGTATTTCTTTTTCTGAGATTTCATTGTTAGTATATAGGAATGCAATGGACTTTTGTACGTTGATTTTGTAGCCAGCAACTTGACTGTATTCGTTGATTGTTTCTAATAGCTTTTCAGTGGAGTCTTTAGGGTTTTCTATAGATAGCATCATGTCATCTGCAAAGAGTGATAATTTAAATTCTTCATTCTCAATTTGGATGCCTTTTATTTCTTTCTCTTGCCTGATTGCTCTGGCAAGGACTTCCAACAGTATGTTGAAAAGAAGAGGTGATAGGGGACAGCCCTGTCATGTTCCTGAACGTAGAGCAAAGGGCTTCAGTTTTTCACCATTAATTATGAGATTAGCTGAGGGTTTGTCATATATGGCCTTTATTATATTAAGGTATTTTTCTTCTATACCTATTTTATTAAGTGTTTTAATCATAAATGGATGTTACATCTTGTCAAATGCTTTTTCTGCATCAATTGATATAATCATGATTTTTGTCCTTTAATTTGTTTATGTGATGTATCACAATGATGGATTTGCAGATGTTGAACCATCCTTGTGCCCTGGGGATGAACCCCACTTGGCCGTGATGAATAGTCTTTTTAATGCATTGTTGTATTCGATTTGCTAGAATTTTGTTTAGGATTTTTGCATCAGTATTCATCAGAGATATAGGTCTGTAGTTTTTTGTGTGTGTGTGTGTTGTCCTTACCAGGTTTTGGTATCAGGGTAATGTTGGCCTCATAAAATGAGTTAGGGAGTACTGACTCTTCTTCAATTTTTGGGAAGAGTTTGAGCAGGATTGGTATTAGATCTTGTTTGAAGGTTTGGTAGAATTCACTAGTGTAGCCATCTGGTCCCGGACTTTTGCTTCTGGAAAGGTTTTGGATAACTGATTCAATTTTGTTACTGGTGATCGGTCTGTTTAGATTTTCCAGTTCTTCATGGTTCAGCCTTGGAAGGCTATATGTTTCTAAGAACTTGTCCATTTCTTCTAGGTTATTGAATTTGGTGGTATATAGTCCTTCATAGTATTTTTGGATGATCCTTTGTATTTCTGTGGTGTCTGTGATAACTTCCCCTTTTTCATTTCTGATTTTGTTAGTTAGTGTCTTCTCTCTTTTTATCTTAGTGAGTCTAGCCAATGGTATGTCGATTTTGTTAATCTTTTGAAAGAACCAGTTCTTTGTCACATTAATTTTTTCTATTGTCTTTTTGTTCTCTATTTCATTTAGTTCTGCTCTGATTTTTGTTATTTCCTTTCTTCTGCTGACCTTGGGTTTCACTTGTTCTTCTTTTTTCTAGTTCTTTATGTTGTAACATGAGGATATTTATTTGGGATTTTTCTTGTTTCTTGAGATAGGCCTGTAATGATATAAATCCCTCTTAAAACTGCTTTCGCTGCATCCCCAAAATTTTGGTAGGATGTATTTTGATTGTCATTTGTTTCTATGTATTTTGATCTCTCCTCTAATGTCTTCTTTGACCCAGTCGTTCTTTAAAAGTATATTGTTTAAATCTCCATGTATTTGTGTTTTTTTCTGCTTTCTTTTCTCAGTTGACATCCAATTTCAAAGCCTTGTGATCAGAGAATATGCTTGGTATAATTTCAATTTTCTTAAATTTGCTGAGGCTGTTTTTATGCCCCAATTTATGGTCTATCCTTGAGAATGTTCCATGTACACTCGAAAAGAATGTATAGTCTGATGTTTTAGGATGAAGTGCTCTATATATGTCAATGATGTCCATTTCATCTAATGTGTTATTTAGGGCTGCTATTTCGTGATTTATTTTCTGTTTGGATGATCTGTCCATAGCTGTCAATGATGTATTTAAGTCCCCTGGTATAATTGTATTTTGGTCAATTTCTCCCTTTAGTTCTGTTAGTATTTGCTTGGTATCTTTCAGTGCTCCCTGATTGGAGCATAGATATTGATGACTCTTATGTCTTCTTGTTGTATAGTCCCCTTTACCATTATGAAATGTCCATCTTTGTCTCTTTCACCCTGAAGTCTGTTTCATCTGATATCATTATGGCTTCACCTGATTTTCTCTGGGTACCATTTGCTTGGAGTGTCAATTTCCACTCTTTCACTTTGAGTCTATGCTTGTGCTTGTAGCTGAGATGTGTCTCTTGGAGATAGCATATGGTTTGGTTTAGTTTTTTGATCCAGTCTGCTACTCTGTGCCTTTTTATTGGTGAGTTCAGTCCATTTACATTTAGGGTGATTATTGATACGTAAGGATTTCCTGTCATTCTACCTTTAGTTTTCGGGTAGGACTCTGTCTCCATTGTTTCTTTGCCTTTTTTTGTTGTCTATTATTTCTGTCTGGTGGTATTGTATGATGTTTCTCTCTGTTTCTTCTTTTATTACAGTATGTATTTCAGTTCTGGATTTTTTTTGAGTAGTTATCCTTAAGTTTATGGAAAAGAAAGTTTGGTATTTAGAGTATTCCATTTTCTTCAGCACGCTTACTTTCTCTATTCTCATATTCCGGTTCAGGCCTATACTCTCCCCCTTTTTATGTTTCGGTTGCCACAAATTGTCCATGTTGATGGTGGTCTAATAGCCTCCTTTAGTAATTCTTGTAGTGTAGTTCGTGTATTAGAAAATTCCCTCAGCTTCTGTATGTCTGGTAAGGTCTTTATTCCTCCTTCATATCTCAATGATATCTTTGCTGGATATATTATTCTTGGCTCATAATTTCTCTCTTTCAATAGTTTGAATATTTGGTTCCACTCTCTCCTGGCTTGGAGAGTTTCTGCTGAAAAATCTGATGATAATCTAATGGGCTTTGCTTTGTAGGTTACCATCTTCTTTTTCCTGGCTGCCTTGAGGATTCTTTCTTTGTCTCTGATTTTAGACAGCTTCAATACAATGTGCCTTAGAGAAGGCCTGTTGGGATTGAGGTAATTAAGTGTTCTATTTTCTTCTTGGATTTGAGGCTCCAGTTCTTTCCACAAATTTGGCAAGTTCTCATTGACAATTTGTTTGAATATATTCTATGTTCCCTTCTCTCTTTCTTCTCCTTCTGGTATGCCCATTATTCTTATATTGCTCTTTCTGATGGAGTAGAAAGTTCTTGTAGTGTTCTTTCATTCCTTTTAAGTCTCAAGTCTCTTTCTTCTTCCATCTGTGTAATTTCCAGGTTTCTGTCTTCAATGTCACTGATTCTTTCCTCCATCTGGTCAACTCTACTACCTAAGCTGATTATTTCATTCTTTATGTCTTCTATTGAGTTCTTAATCTCCAGAAATTCTATTTGGTTCTTTTTTAAAATTTTAATCTCTTTCACAAAATGCTCATGGTGTTCTTTGATTGTGTTCTTAGTTCATTAAACTACCTTTCTGTGTTTTCTTGCATCTCGTTGAGTTTTTTCAGAACTGCAATCTTGAATTCTCTGTCAATTAAATCATATATTTTCATATCTTTCAGTTCCTTTTCTGGAGACTTTTCACTTTCTTTCTGAGCTGGCTTGTTGCCTTGGTTATTCATGTCAATTTCTTATTTACTATTTCTCTTCCTAGACATCTACAGGAGTGACTTCTGGAACAGGTTGATAGGAAGAGGTCTTTCTTTTGTTTTCCAGTACTTGTTGGTAGAATGTTTTAGTTTTTTCTCTGACTGAAGCTTTTTTTTTTTTTTCTGTCTCACACTGTAGTGCTATGTTTTCTCTGCACTATTCCAGCTTCTCACACAATGGGGGGATTCCCTGGGAAACGGGCTTTTCCTCTGTTAATAGTTTGCCTGGGTTATAGGGCTCCACATTCCTGTGGGGATGCAGAGAGCATTTGAAGTTCCAAAGCTCTTTCTGCACCAGATTCAGAGCCCGTATGTTGCAGCAGTTCTGTTTACTGTTGCAGTGATCCACCCAGATAGGTGGGGCCAGGGGCGCGGTGAGTTGTGAGAGGTGGCCCAGAGCAATGGCTGGGACCAGCACCACAGCTGGTCCCACTTCCACAGCTCCCTCTCCTTTTCCGGAACTAGTTGGGCTGCGAATCTGTATGTGCGGTCCACAGTTCTCAGAACAGCAAATATTCTGTTCTTTTGATCTGACACTGCTACAGTTCTGCTTCTAGCACTGGGAAGGTGGGGGTGGGGCAAGCTCTGGGAGGGTAGGGAGGGGGTGGCTAGTCTCAGTGCCTAAAGTTTCCATTCTCTGCTCAGTGGAGAGGGCTTAAACCACCGTTCTCAGCCTTCCTCCCTCAGTCTTTTTTCCGAGGTCTCTGCCGTGAGCGTTGTTTTCAGCCGTGTTATATGCTGCTCCCTCAGCCCTGTGGCCCATAAGCGGAGCCCTAGCAGTCCGAGTTCTTCCCTCTCCCACAGCTGCGGTAATTCCGGGATGCAGCGAGTTTGGAGTACTGAGCTAGGTCTGCGTCCTGCGCCCACCTGGCTCCGTCTGCGCACTTCTCCCTTCCCTCCTCCCCTGCTGACGCGATTCACTGAGGTGAATTCAGTAGTGGGCCTCTTTGTCTTGCCTGTCTGGTGTGCAGGGAGTCTTTCGTGGAGTTATAGTTGTTCGATTAGTTGTAAATTCTAGGGGAACTTTACAGAGGCTCACCTCAAGCCGCCATTTTGATGATGTCTCTTCAGGAGAGTGTCTTTAGAAACAGAAATGCACCATATCTCCTGCTTCTCCACCATTCCTCCACTCCAGTCTGTAAGCAGGCAGCTTGCATTCCAGCCCATCGACCTCTCTGCTACCCATGGCTAACCGGAGGCCAGTGGAACCCAAACTCTGTAGGCCTAGGCTCCCTTATGTTCTCAGCTTCTTCTCCCGTATCAGGAGGCCCTAACAATTCATTAGCCACCTCAACTGTCCACACTAGGGGTTGCTGGCCCCAATCTACACCAGTGTAGTCCTTTTCTCCATGAGCTTTGAGCTGCTTTCCCAAGGAAAGGACATTTCCTTACTACAGCAGGGGCAAACCAAAGGTACAATTGTACCTGGACTCATCATACAAACTTGGTGTGCACTAAAGGACACAAGACTTACAGAGGCTTCCAGCCCATTGACATAGTCATGGCAACTGCTGTCATGAAACATAGAGGAGCACTTAGCAAGTCTGGGGGGTGCCAGGAAGAAAGGACAAACACACACACACACACACACACACACACACACACACACACACACGGGGGGGGGGGTATTAATTGGGCTCTTGCCAAGGGTGGAAGTGGTGGGAGCAGGAAAGAGACTTGTTGTCACTTTTTGGGTCCCCTGGGCTAAGATCCTCAGCTGAATCAGATAGATTGCTCTCTCTTGTCCAATCCCCCTCACCACTGCCGTATGCCTAACAGGTTTTATAGATATTACTGTGGGGAAGTGAGAGCTTAAAGTTTCCTAGTCTGTTATTTTGATGACCAACACTCTACATTGTATTCTGTCTGCTATACTGCTTCTCCTCAGTGCACAGTCAAAATTCAGTTTTCAAGTTTGAACCAAGGTTAATAACAGAGGGAAACTGAGCTGCTGAGATCAAGTTTGGTAAGGGAATTTTATTTATTTATTTTTTGAGGCTAGCAAACTGTTTAAGTAGAGGCGGTGAAAAGCTTAATATATTTAAAATTAGGAAGCTAAATAAATGATTCCTCATTGCTCTCCCTTGTCCAATGCCCCTCACCACTACTTCAAGGCTGCACAGCCCTTGTATCACTGGGCTCATCTGATGAAACATCTGCTCCCCACTGGTCTAGAAACTTCTGTTCTCGTGCATCTCTGTCCCCTGTGTTCACTACATGTCTATGGCTGGTACAGCCACTAACATGTTGAGTAAGGGAAATATCTCTCTGCCCAGCCCGAAGAGTGGAAAACAAACAAACAAGCAAACCCGTCCCATCCCTTCTGTGAAAGCACGGCCTTAATGGAGGCTGGAACAAAGGAGTGTAAATGCTGGGTGGGAATTATTTCCACATCAGTCCCTGAGCTGCTGTATGCCTAACAGGATGGTGAACATAACTAGCACTGATATTTTCTGGGTGTACTTGGAAAATCTGGGTCAAAAGGAGAAGCCTGACCATTTTCCAAAGATGGATCAATTCAGAAGTGAGAGCAAATCCCTTCTCACCTGTTGTTTCATTGTCAGGGACTCAACCATCACCTGTCCACATCTGTATTCTCATCCAGAGACAGTCTGAAACAAAAAGAGGCCATGACTTTTAAACACTGCTAGATACACTGGTCATGAATTCCCTGACGTTCACCTGGGAATGACCCTCTCCGAGCCCATCCCTCACTCATATGCAGAGTTATCTAAGACAAACGGGAACCCCCTCTTCTCCTGAGGTCAAAAGGAAGGAGGCTTTGGCTACTCTGTGCATAGGGAAGAAAATATTCTCATTTACCAATAACAAAATAGAAGCCACAAAGTGTTATATTTTAATAAGACTGCCTGTTTAGAGTTACTATTTAGTTAATGTGCAATTCCTGGGATTAAAACAAAATCCCAGGAAACCCTCACACTTATTTCTTGGGGAGTCTCATCTCTAGTGCACGGACACCACTCCCCAACTTCCTGTTTAACAATTCTCGGTGAAATGCACCAGCATTTATTTTCCATCACGCACCCTCCCTGCTGAGCCCTGCCTCCACCTGGGATTCACTTGTCCTCAGTTCTCAGTCCTCTTGGCTCCTCCACATTTGGGATTCAGGCCACATCAAAGGCCTTGGACATGAGGCCAGCCTACTTTGGAATCTATTTCATGGTGGGTGGAACAATACAAGGACACATGTCTTGTTGGAGGGTTTCTGACATCAGGCACTGGAATTCTCCTCACAGGAAAGAAGCAGGAGGACATACATCACAAGCCTTCTGTTGCTCCCATAGCCCCACAGGGCGGACAGCCTCATCCCATATGCAGTGCCGGAGTTTAATTAGGGGGGAATTTAGTTGACCCCTTCAGATATTTTAGTGAAATGATAGTTGGAGTTCTGGCCTAGTAATTATCGCTGGCAGTAACATCTTCATTTCACAATTTATGTCTATAAAAACATTTGTAAACTGTAAAGTTCTACCTAAATCAGTGTTAGTAATTAACTGGACTGCATTCACAAATACTGATACTGTATCAGGAATGGAGTGGATTACACCCCCCCTCATCCTGGAGGTCCCCAAAGAGAAAACTTTTCTGAATATTTTCCAGCTTTTTGCTCGGACCCAAAGCAGTATTAGACCACGACCTCCTTTTTTAGAATTGTATTTTCCTAGGCTTCTCTCTCATCTCAAACTCCTGAGCGCCTTAAACTAATTTGGTCATTGCTTCCAGGTGTCCTTCTCAAAATCCACAAATTAAGTCCTTTGGATTGGTGAGAAGGAAATGAGCTTCTTTGGCAGCTCTCCAAATGAGCTCCCACAGAACTGGAGAACCCGGGTGCTTACTCACATACTCTCACTTTCCCCCAAGAGAAATTATGGGCCTAAAAACCCTCTCTTTGCCCTAAGCTGTGCTGCCTTGGGGGAAGGGAGATGCAAGTAAAATCTAGTGCTTTCTCCTACCCTCTCTAATGCATCCAAATTCTTTTTTTTTCCTTTTTCCTCCAACAGCATGTTTTCAGGGGCTCCTGGACTGTGGTCAAGAGGGGCTGGAGCTTATTCATGTGCCACTTCAGGGGCCACAGCCGGGACCACGTGCTGGATGCCTCTCAACTTACGTGTGGGTGGGTGACACTCCTCTTAGGTCCCTTGGTGTGTGGTGCAGGTCCCACAGCTCCCCAAAAGGCACTTTTGTTCATGGATGGATGCTGAAGTATTGTTGTTGAGGGACGGAACAAAAGCAAGAATATTCTTAATCCACCATGATGCTTTCATCATTCCTCTGTACACTTTAAATATATACAATTTTATGTATCTATTATACCTCAATATGCTGGGAGGAAAAGAAGAGAACGATATAAACTCTTAAAATCCTGTGGGGAGGGATTTTTTTCCACTAATAATTTTATACCCAGAAAAATATTGATCAAGTATGATGATAGAAGAAGTACATATTCATTTTTACGAGGACTCAAAAAATTTACATCTCATGCCCCCTTTCTTAAGAAGGTGTTAGATGATACCCTCCAAAGAAGAGGAAAGCAAGGTGGTCATGTTTTCCCAAAATGAGAGGTATTGAGTTGGCCCAAGAGCAACAGATACCAATTTGAGCAGGCAGAGTGAAAATTCCCCAAGGGACATCTCCAGGAAAGAACAGAACTGATAGAATATCTAAATGTGTAAGCATTTAGAAATAAACTACTAACAGGAATCTATTTAGCCAATGAGAAAAAAATTAAAAGGAAATTAACAGAAAATTATACAAATGAAAACAAGGAGGCATTCCAGAAAAGCAGAGCAAACAAGAAAGGTGATAAAGCAATGTTACATTAGGACCTCCAGAAGGAAAGAGTATCATAATGTAAGATGGAAGTTTGGATCTAACATAACTCAAAATTGCAGAGTAAATGTTTAGTATGATAGGAGTAGGAAGGAAGAGAATCTCAATATTCAGTTATAAAAACATGAAATCCACAGATAATACCTAAAATGAAGAACTCAAGAGGCAGCAGTTTAAGACTGTTACCAAAATGATGTATAAAGATTAATACAAAAAGCACAGCAAAAAAAAAAAGGGAAGGGAAGAGAAAGAGTGAGGCTGTAGACTATGTTTTATGTTGCGTTAATTACACTTGATTTTTTAAACGTGTTCCATGAAGCTTCTTTTTTTAAAAAAAATTGAAATCTAAAGTGTTCTTTATTAAAAAGTAATTTCACAATCATTTTTTAGACAGAAAAGGAAAACAAGTGTTATATGATTACCAGCAGGTGGCGCCATTTTCTTTGTCAGCTTGAGACTTCTCTTCCTAAATCCTGCCTCCTCTTTTCTCTCACTCTTCTGATTACATTAAATTGCATGACATTTTTCCCTACCAGAAATGGAAGCCCAAACTGATTGATCTTTACGGAGAAATTCATTTGTTTCTATAAATTTCAGGCAACCACAAACATTTTTATAGTGAATACACAAAACTGAAATTATCAAGTGATTTAGTACAGTAAATGTACCTTGATATTTTTCTTTTCTAAAGTGAACGTGAATTCACTAAACTCTTCTCTTTTTCGTATTTCCCTTCAAAGAAAACCAGCAAATTTTCACAGAGCCAGCCTATTTAATGACCTACTTCCTCCAAGAGTTCATTAAAAAATATAAAATTTTGAAAGTACAGATACTACTGGTTATGGCAATATAATTTGGAATCTAAATAGATACTGATTACAAAGAGTCAGATTAGCGATTGAATGGATTTTACCGAATTCCACTGCCACTAGCTCTCCATGACTCCATAAAGTTGATCTTGAAGCAGCAGAAAAGGTTAATTTCTTGAGCAGTGGTTCCTGGATGCTACTCACATGTAACGCCCTGTCCTGGATGGCACCTCAGTTCTGCTCATCTCTTGCCCTGCCCTCTCCTCACACTTTCTACCCAATCTTGGCATTCATCTCTCCTCTCACCTGTCAACCGGTCTACCCACCTGGCAGCTTTCTCTTAGTGCTTCTTTTGCACCCACTCACATCAGTGTCTTTGACTTCTGTGCCTGAGAGCTGCATATTCTTTAAGTTCCAGGCAGGAGAAAGAACAAGGTGGGCCTCCAAAGGAAGCACAGGGAAGAGCATCTTGAACCCAAGAAGCACTGACGGTCCTTCACTGGAACAGGAAGAATACTGACCTCGGGCTCAGAGACATCCAGGAACTGCTTGCTGAAGCGCATGCCCCAGGCCAGAGACAGACTGCAGAATTTGTTTTTATTGTTCCAACCAGGTTAATCAGTTGTTTCCATAGTGGAGTGAACTTTATTTGCAAAACATATCCGATGAACATAACCTCAGTCAGAACCCTATGAGTTCTATTTTTTTGTGTGTGGTACTTGTAATACACAATTTATTAATCTGGGTATTAATTACAATAGTATTAACTTTATTTTTTAAACTGTATTTGTCAAATTGACTTCGTTAAATTGTACATTTGAATGTCATATTGATTACAAAATAATAAAAAAAATGCAAGTGCTCCTGTCAAGAACCACTTCTAAATTTAAAAAAATCAGCTTGTCAATATTTACAAAATGTACTGCAGGGATTTTCCTCCCATAAGTTCTATTTTAAAGGGACAGTGTCTGCTATGTTTACTAATGTGCTGTCCAATTCCATCACAGTTTTCAGAGCAAAATAGTTGCTTAGTAAATATTTAATACAATTTATTCATCCATTTAAAAACATCACTGAATGCCTGGCACTGTTGTGGGTATTACATATGGAGCAGCAAGAAAGACGAAAATTGTAATCAGAAGGTTTACATCCTCATGGGATGACAAACTACAGGTAAGTAAATAAATAAGCACAGTCCCTTTAGATAGATACAAGCATTATATGAGTGTATATGAGTCAAGGTGGAGGGGGAAATAGACTATTGAAAAGCCTGGCAGTGTGCCCTTGCCTGCTGTGGAGCCCAGATCGCTATACTAAGCTACCAGGTTGCAGTTTCCCAGAGATACTTGTGAAATGGTTAGGAGAGCAGATTTGGTCAGTCTTGGAGGCAGAGTTCTAGCAGGCCATCTGCGAGAGCGGGATGTTCTCACGGAACCCTGCGGCCAAATGTGAATTTACCCCCAGCAGATAGGACTTATAGCCCTACCAGAAATCCTCTGGTCACCTTGTCTGCCTGGCACTTGCAGCTTGACAAACACACAAGGGTCCCCCTTCCCCATGAGGGAGGGACAGACTTGTACTCTAGGGTAAGCGATTGAGAGTCAATGTCCTGGCCACGGTTTTTCTAGGCTGGTTGTTATAGGCACTCACAAAATATTTCCGATAAAGAGAACCGGCAGGGGCCATCCTGTGAGGGACCAGGAAGACAGCCCAAACCTGGCCGTGGCCCTGTGTGGGGTCTGGTGGTCAGAGGCTCCTCCAGGGAAGTTTTAGATGTCTGTCTCTCTCACTCGTGAGACAGCAATCAGCCCAACTGTTCCGGACATGACTGACAGTGTCACATTCAGCATGACACGGGCAGTGAGAGAACGAGAAGGGGTGGCAAAGGGTTAAGAAAGAAACTGAAGTCAAGAGATTTATGCACTAGGAGCCAAGGGTCTCACAGTCTCAAAGGACTGAAAGCCCTGAATTGGGCCACCGTGTGGCTTTTATTGATGTACACAAAAGGAAGTAGCATTGTTTTTTCACTGTCTGTGAGTCCCATACATCATACCAGAAAACTGATTCAAATCAATCACCCTTGCCGCAAGCGGCCAGTATTGAAAATCCCATAAGGTATTAGTAATTGTTGTATGTACCTCTCCAAGGGACAAAACCTTTATGGTGAAACTTACTGATAAGAATACATGGAGAACTGATGTTATCACATCATTGAATCACTTCCCAAGCAGGTTGTGGGAAGAAATATAGCCACAGAGGCAGAAGCTCTCCTTAGATGGGGGAAGGTGGGGGTCTTTGTCCACCTCTGTCAACCCCATGAGTTCTCCTGATGGCCCCTGTGCAACTGTGCCTGGCTTAGGTTGTTCCTCCCTTGAGGAATCTTACCCGTCATTGACTGACCAGCCATCCTTTGGGGCCAAACAGGGAGACATAGGTGTAAGCACAAAGGTGAAGCAAAGTCCCTGAAAGGATCCATCTCACAGACTCTTCTTTCTTTAGAGGTAGGCACGAGGGGACTGATGGGTAGGCTGCTGTGTGACAACATCTCTCCCTTTTTGTTTTTGAAGCATGAGAAATGCAGACCTTGCGGATTTTTCATTCATTGTCTGTTGAATGGCTGTTTGTCCACTTCTGAAGACTAAACAAAACAAACATAAAACAATAACCAGAATAGCAATAGCACCTGCAAACCCTCTACCTAAAGTCTTCATCCAATTGACAGGGTTTAAAGCAGAGAATCCTTCTGCTGCCGCAGAAAGTGTCTCCTCTCCAGGGAGGAGTTGAAGCTTGGCATTAGACATCTGATCAACTTCTTGTTGCAGTTGTGAAATGTCCACGGTGAGATTGGGCATATGCCCCAGGAGATGGGCTTGTACCTCAGAACAAGGGGTACTAGTTTGATTATAAGAGAAAGGAGTTACACCATAGGTAGAAACATTCCAATCACATTTTAAAGTAATCATAGTACAGAGATTTTCCAATTGATCACCAAGAAATACAACAGTAGTTTCTAAATCAGCTAATCTAACATTAATTTTCTGATCTATCTTAAGTTGTTGATTCCAAGATTTACTAGCATTTTCATGTCATTTTTATACAAATTCAGTGGTCTGTACCATTTGGTATAGAGCTACTCCAGAAATGGCAGCTACAGTGGCTATAGCAATTATTCCCATAATAGCTGCAATTAAGAGTCCAATAAATCTTTTGGTTCTTCCTGCGGTTGACTGTCAGGCTTGTCTTCAGTGCGTTGTACATGATATGGTTTAATACACCCACAAAGGACGTTCTTCCGGGCCCGGAGAAACACAAGCATAGCCTCATCCCCATGTTAACAAGGTTCCTAACTGCCATTGATTAGTTTGGATAGCTTTCCACCAAATGGGCACATTCTCCAAAGCTTTAGGACTATGGAGATTGTTAACATGTCTTTCTGTAGCTGTGCGCCCAAGGTGTGGTACAGTGCTAGAGCCAGAAGAATTCAAAAAATTTAAAGTAAACATGGCTTTAGCTAGCTGTACTTGTGGGGGATTCTTACTGTCTCCCCCTTTTTGTTTTGTTTCATGGCATTAAGTACTGCTTTCCTGCTGAGCCAACCTGTCCCACCCACTGGGAGCTACCACCACGCCCAGAGAGCACAATCTCAGCCATGATCCCTGAAAACCCCCATTACTTGGAACCCCCTACACCACCAACCTTGATCGGGATTGGACCCCAGGTACACCCAACAATGGCCAAAGAAGAAAGGAACTGTAGGGGGAAGGAGGGAGAGTACAAAAAGCAAAGACACAAGGAGAGGGAGAAAATGAGAGGTCGCTGGCAAAAGCCTACAGCACCTGGTTTTCCCCCGTGCTCTTCCAACCAACTACCCATTGAGCCCAACCCTGCTTAGCTTCTGAGACTAGAAGTGACAAGGTGCTTCATGGAGGTCATATGATTATAGACGATAGCAGCTGAGGCCGGGTACCACAAAAGCATATGACATATGGCCCTGCCACTCCAGTCTCCATTCACCAGCAGGCTTTGGAACCCTGGGTCACCAGCCTCTTGAGCACAGGCTCTCCTGACCCATCGGCCAGTATTCCATGGGCCAAGTAGTCCCCAGGCTGCATCTTCTGAGTGCCCCGGAGTTTGTGCACACTCGGGAGTGTGGCCAGTAGCATCATTGCCCTAAACAACTGGAAGTGCTGGGAGGAAAGTCAAGTCTCCTGTGTTTCTTTCTTTTTTTCCTCTTATACACTCCTTTCAGGTTTATTAAATATCAAAACAAACTTTGTAATTAAAAACCCATATGAGTTGTTAGACACGATCTACCACCCCTCCTTGAGAACCGCTGTGCTAGGATTTCTATCCCTTTCTTTTCTTTCTTTCTTTTTTTTTTTTTTTTACTAATTTCACGTGTACAAAACAATGTAATAGTTAAACATTTATCATTTATATCCCTCACACAGTGATAACCCCTTCCTTCAATCTACTATTCCTCTGACATCGCAAACAGCCATTACATTTCCACTGCCTCAATTCCTAAAGTTGTACTCCACTTCTTGTAAATATATATATATATATATATATATATATATATATATATATATATATATATATATATAAAACCACGCAGCAGCTTAACCATTTGTTTCCTTCTACCTGCTCCCAAAGCAAGGAGAGTCTGTAAGACGGATCCTTTCAGGGACTTTGCTAACCCTTTGTGTTTGCACCTTATGCCTCCCTGTTTGGTCCCAGAAAGATGACTGGACAGTCAATGACGAGTAAGATTCCTCACGGAAGGAACAACTCAAGACAGACGCAGTCGAGTGGGGACCAACAGGAAAATCCATGGGGTTCACAGAGGTGGACACAGCCCCCCACCTTCCTCAGGCTAAGGAAAGTCTCAGCTTCTGTGGCTGTATTCCTTCCCAAAACCTGCAAGGGAAGTGATTCAGTGAGGTGCTCTCCATCTATTCATATGCATATAGGTTTTGTCCCTTGGGGAAGTTGGGACTTAAGGTCCAGCTTCCTGCAGGCAAGGGTGATTGACTTAAATTGGTTTCCTATTATGATGTATAGAATTCACAGATCTTGAGATTGACAAGCTTTATCTCCTTTACTTCCCCACCGAACTAATAAAAGCTGATGTCTTTCCATTTCTTTGTGTCTTCTTCAATTTCTTTCAAAAATGTCTTATAGTTTTCAGCATATAAATCCTTCACATCCTTGGTTAAGTTTATTCCTAGGTATTTTATTCTTTTTGCTGCAATTGCAAAAGGAATTGTTTTTTCTATCTCTTTTTCTGAGATTTCATTGTTGGTATATAGGAAAGCAATGGACTTTTGTACGTTGATTTTGTAGCCAGCAAATTTACTATATTCATTGATTGTTTCTAATAGCTTTTTGGTGGAGTCTTTAGGGTTTTCTATGTATAGCATCATGTCATCTGCAAACAGTGACAATTTAACTTCTTCATTCCCAATTTGGATGATTCCGTGCTCATGGATTGGAAGAATCAACATCGTTAAAATGGCCATATTACCCAAAGCCATATACAGATTTAATGCAATCCCCATTAAAATCCCAATGGCATTTTTCAAAGAAATAGAACAAAAAATCATCAGATTTGTTTGGAACCACAAAAGACCCCGAATAGCCAAAGCAATATTAAAAAAAAAGAACAATACTGGAGGTATCACACTCCCTGATTTTTCCTTGTACTACAGGGCTACAATAATCAAAACAGCTTGGTATTGGCGGAAAAACAGACTCATAGACCAATGGAATAGAATTGAGAACCCAGAAATAAAACCACATAAATATGGACAGATAATTTTTGACAAAGAAGCTAAAAACATACAATGGAGAAAAGACAGCCTCTTCAATAAATGGTGCTGGCAGAATTGGATAGCCACGTGCAAAAGAATGAAACTGGACTGCTATCTGTCACCATGTACCAAAATTAATTCAAAATGGATCAAAGACTTAAGCATAAGACCTGACACAATAAACTGCATTGAAGAAAACATAGGTACTAAACTTATGGACCTTGGGTTCAAAGAGCATTTTATGAATTTGACTCCAAAGGCAATGGAAGTAAAAACTAAAATAAACAAATGGGATTATATGAAACTGAAAAGCTTCTGCACAGCAAAAGAAACTATTGACAAAATAATGAGGCAACCAACTGAATGGGAGAAGATTTTCGCAAACAGTGCCTCTGATAAGGGGCTAATATCCAAAATATACAAGGAACTCATGAAACTCAACAACAAAAAAACAAACAACCCAATTGAAAAATGGACAGAGGACCTGAAGAGACATTTCTCCAAAGAGGATATACAAATGGCAAATAGACATATGAAAAAATGCTCAACATCGCTAATCATCAGAGAAATGCAAATGAAAACCACAATGAGATATCACCTCACCCCAGTCAGAATGGCTTTCATCAACAAAACAAATAGTAACAAGTGTTGGAGAGGCTGTGGAGAAAAAGGAACTCTCATACACTGTTGGTGGGAATGCAGACTGGTGCAGCCGCTATGGAAGGCAGTGTGGAGGTTCCTCAAAAAATTACGAATAGAATTACCATATGACCCAGCAATCGCTCTCCTGGGTATCTATCCCAAAAATATAAAAGCATTTCTCTATAGAGACACGTGTACGCCAATGTTCATTGCAGCTTTGTTTACGGTGGCCAAGACATGGAAACAACCAAAATGTCCTTCGATAGATGAATGGATAAAGAAGTTGTGGTACATATACACAATGGAATACTATTCGGCGTTAAGGAAAGATGATATAGGAACATTTGTGACAACATGGATGGATCTCGAGAGAATAATGCTAAGTGAAACAAGTCAGACAGAAAAAGCAGAGAACCCTATGATTTCACTGATATGTGGTATATAAACCAAAAAGAACAAGACAAACGAATGAGAAACAAAAACTCATAGACACAGACAATAATTTAGTGGTTACCAGAGGGTAAGGGGGTGGGGGGTGGGTGATGAGGGTAAAGGGGATCAAATATATGGTGATGGAAGGAGAACTGACTCTGGGTGGTGAACACACAATGGGATTTATAGACAATGTAATACAGAATTGTACACCTGAAATCTATGTAAATTTACTAACAATTGTCACCCCAATAAAATTAATTAAAAAAAAAAAAAAAAAAAAAAAGCTGATGTGAGGTCGGATTTGGTGCTTCTAGTCCTTGAGATTGGGGTCCCTTGGTCTGCTTAAACTCTATTCATGACTACTGTCTTTTCTTAACCCTGCGCTGCCCTTCTTGCTCCCCACAACTCTTGTCGTGCGGGACGCGACATGCATACATATGTATAATTATAGTTGATATTCATTATTGTTCAGCTGTGCAGCCATAAAGAAGAATGAAATCTTACCATTTGCAACAATATGGATGGACCTAGAGAACATTATGTTAAGTGAAATAAGTCACAGAGAGAAAGACATATACCATATGATCTCACTTATATATGGAATCTAAAGAAAAGAATAATTGAATGAACCAATCAGAAACAGTCTCAGAGACGTAGAGGAAAAAGTGAGGGTTGCTAGATGGGAGGGGGGTGGGGATAAGGGAGAAGGTGAGGGGATTAGAAAGCACAATCAGTAATTACAAGATTGCCACGGGGATATGAAAGTCAATTTGGGAAATGTAATCAATAATGTTGTAAAGATTTTGTAGGGTATCTGATGATGGACACTTGTCTCGTTAGGGAGACCACCTCAGGGATGATGTAGATGCCTGATCACTGCACTAAACACAAAGGTTTAGCAAAGTCCCTGAAAGGATCCGTCTTACAGACTCTCTTTTCTTTGGGGGCAGGTAGAAGGAAACAAATGGTTAAGATGCTGCGTGGCTATATATATATATATATATATATATATATATATATATATATATTTACAAGAAGTGGAGTACAACTTTAGGAATTGAGGCAGTGGAAATGTAATGGCTATTTGCGATGTCAGAGGGATAGTAGATTGAGGGAAGGGGTTATCACTGTGTGAGGGATATAAATGATAAATGTTTAACTATTACATTGTTTGTACACGTGAAACTATACACCAGAAGTCTCCTGTGTTTCAGTGCAGTCACAGAACTGTCTGCCCTTCTCTTACTCAGTATGCATCGTTCATTCCACGCGTTCCACAAAGCCAGCCATGATGCAGGCTGGATTTTCAGCAGCAGCACTAACAAGGCACAGCAAGAAAGACAGCAACTTACAGTGACCAGTCACGTGTTGGACTGGAAACTCCCAGAGCATAGTGAAACTGTTGGGCCTCAGCACCCAGAACCAGAATGACTATAGCTGTCATCATGGAAACTTTCTGGTGACTTATCTTCAAAGATAGTCACCCATTGCTCTTCTCTTTATACAAACATGACACCCCCCCAGGGCTTACTCACAAAGAATGTACATGTAAAATACATATGCATTCATATGTATATGCATGTGTATGTACACAATCGAAAGATCTCTGTAGGATGGATCTCTGTATTCACCACCCTAGTCAGTAAATGGGACATTTCCAGCAGCCCAAAAGCTACTGGTGTCCCTCCTGAGAAGAAGCCCTCTTCCCAGGGTGACCGGTACCCTGATTTTTATGACAATTATGTCTTACTAGGACTCACAGTTTAACTCCCAGGTGGGCACCTCTCAGCTGAGGCACTGAGTTTGTCGGTTTTACTGCATGCAGATGGATTATGATGCGTGTCCTGTTTGGGGATTGGCTGCCTGGACAATTCACCCTGCTTCTGGGAGCAGCCAGGGCTCATGCATTCCCATGGCTATTTAGTGTTATGTGCATAGGCCACGTTCATCCATTCTCTTGTTAGACACACTAGGCCCATTTCACCTTGGGCTCCGGGAGCACAGGGCCCGAGCTGTGTCACGTTTCCCTGGCCACTGGCGCTTACACTTAGGAGCAGAACTCCTGAGTCAAAGGGTGATCTGACATTCCTGGGTAAAGCTACCATCTTTTCTAAAATGGGACATTTCTGTGTGCCAGGCCCTGTGCTGAGCCTGGAAGGTGGGTGGAGGCAGCATTAATCAAAGCATTAGTCAAAGAAATCTAAGCCCCACACTGGAGCAGGCTGTCAGGGTAAAGCAGGCTGCTTTGAGAGGGATGAAGCGGGAGGCCTGGCTGAGTTTGCAGAGGGTGGTCAGAGATGCCCCCCCTGGTCAGAGTTAGGGACAGCTGCTGAGAGTGAACGCTGAGCAGGAGGTGCTAACTGTGTGAAACACTCCAGGCAGGACGAAGGGTGTGTGCAAAAACTCTGAGGCTGGAGAGGGTGTATTAGTCACTCTGGCTACCAGATCAAAGGACCACAGAGGGGAAGCTAAAACAACAGAAATGTGTTTTCTCACAGTTCTGGAGGATGGACATCAGGGCGCACTGGTGTCTCTTCCTCCTCTTGTTAGGGCACTAGCCCTACCAGATCAGGGCCCCACCCCGATGACCTCATTTCACCTCGAGCACCTCCTCACGGGCCCTGTCTCCAAGCTCAGCCACACTGGGGCTTAGGGCTTCGATATCTGAATTGGAGGAGATCAACATCCAGTCTCCAACAGGAGGTGAGGGGTGTTTGGGAAACGAGCCTGTCAGGGGAGAGAGGTTAAGCAGTGTCTGGGTCCTTTGTTTTGTAAGAAACTGCCCAGAAATGTAATGCTCTAAAACAATCATCTTCCTTTATTCACTCAAGATTTCACAGTTTGGGCAGAGCCCAGGGGACTGCTCCTGTCTGTCCCATGTGACATCAGCTGAGGCCTTACTCACAATGGCTGACACTGGGAGGTCAGCTGGGGTGACGTCCAGGGGCCACGGTCCACCTTCATGGGACTGCGGTGGGCTTCTTCCTCTCAGCATGGTGGCGGGTTTAGAAGAGCAAGAAAGCAAATATTGCCAGTGTTTTAAAGGTTAGGCCTGAACCTGGCAGGAGTGTCATTCCTGCCATTGTAAAGGTGACAGAGCCCAGGTAGAGCTACTTGTCTTTTTGGGTAATAAAAATGATATATATTTCAGGTGTACAACATGATGTTTTTTGTCTATATAGTGAAATGATCAGTACAGTCAAGCTAATTACCATATCCATCTCCTGACACAGTTACCATTTGTGTGTGTGTGTGTGTGTGTGAGCACCTGAAACCCTGTCTCAGCAAATTTCCAGTATACACTACAGAACTGTTAACTAGAGTCACCATGCTGTACATTGCGTCTCTAGACTTACGCATCCCACAGAACTGCAACTTTGTACCCTTTGACCAACATCTTCCCATGTCCCTCACCTCCTGGCCACTGGTGACCACACGGACCTCATCATCTCTCAGCCAGGTGTGGCAATAAACACTGTCATCTTTTATGTTTGGCACCATCTCCTCGGCTATACATGATCTGACAATTAAGTTCTTGAATATGTTGCTAACCTTTTTTGATATCAGAGCGATTATTCGTTATGAATTTCTACCAACTGGACAAACAGTTATCCGAGTTAATGACTTGAAAGAGCTGAAAAGGCTGCATGAAGAGTCAGACGGCCTGAACTTTTCACCAACAAGTCATCGTTTTCGTATCACGACCATGCACCCGCTCACACGGCACTGTCTGTGAGGGAGGTTTTAGCCAGGAAACAAATAACTGTATTGGAACACTGTGGGGACAGATCCCCAAAAAGCAGTTTCCAGGCTCTCGGCCTCACATAGAAAGGTTCTGGCTCAGGTAGTAAATGGCCATCAACTGTGATTGGATGGCCATCAGCTGTGGCTAGTTGGCCGTCAGCTGTAACCCGTGAGCCATTGGCCACTAATATAACTGCCGTGGCTACACTAGCAGCAAATGGGGGCTAGCAAGAGCAGATTGCAGAGAGGTGGATGCCGCCGGTGAGAATATAGTGATATGACTCCCCTACTTATGGCTCCGTGTGTGTTCCTTTTTGGCCTCACCATATCCTGCGTTCTTATGTGGGGAGAGGGAGAAGAGACCCCACCTGCCGCTCTGCACGACAAACACCCTCCATACTCACCTGATCTGGCTCCCAATGACTTCTTTCTTTACCCAAGGTAAAGGAAATAATGAAAGGAAGACATTTTGATGACATTCAGGACATCAGGGATAATACGACAGCTCTGATGGCCATTCCAGAAAGTGAGTTCCAAAATTGCTTCGAAGGGTGGACTAGGCTCTGATGTCCATGCATATCTTCCCAAGGGGAGCACTTCGAAGGTGACCATAGCGATATTCAGCAATGAGATATGTAGCACTTTTTCTAGGATGAGTTCGTGAACTTATTGTCTGACCTTGTATATCTCCTTGCTGTTGAAGCATATATTGGCCAGATCTTTCTCCAAGCAAAGATAACCCCAAATAATTAAGGCACTTGGTAAAAGCACACAAAAGATGTGAAAGTTGGGGCAAGCTGTCCCAAATGCCGCTGTTGGTTCTGTGATTTGTTCTTTTGTGGCCGATGCATGGGGGTTCCGTGACTCGGTTTGCAGTGGAGGATGTGCATTTCTCAGGAGTGAGGTCCATGGCTTTGATCAGCTTCTCTACCAGGAGATAGCCTCCGACCCACAGGTTAAGGGCTGAGTCCCTCAAGACTGCCCACCCCATTCAGATGCCAACCCAAAGTCCAGGTGGTCACCTGTGCTACTGACTGACTGGCTGTCAATCATAGGTTCCCGTGCCCCTCCACCTCGGGTTTGATTAATTTGCTAGAGCAGCTCACAGGACTCAGGAAACTAGATTACTAGATTACCAGTTTATTATAAAGGATATTAAAGGATACAGATCAATAGCCAGATGAAGAGATACATAGGGCAAATTCCCGAATGTCAGAGCTTCTGTCCTTGTGAAGTTTGGGAGTTACCTTGGTGGCACATGGAGGTGTTCTGGTTCTCCAACATGGAAGCTCCTTGAACCCTCTTCTTTTGGATTTCCTGGAGACTTCATTAGATAGGTATGATTGATTAACTCACTGGCCTCTGGAAACTGATTCCACCTTCAGCCCCAACTGCCCCCTATTCATAACCGGGTTCCCCAGCAACAAGCCTTCATTTCATCCTTAGGTGCTTTCCAAGTGTCACCCCATTAACACAAACCCAGTGGTGGCTGAAAGGGCCTTATTAAGACTAACAAGAAACTCATTTCACCTTTATAGCTCTGACGTGATTTCAGGAAGTGAGGACAAGAGACCAAATATAAAAAAAGTTCTCATTACTCAAATCTCTCAGGAAATTCCAAGGGTGCTGTGAGGCAAGAACCCCGGATGAAGACAAAATATAAATGATAAATATATTTTGGTCACCCCAAGGACCTAACACCGTCAAATTATAACACTCTTATGTCAATTTATACCAGCTTAATTTCAAGAACATATCAAACTCTGCTCCCTCACAGCTCCAACCCCACCCAGTTATTTATGTCACCAAATTACATCTTTATGCATTTTGTGTTTCAAAACATAGGCTAATAATTGTTTTCTTACACATTGGTCTCTTAAGTAGAACACAAAGTAGAGCTACACACCAATGTTACAACAATACCAGCTTTTATAAGTGTCCATTCATTTACTTTGTGTAGAGATCTTCATTTCTTCATAAGGCTTTGAGTTACTGCCTAGTGTCCTAGTGAGTTACTGTCCTAGAGACCTGTCCCACAAGAATGCCCTTCATGTGAGGCAGGTCTGGTGGTAAAGAACTTTGTCAGCTCTGGTGTATCTGGGAATATCTAAAATTTTCCCTCGTTTTTAAAGGACAGTTTTGCCAGATATAGGATTCTTAGTTGACAGCTCTTTTCCTTCAGTGTGTTGAGTACATCAACCCACTGCCCTCTGGTCACCATGGTTTCTGATGAGAAATCTGCTCATGAACTTTTTGGCAAAAATAGCTATGAACTATACCTACTCTCGGCTTTATAGATGTTCGTAGTGTACCTTATCCAGTCCTATGTAACAGAACATTTTCCTATAATGTCGTGATATCACTTAAGTTGTAGCATCATTTTGAGACCATCGGAGTTTAAGAAAAAGGAATTGAATATTTTCAGTGCGGACACTATAAGATCTTCAAAAGACAAAGATTATGACAGATTTTCAAATTATAAATGAAAAGGTCACTGAAGCATCCTACAAATTTTAATTTCTAATAAAGGAAATATCTGCCTTTAACACTCCACATAAACAAAAAGCTCTTTGAGGTCCCTTTTCTTTTTTTACAGAGTAAAGGGGTCTTGACACCAATAAGTGAGAAAACCATGTGGCTTATGCCCAGCTGTGATTGTTCCTATCTTGCTCGAACCTCATAAAGCACCATCATGATGGAATTACAAAAAATCCTATATAAAGTCCTGGCAGGGCTGAGGTTTTTGTCCTTATAACCCAGGAAGCTGATTTGTGGTGCCCTGTCGGAGTTGGACCATTTAGCTTGTTTTCTCCTGGGTTTTGTTTTTTTTCTGTTTAGTTTATATTTTCTTTTGTCTTTACACTGTTTCTCAATTTTGTTTTCCTTTATAACTTTCCATTTTCTGATTTTTCTTTGTCCTCTTTTCTCAGTTTTCTTTTTTCCTTTTCGTTTTTCAATTGTTTTCTTTGTTCTTTTCTCTTTTTTCTCTATTTATTTCCTTGTTCTTTTTCTCATTATTTTCTGAAAAGTTTTTTTTAGCTAGTACACTTAGCATTGATAGGGCATTTAGTATAGTTACCATTGTTTACTATTATTTATTAGCATCGTTAGTAAGCATAGTTAGCTTTGTTAGTAGTAGTTCCCATACTTAGCATAGTTAGTACTGTTTCTTAGCATAGTTAGCATTGATAGTTAGTATTATCTATCAATGTAGTTAGCAGGTCATCCTGTCACATGAATTTGTAGCCATCTCTACTGACGAGGACCCTGATATTGGCCTCTACAAACTCCCAAACACCATTGGCCAGGGAAGCTTTGCCAAGATGAGATTGGCCTGGCACATTCTGACCAGGGCAGAGGTGGCTGTCAAAGTCATTTATCAGCAGAGCTCCTGCAGACATTTGGAAGGTAGCTGCATGAGGGTTTGAACCACCCAAGTATTGTGAAGTTATTCGAGGTGATTGAAACCAAGAAAAAAGTGTTCCTCATTATCGAAAATGTGTGCAGAGTGGACATGAACAGTTATCTGAAACACCACGGCCGCTTGATTGAGAATGAGGCCCCAAGCATTTTCTGGAAGCTGGTATCTGCTGTACAGTACTGCCACCAGAGGGGCATTGTCCACAGAGACCTGAAGCCAGAGAACGTGCTTCTGGATTCAGAAGTGAACCTAAAACTTATTGGCTTTGGTCTCAATGAAGAGTTCATTGGCCAGAAGCTGAGCATATTGTGTGGTAACCTCTCTTATGCTGCCCCAAAGTTCTTCCGGGACCATAACTATGACTGCCCTGGAAAAGACGGAATAGACGTGTGGGGCCTGGGAGTGCCTCTCTATAAGATGGTCACTGGGATCCTGCCGTTTGTGGGAAGAAGACATGGCAGTGGGTACTGAGAGGGCACTTCCAAGTGTCCTCTTACATGTCGTATGTGTGCCTAATGATCTTAAAAAGGTTAATAACCATCAACCCCAGCAACAGAGGATTGCTAGGAAAAGTAATGAAGGGCCGATGGCTAAACTTGGGCCAGGAGGAGACATTGAGGCCTTACACTGAGCCATCCTGTGACAACGTGGACCCCTGCGTGACCAAGAAGGTTATGAAAATGGGGTTTGAGCGGGACCATATTCAGGATTCAATGACGCACAAGCTACGAAAGACACATAGTCACTTACCTGATTCTCAGCACCAACAAACCCAAGGTGAAGGGCCACACCATCACAGTAGGTCCTTCTGTTGCTTGGATTTGAATAGCCCCAGGCCTTCCTCAACCCTCAAGGTTTAGTCATAAGCCAGAATGCCAATGAGCTTGCCCCTTGTCCAGTCAGCCTGCAGTCGAGGAATGCCACTCCCATACCCAATCCAGAATCGAGCACCAGGATTCCCCATCCCAGCCCGGAATCGAGTACTAGCACTCCCACACCCAGCCCAGAGCTGAATACCAGCACTCCACATTCCGTCCTGCAGTCGTGGATGAGCATTCTCCAAATGAGCCCAGACTCAAGGACTGCCACCCCCAACCCAGCCCCCCAGCATGGCCCTTGGAGGTCCCTCTCTACCTATAGCACCAAAAGTAGCAGCAGCAGTAGTGTTGCTCCAGAGGAAACAAACATGGAAAACCCCCCCATTGGGATGCTGGGCATCCCAATGGTGTGACCTCAGCCTCTTCGTCGGGCCACAGCCAGGGTTGTCAGGGTGTGGCTAGGGGGTTCTCAACCCTTATTTTAAGCCACCTCTGCTGTTGGCTGTCCACATAGAAGCAACATGGGAAATGGAACCAAGTAAAACCAATATAATGTTTAAATTGTGGATGTCCAAGGCAGGGTCACAGTGAAATTCTCTGGGAAGGTCAAGATGCTCTCCCTGCATATGAAATGCTGAACTTGAAAATGCTGTGTTCCACGGAGGCCGGCCACATGGTGCAGGTGACTGGGCAGAGGCTGGACACAAACAGCTGCAGCTGGGAGCAGTGCAGGAATTACATGCTGTGTGTGAAGGACTGGGTCCAGTGGACAACTGAGGTGTGCAAACTACCCCAGTGTTCTATGCACAGGATTCAAATCAGAATGGTACCTGGCATGTCTGTGGCCTTAAAAACATTTTATTACAAAATTACTCTCACTCCAAATAACACAGTCTCTGAGAAGCAGTCATTTGTGCATATTGACTGCACCAAAACACTGATAAGAAAAACAGTCTTTTAATTGAAGTAGCCAATGTAATTTAAGTCTGATATCTTTAATTGTGAATATAATTGTATCCTTTCCTGTTGACTGTTGTGTTGAAATACTGTGTTTAGAGGGATTAGGGCAAGAAAAGGCAGTAGCAGCCCTGTGTTGCATGCTTCTTCTATCACTCTCCACTTCTCCTCACCCCCCAAAAAACCCCAGGGGAGAACTAGGCCAGTAAGAGCAAACCCCACAGAATCTGTGGGAAGAAGACATGTGGGGGCACCCCCAATGCAGAAGAAAAAAGAGAGAAATAATGGGTAACCTGGCAGAGCTCAGATCAGAAGCCACAATGACACCAACCCCTGGACACTCTAGGAGGGAGCTGTGCCCATCCTCACTTGTGGGTGAGGTCAGGGGGTGGGGACATGGGCTGGAGGGACGGCGGGGGGGCTGGGCCTGAGAATGCTTGGGATTACCTGAGTAATGCTCCCTCCCAGGACCAGGCTACCTGGAGAAGCTTCTGGGAATAGAGACGGAGCAGAACAGCTACTATTGGGAAGAGGGGCTCATATAAAGGGGACAGGAGAACAAAGCAGTAGCTCAGAAAGGAAGCACTCATTTGTGACACTTCAGAACCAGAGAAGGGGGCTTTAGGGGACTGGATCTATAGGAGGTGTCCCCCCTCACTCCAAGAAAAGATAGAAAAACTAATGTCAAACACAAAGGAGCCACCGAAAAGAACTGTACTTTAATCCAATATCAAATTCTTATCAGTGAAAAAGAATAAGGAGAAGGTTTAAGTCCTTAGAGATGACAGTTTTCCAGAAAGATATGCTCACAAATGGGTGTAAACAATAATCAATATTTCAAAAAAATGAAATAAATTAAGAGAATAATGTAAGACAGTAAGGAACGATAGATATCAGAATTTGAAAACTAGTGGAGAAGGAGACTATTTCAGAAAGGATGACTAAACTAGAAGGACAATAAGACAATTCAGACAGGGAACCGAGTCACCTTACAGACAGGTAGCTGACCGGGGTCATGGGAAAGAGGAGGGTTATTGTCACTCAGTGGGGATGGGAGGAATTGTTGGTGCTCTGGGATCCGTGGGGACTTGGTAGTACTCCAGGCCAGACTGAATGACACAGAGGTAAGTATACCACCCGAGGAGGGCTGATATCTAGGACGTCAGAGTCCTAAGGTTGAAAGTCTGGCTCTGTCTGATGAGCATGGTGCTTGGTGAGACTGAGGGGGATGTGGAATAGGGGGTATGAGTGTCATACATGGCCTTCAAACCAGCTGCAGCAGCTATGGGGAGCTCCTTCAGCTTACTCTTTTCTTGTAAGAGAAATAGGATCTTACACTCTTACTATAAGGAGCCAATGAGTCTGAGGGGCTCAAGTGCAGACTTGGTAGGTACTGGATCTCCTAGATCCCCTCGGCATGCTCACATGCCCATCCTTGCTCAAGGGTCATGTTGTGCCCTGAGAGGCCATAAGCTCCTGCCTCAGGGAATACCTCCTCAATGATGAAACCTCACTCAGGGCATGGCTGTGGCAATGACTTGCTGACACCTTTGCTCAGGAAAGGAAGGGCCACCCCAGCTCCTGCACTCCTCGCAAGGTTGGGTGAAACTCAATTGCAGCTGCATGGCCAGCCAATCTTGTCCCTCTGCCTAATCCTGCCTTCCTTGCTCAGTGTAACTCTCAGTCATCTCTCAAATGTCCTCGGGTAACAGTCCAAATCAGAGGCCATCTCCAGAGAACCCAGTCCAAAGTGACAATCTGCTTTCATAAGGGTCATTTACTGGGCTAATGCAGGAGCTCATTTGAGGCTTAGAATGTGGCTATTGACTGCCTGACCATCTCTTCATACTGTCAGATAAAAGAAGTTTGGAGAAGGGAAGTGACCTGCTGGTCTGGGTTCCCAGCCTGATGGTGGCCAAGCCAGGACTAGAAGCCCGGCCTCCTCATTCTCTGTTCCAGCTCCACTCTAACACATGTGTCCCTGGAAGGTGTGTTCTCCTACATTTGCTATATGTTAATCATCTATAGTTTCCTTCCTTGCACACCAGGAGGCTTTTTTCTTGAAACTTGGAAATTGTTTGCTTAAGAAATGTTAAAATTCTGGTATACTTTACCTTTACACTTTTTTCTCAGGAGCATTTTCCTACTTTCTTCTTTCCTAAATGTGTTATAATATGTTCTCTGTAAATTCCCTGTTGACATTTTTAAAAGAAAGAATTCAGAATCAGAAATATGTATATGATTCTTCCTGTTGTCGGGAAATCAGAATGTGGGCCAAAAGTTCTCCAAATAGTTTGAGTTTATTGTTACAGTGATTGAAGCAGTTTATTTCGGTGGGCTGGAAGTATGCTGGCTTTCACTGTTATATAACAAATATACACTGATTCTCTAGAAGACACTGAACATCAGTGCAGACACTGAACTCTGCTCTTTTCTTAAAGCTCCATATTCACTGTACTAGTTTCCATTTTGGAATTACATTTATTACCAGTTGTTTCCTGCTTATATTATTCATATACAGCACCTGTATGAGAAAAATAAAATAAAACTAACAAGAAGTGGATTCTTAGTTGATTTTTTTCAAACTCCTTGTATACAACATTGAAAACAACCGCATGTCCTACTTCATGCAAAAAAGAAGAGCATTCTTAAAATGACTTTGCAAGATGTGCTTTATTTTAAGTCAGTCCTGAACCCAAACTACATAAGATCATTTTTTTTTACATATTCTAGTCCATTCAATGATTCTTCTCAGACACTGTACTTTAATATGGAATGAAAACTACATTTCAGTCATTAATTTCCATGCTACATTGTTATTTAATGAAGATGTTGTATTACCAATAATAATAATTTAAGAAAAGGCCATTTTTTTAATTTTCCCAAGCTCAATATACATATTTCTTTCATAATTATGAACTTAAAAAACCCGTCTCAGATGTAAAAATGTGAATTAGAATATGTAAACTCTTTGATATACCTGAAAAACAGGAAGGAGAATGTCACATACTGGAAAAACCATTGCCTTAAATCATCGAAATGGGAAAAAGCATGTTGAGGAATGGGGAAGGTAGAAGAGTGCTCATGACCTCAGTTAGTAAAGAGTTACAAAGTCAAAGTATTCCACATCCGCTGGGCGGTACTTTTTATCTTTCTACCTCATGTCTGTGTTTTACCAGGAGCAGTAACTCTCTGAAGCTAAACAGCTACCACTTTGAAGTGAGTCACTAGCTGGGCCTCAACAAAGCCAGTGTCCACATATTTGTTTTGCTGCTTCTTTTTTTTTCCCTGAGAAGTCACTGGTGTTTAATGGGGAAAAAAAAATGTATTAGTCTTCAGTTAAGGTAAGGCAGTAAGAGTGTTACTAATATTATCTTTTTGCTTAGAATGAGGCTTATCCATCCACTGGCATCTTCTTGGGTCACTGGCGCTCTCTCTCTCTCTCTCTCTCTCTCTCTCTCTCTCTCTCTCTCTCTCTCTCTCTCTGCCTCCTAGAAATATGTTTAGGAGTTTTCAGCCTCCTATTGCTGTTGCATATTTCGGGTGCGCGGAAGCCCACGTACTCTCCTCACAGCAGCTTCCCCATTGGCGACAGGGTGCTGCACATGAATAAAGCATTTCTTCAGGAAGGGCGCAGTCCCCACACAGGAAAACATGGTGTCTTTTCTTCTTACTTATTCTTCTCTTCTGTTTCTCTGAGGGAGGAGACCCATAAATGATTCCTTCACATAGTCCATCAGAATGCAAGACACCATTGACTAAAATATAATCCAAGTAGCCCTGATTTCAGAGAAACGGAATTACAAATTCAATAGCGCCTTAACTTGCAAGGTAGCTTTGACTGCAAAAGGAAGTCAACTGCCTTTGGCCACCTGTCAGAAGAGAAATCATTTCCATTGAACTAGAAATGCTTTAGCTCTTATGAGAATATTGTGCTTTTTTTTGTTTGTTTTGAAAATTCAAATGTTAACTTGATTTGCAGTCTGTGTCCTAAGGTATCAATTTGTTTTTTCTCTAGTCCATTTGATCATGGTTTCTGGTGAACGGTACAGGAATATTAATTTGGCATAGAGATCTTCCTCTAGTTCTAGTTCCCCTGTCTCTCGAACTAAAAAAATATCTGTGCACAACTTCAAAATTCGATCCACATTTGGAAGCTCTTCAAACATGATGGAGTGAGAAATCCCACTGAAGAATTCACGGACAAACTTCCCAATCACGAGGACAACTGAAGCATATAATCCCATGATACTGAAAAAAAATAATAAGTAGAAACGGTATCCAACAGTTAAATATGGCTAATAGAACATGTCTAAAGAAAAAAAATAATAAAAATTTTCTTCAAAATCCATAGAAGATATGATAAACTTAAATTTTTTCCATTTAGTGAAAACATTTACTTTTTAAAGATGTAATTCATGTTCTTTCTTTAAAAAGTTAACCATTATAGAATTGTAAAACCTGAAAAATAAAAGTCTTTTGAAATCTCACATTTTGGAAATTACTAATGTACAGTTTCATGTATGAACTTCAGGTGGTTTTACCACATATACCACATGCATAAACCACATAACATATTTGGTAGAAATTCAATTGTACTATATGCACTTTGCACTTTAACAGCACTGTCTTTCTTAGAGATTTATGTTTATAATAAAACTTTAGATAGACGACGACTTTTTGACAGGCTCATTCTGAGAAATGGAAAACTTTCTGCTTGTGCTCGTAGGGGAGGTGTGTGTCCTAGGGTTTAAGCATAAGAATGTGGTTAAAGAGTAACATCAGGCTTGTCCAAAAAGCTGATTTCTACTTGATCCTATATCTGCTAGGGTCATAAGGAAATCTAAGCAGAAAAGAGATAACCCTATGCCAATTTCTAAGTTTAAACACTGAATTGCATCAAACTATGTCACACAGGAAGGTGTAGCTAAAAAGCTGGAAATATAGCTTCTAGTCCTATCATTAATGGCAAGGCATTTTGGCATTTTGAGGTCTTTGGGACTCTGGTTCCTCATGTTTTAAGATGAAGGGTCAGGGATCTGTGAATTTTAATATTTCAGCTATAAAATTTGAGAATTTTAAGAAAATAAAAGGCTTCCCATCTTCAACTTTATATGATACAGAAGTAGACTCTTGCAACTGTTAAAGGTTAAATGAGTCCTTACCCATAGCCAGCCAGGAAGCCCAGACTCGGGGGGCTAACTTTGTCATTGAAGACTACCAGCTCCAAGGCCTGGGCATGCTGATTATATATTCTATTTCCAGTCAGGTTGAGAACCCACCACTCACTGTCAGATTTAGTTGTATTGTCTCTGGACAAAATGATGGTGATATTCATGAAATTATTTTCTGGAAGAAAAAAAAATGAAATCAAGTTAGCATGAGAATTTTAGGATTTAATGCACATCAACAGTCCTTAGATGGCAAAATCTGGTTACTATACACAGCATATAATTCCAGGATGTCATATGGGCATGTTAACAATGCAAATAGAAAAATAAGAGCGGGCCCTCGGTGTGTATGGGGTTTTTCTTTTTCACTAGAGGTCAGTCACTGCTGCTACATGTGCCTGGCAGTCAAATCACAGAGAGAGAGTGGAAGACCCATCACCTGAGCATCTTTGCTGATAATTTCAAACAATTAATTAGATATTTAAAAACCCCCATCACTGACTCTTGATTGAATTGACTGATTTACTCATATTACCAGCACTTATCAAGTGTCTTCCAAGAGGAAGGCACTCTGTTAGGTGCGAAGGAGTTAAAAGTGGCACACAGCATGGTTCCTTATCTCAATGGGAAAAGGCCACAGACATCAACACAATTTATGGGCATATGGCAACCAACATAGGACCTGCATTGACAATGTCTGTTAGCTTGGTATGATCCATGAGGGCTTCCCAGAGGAGATGACTTCTGAGCCAAGTTTTGCTGAGGAGAACTTCAACAGGTGGAAGAAGGATTAATGGTATGAGCATTGCAAAGTTCTGAAAACCCATAATGAATGATTAGTGATTGCACAGGGTGAATGTAATGGAATAGTAAAAGGGCAAACAAAAAGCTTAGATTTATAAATGATAGATGTTTTTCAGAAGAGGCCACCCCTGCCAGTAATAATAGAGACTCCACTGAGAATAATGGTGGCAGACTGTAAATACTGTGAGGGTAGGGGCTGTGTCTGCATTATCATGCAAAATTCCTAGATCATAGGAATCTAAGACAATACCTGGCAATAAACACCTATTTGTTGAATGGATGGACGGATGGATAGATGGATGGATGGATGGATGGATGGATGGATGGATGGATGGATGGATGGATGGATGGATGAAGAAGAGTGAGGAATGGTAGGAGACTGGTATAGATCAAGTCCTTACCCAGGAAGAATGTGAACCACTCAGAACAATCAGGAACAGGAATAATCTTGGTTCTGAAGTCTAGAGACAGTTCTGAGGGAGGAAATCTGGCCCTGGGCCCAGGTGGGCCAATATAGGCCCCAGTTTGGATCTAGTTCATCTATATACTGCTTGTATAACCTCAGCTGAGTATTTCACATCTGAACATCAGTTTTCTCCCCCATAAACTGGTGATAACCACCAAACTATGCTAAATATACTTTGTGATGAAGACTAGAGACAACTCAGTAAAGCTCATCAGATAAGCAGTTAGGTTATTATAGGCAGGATCTGAGAACATGAAGGCCATGTGATCTGGAAAACAGGACTTTATAGGCTGGACTCAAATCACAAGCAGACAAATCAGTGTGGGGAGAGGAAAAGAACCCATAAAAAAATGAGGGGAATAAATGATGCTGCAGGAATGAAGGCAGGGAGGGGATGGGACCTGGGGCACAGGGAGAGGCTGACCTTGGAAGGGAGAGAGGACATGTCTTTATTTGAGGCTGAAGAGAAAGAGGCAGGGAACTGTGAACATATAAGATGTTTTGACAAACAGCAGAAGGAAGTTGAAAGAATGGCCCCTGGCCAGTTGGGACCTACTCTGGAAGGAAAGGACCTGCAGGGAAGAGCCTGCTGAGGGAGAGAATCCTTTCACAGGAAAAACTAATTATTGAACAATCTGTATTCTCAGACTAAACATTTCTAGAACTAATCTGGATTAAGAGGAAAATACCAAAGTTCTAAATGCATCTTGCAATTACCTTGCAAGACATACTTCTTTACTGTTGAAGAAGAAAAGCATTCGGGTATGCGGTCCGGCTAGCATTCGCCTTCTGGGCCCTCAATCCTGTCTCTATTTATGGCAATCTCCATGGGATTCTAACTGATTACTTACATCTCTGTCTTTCTAGTTGAACATTAGCCAAGCAGAGCCTGGTGACAGCGATGATGGCAAATTAATGAACATGAATTGGATACTGCATTATCCTTCTACCTTGACTAGATGTATACAGCTACTCTGCTTTGGGTAGTTGATAAAGTCAAAAAATGCTTGAATATTAAAAGAATCCAAGAACATCAATTCACTCCCATCACTATTGTATTGGGAAAACAGAGTCCCTGGAGCAGTACTGTTGACAATCACCTGTGGGCAGAATCTAGTACATTTCCTCCTATCTTTTCATTATTCATATTGCGGGGTCTTCTTCATATTTAACCGTGTATGAGGCAGTTTTCTGCCACATATATGGTTCCTAATAGAAACAAATAAACTGACTAATTAGTAACAGAAGCCACTAAATATGGATTTAAGTCAATCAGGTTCTATACCAACGAAAAGAAAAAAAAAGAAAATGAAAAACATGGCTCCCGGGTAAGTGAATAATTTCTCCAGCTTGTGACCACAGCCAGGAGCCTTGTGCTTCTTTCAAGCCATGTCACACCAGGAAAGCAAACTGGAACGTAGTTGATGAAGGCTAAAAATGAAAACTGTAGAAGTTAAATCAAAAAAGGATTAAAACAAAGGTCTGAAATGATTCTTTCTTACCAGATAAAAGTTGCTTTATAGGTTTGGAGTTAGAATCACTAGGTGCTTTCACGTAATATGGGTAGATCCTTTCTATAGTCCTGGCATTAAGGAAAAAAAGAGATAATTAAGTTTTAGTTGTTTTACCCATGTAAAATTGATTTTTTTGGTTGCTATATTGACCTTGTATCAAACAAACAATGGTAAGAGTCTTAGTATGTCATTACAATGTGCAGTCATCATAATTTATGGGTTCCCATTATAATCAGAATTCTCTGAAGCTGAACAAAATTAACCAGGTTTTATCCAACTATTCATGTAAACACTATATACAAGGTACTTAATGGCTTCAAATCTGATACAGAGATTTTTCCATGTCTGTGGCTGGTTCTGAAGCAAGGGGGTGTCCTTCTTGCTAGAAGCCTGTCATTCACATCAATAACTGTGTAAGCTCTTCTAATTTTACTTTTTAGGATTTAAAAAATAACTATAATCAAGTAGACTGCATGCATTGATCTAGTGACAAGAGTAAGGTGTGAAGAGAGGAGTGAGGACTTAGACCATCCCTACCTCTGCAGGGATGAGCTGGGCGACCTGAGTAGGTCATTCCATCGATCTAGGCCTGCATTTCAACAGATGGGAAATGATGGGGGAGGATTTGATGGTCTTCAAGGGTCTTTCAACTTTAGTGGTTAACAAATGCTATCTTGGTCAGGAATATGTCGGAGGGCTGCATTATGGCGGTTCTTATAGTCAATGCATAAAACTGGAGGACAGAACCGGGCAATGGCTGGTAGACATGTGTAATACTTCATTTATTAGTTTCATACCAACACCACTTGTATTTCTTGCTAGTTCTCATATTAGAAGCTAAACATCACTGTTTGGATGTGTTTTGAATGGAGTACTTATATGGCAGGATAATATATTAAGATATATTTTTTTCCCTCAAATCTGTGTTTATCCTTTGTCTTCCCCTCACCACCCCATTCAATAACCCTGGAAAAAAGTGTAATAACATAAAAGGGATCTTGCAGGGTGTTTCTCTGGCTTTTGGTGATTATGGTTATATAACAGCAAGGCTTGCTACTCAGAGACGAGAGTGATTCCCTGACTACGTGGACAGAGAATGAGAGGTAAGAGAATAGTACCCTGAGGCCTCCAAAGAAATTCACTTGTGTTATCAAAGAATGAAGAAAGTTGCATTTCTTGTACATGATGATTTGTAGATAGAAATTTTGTACCAGATACACACACCTATATTAACAGGAACAATAAAAGCTATATTAACAGGAACAATATACTTACACTGGTGTTTTTGAACTTTCTGTGCTGTTGCCAGCTATCATTTTAGCTATATTCTCTCGTGTAATACTTTTAAGAGGAAAAGAAAGCTTATCTGTTGCTATTTCTGCTTTTGCACCCAGACTCATGTTTCTGTGAAGAAAAAACAAAACAACTCAATGTCAATGATTATTCAAAAGTCTGGAAGAGACTTTAAAAACTCACTTGACTCTTAATTTTGTTAATCTCACCAAGGTTTCACTGGGTCCACAATTACCAACCCCAACCCTTTCTGTCCACCTCACCTTTACATCTAGCTTCTTAGACAACCAAGTTAGTAAAACCCAGGGTGGCCACAAACACCTTTAAAACAGATGGAAGGTAAGGAGGCAGAGCCTGCTGACCAAAATAGAAAACATCTTGATGCTCTGATATGAATTTCCAAAACACTCTTTATATTAATCCAGTGAAGTTGATCTCCATGGTGACTAATAGGACCACATTTTAAAAAGAATGTTCAATCAGAAGTTGATTTTTACTATTGTTATTTTTGGTACCTCTTCAAAGAAAAGGCTAGGAAGTAAAATTTTGGCAGTACAGAATTCCATGTGAGAAATTTGGGACGTTTAATAGGAGAAAATAATAGTAAAGGAGTTCTTTAAATTCTGAACTACCCTCTTTGAAATATTTTCTATTTCCTTAGAGACTAGAAATCAGTTTAGAGACTAGAAAACTTTCTTCTGTAGCTATCATGATTCTTTCTTAATTTCATATAAAAAGCTGGAATTGTGGACCCAAATGAACTTAAAACTTGACTGACAAATTAGTTTATATAGAGTCTTGAGTCACAAGACTGTAATGAACAAAACTAAACTAATCAACAGGTATATTATGTTGAGGCCCCAAAACTGCTTTCCTAACATGTCAGGCGTTTGGATCTAAGAATTTTTTCTAAGACATGCTCTCTCCAAACAAGTGAAGTAGCAGCTGCGTGCTGGCCATTGGCTCAGTTTAGGTGAAATCTCCCCTCAGCTCTCCCTTCTGGGTCTTCCAAGCTGCTCTCACACCTCATACTTGGCGAAAAGATCTGCTAGGGCTCCCCCAATGTTGAAGAGATGCAGGTGAGAAGCTGGGGTTCCAGAGGCTGCACTTCCTTTATTAAGTAAGACCAAATGCCAATTTTTCAAGGAAATCTTACAATACACCCAGACTCTGTTTCATTTTATGAATCATCATCCTCTTTCTTTTCTCTCTACCTCTCACTCTTGTTCATAGAACTCATTACCAGCCTCTCTTTAAAACTGAAATTAGTAGGAAAAAAGGAAAAGGAAAAGTAAGAAGGCCTTAGTTTCATTGATGATTACCAGACAAACAATTACTTAATAAACAAAAATGTTAGCTGTAGCATCAAATGAATGTCCCCAAGATGTAATGTAAGACATAAACTAAGAGTTACATTAAGTTTTCTATCCTGTGCCCCCCACCCCCACCCAGAATTTAGATTGGGGAAAGGGGAAAATTATGCATGGAAATACAGTAACTACCTCTGAATACTCCATGAAAAAACAACAGAGAAGCTACTATTGGGGTCCTTGAGTTCGTTTATCATTTTCTGCTTACTGGGAGGGCTGATGGTCCATAAAGAATTTGAGTTTCCTTCCAGTTCTGCTACTGTTATGTCTTCTTTTACATAATTTTCCAGAAATTGCATAGCACCCTGTATGTGCACAAATACACATGCATAAATAGATCATATACATAATGATGTATAAAGAGAGTGATTACTTTTCCTTTTAACTGACTGTATAGAGAGGATTTCTTCCTATGAAAGGAACATTCCTATAATGAATTATCTTGGGGTACCATTGCACTAACTTAGTTCCCCTACCCACAGGTATGGGCAGCTCGCAGTTACATCACCAAACCCCAGGAGTAATGCTGCCACACGAGTACAGCTACGGAATCATTACAGTTAAACAGTAAGAAAAATCAGATGATTTCTGACTTCAGATCAGTGTCTTTTCTCCTTCTCATTAAGAGGAAAATTTATCAACTATTGGGAATTGTCCCTCTCATGGGAGAGTCAAATCTAATTTACCCAGGACACCCTGGCCCTTTCCTCATAGCTGCTCATCCCTCAAGATTAGTTTGGACGTGGACATTATATGTTGATAATTTTACAAAAGAGAAAAGCCTCTGTTTCCCTCATCATTTTCTTTAAATAAAAAGCATTATTTATAAAACAAATTTTAATTATAAAAATCATGTTACCATATTATTAAAAATTGAAATGTATAGAAAAGAATAACATTAGGCACAACTCTGCCGCCAGCACATTATTGCTATTTTATGCAGTAGGGATGGAATACCTTATTTTTTATGATTAAAGACGGTCTATATCCTTTTTGATTTATGGCTTATCTTGAGAAATTTTCATGCCATGTATAGTCTTTGTAATGATTTTTTTATTATAAAAGAAGTTGCTTGAAAAATATTCAGACAATATATTATGTAAATAAACTATAATGTGGAAGCCACCTTCTCCTACTATGACAACCCTAGGGAAGCCAGTTCTAATCAAATTCACTTCATACATCTGCCACGATTTATTTAATCAGTTCTACTTGTTGAATCTTCAAGTTGCTTCCAGTTTTTACTAATAAAGAGGATGTTCTCAGAAGTAGGTACCAACATAGGGCTTTTCCCACACTTTGAATTACTTGTTTAAGACAGATTCCCAGATTAGCTCCATCAGCCAGAGGTTAATGTCTACCACAGTTTGAAAATTAAAAAAAAAAAAAAATAGAGGACCAAGATCTGTTGAGCTTACATTAAAATGTTCTGAGTCAAAACTGTTTATTAACCCTTACGTTCAGTAGTATACACAAGCTGTCTTAGATTATCAAAATGGTCAGTGGACAGGACTCTGCTGTGTACAACTTAATCTCTGAAAACCCTTCCCCCTACCACAGGCCATAGCACAGCAGTGAGTAATAGACAACCAGTGAGCTCACCTAGATGAAAGGTCTTCATAGAGATTTATTATATGCAGTTACTTACAGTGTCCCTAGAAAAACCTCGAATAAATCTGTCAAAAATTGTCTTGTTCATAACTTTCAGCTGGCTTTGCTGGGCACTCATTGTGAAAATAGGCTGGAAAACAAGATAGACTATGTCAATATTACAAAACTCTTTCTGCATCCTGGGTTAAAGGAAAAATATTTACATAGTATGTTATCCACTGAGTACCCAGTGGCAACTGGCTTCAGAGATCCCTTTTTGAAGTGATTATTCCTGTGCTCAAAACCAGAACAGAACTGTGTTTTCACTGCACCTTGTTTCAAACATCACATATTTGCTGAACAGTCAAAATTTAGATAGGAAATGTGTACTGGTAAAACCTAATAAACCAATTTTAGGTGATGATTAGAAAAGAGTACTGTGTTAGATAAGGTACCACCAGATGGGTGAGACCTGGGGGAATTTCCCAGCAATTACCTGGTAACCTCCCAGGGTAATTGTGACCGAGACATCCAGGGGTTGGTTGATCACCCCAGCGACAGATTTGATCAAAGACATGAAGAGAAGAGGAAACCAGACAATACAAATGAGCAGAACGATGATCATGCCTCCCATGCCATACTTCACCACTTTCTTCTTCTTCTGTCCCCGGGGTTGAGGGTATCTCTGCAACAGAAAAGTTCACACAAGGCTCAGGCCACTGTCCCCTGAGAAACAGGTGGGGAGGACAAGTGCTTCTTCCATGAGGTTGGGACTTGATTTAGTCCTGTTTCTGCTCTGCTTGCTCTGAAGTAGGGAGAACGACCTTGTCTCAATCTGGTAATGAAGTTAGGTAGTGACGTGAAGCGGTAATAAGCTCCCTACAGGTCCCCTGTCCTTAAAATTGTTGTGCGGGTTTTGCTGGTGGTGAACCTAAGGATCAATGGATCAAGTACAAGTACTCTGCTGAATAAAGCCTCTGGTTTTATGGGATCATGTGGGGGAAAGATATTTTACTTTAAATTCCTGAATATTCAAAAGCTGTGCCTTTCAACTCAGCCCTCCTCACACCTTGGTGGTTGGGAAAACATTTTTGACTTCATTTATCACTCATGTTGTCAAAACAATGTTGGTTCAAGCCCTGCAATGAACTGTATAGGATCAGACCAGCCCTCTCTCCACTGCTGCTATGACTCCACAGGGGTCCTCGCTGGTATTGTGCTGAAGGTTGGGGCTGGTGGTTGGTGTGTATGCCACAAAAGGGTTTTTGCACGAGAGTAGTGTACTGGGTAGCGCTGGATCACTTCTATTCATGTTACTAAGGATCCACTAAGCACTCTCTTACAGGCTATTGGCAAGGTGGAAGGATCCAGCTGTGCTGTCTGGTATTAAAACTGCCCCAGCTCTACATGCGTATTCCTTGCTTAATTTTCCTGGAAGTTAGGCTACATACATAACGTGGCCATTGTCCGAACTCCCCAACCTGGCTGAGAGATTTATCCTGGGGCTCACACTCTCTGGAGGATGTGCTCATTTCACTAGGTTAAGGTAAGGACAAATCACCCACATTTCACCTGTAGGCGCTGAGCTCTATGTTACAAACTAAGAAGTCTGGAAGTTAGCAGAGGACTTTAAAGGACGCTGCTACAAGGGCTCTACAAGTGTTGCCACTCAGGAGCTGCTGTAGCTGGCCTTGGAAACAAGGACCTGGGCTGGAGTGGAGGGCAGATCGGAGCCAGGATGGAGAGCGTTATTCACTCAGTACCCAGAAGACGATGCTTCTGAATGACTCTGCTGTGAAGTTGCATGATCATAGATTAAGGATTGTATTTTGATATCTTTTCGCTAGAATTTGATATTGTTGCTTAACATTTTCTGTTTTGAGAGAAAAACTTGAATATTGGAAAGTTTGAAGTATACATTCTTACACACACACACACACACACACACACATACACGCACACACACACAGATTTGCTTTTTCATTATTTTTCCATGAGGCAAGTTTAGACAATGGGCTACTCAACCCACTCCAACAACACTCTTGTATTTCATAATGAAGGGTTTTGTGGGTGAGTTAAAGAAGATTTATCTATTCTTTGCCAAGAACAGTTTGGGTTTCTTCTGTCTGAGGTGAGATCATGTTGGTTGTTCTCCTAAAGGCCAGTGTCTTTCAGCCTCACTTTAAAAGCTCCAACCTCCTTTCCTCCTGCTCAGCCCTCCATGCATTTCCTAGGGCAGAAGAGGGCCAGCACTTTTGACCTCTCTCTAATTATGAGGCTATCTTTCCCTGGACTTTCAAAGTGAAGTCACCTTCTTATCTTATGCTGCTCCATCACTCCTTTCCTAGGTAAGTCAACTCTCAACCAGTTTGTAGTTCCTGTCATGCTACATTTCCAAACAGCTTCCTAAACTGTTTTGGCAACTGGCTTCATGGAAATCATTGTAAAAATGACTAGGAATAAGTGGCCTGCATTGTGTGTGCTCATGCCAGCATTTTGCCTTTCAGAGTATTGTTCTTTCTTCACAGACTGCATTCATAAGACCCTAGGAACATATTACATTCAGTATGGAATAATCCCCAAGAAGAGTTACCTTTAAAAGAAGCTTCTGCTCCACATTACACAAGTGATTGTAACCAGCTAGCAATGTTTCAGTCTCTTATGGGACAGAGTAGACACTACAGCTAGATTCACTCAGACTCCCTAATCCCTCCCACATATCTAAATTTCTCAGAATATTTTACCATGTGTGATTTAAATAGCCATTGGCTTAGCATAAAAGAGTATATATTTAGTAGGAGTAATACATTAAAATGAGGCTTCTTATTTCTTAAAATAAGAAACGTGTCAGTCTTTTGTTGGGCAGGAATGCATATGTTCTAGGCTGGAACGACCCCATCTTTCATAAGGAAGATGGCAATGGGTGTGGCTGCCTCACTACAGTATGAAGAAGGTTGACACCTGTTGGCTCAAAAGTAAAAAGCATATATGAGTTGATAAACGGAGCAGTCACAGCTGTTCACATGAAGAGTGGCCCTGTATCTATGTGGGCCAGTTATGTGAATTCTGATTCAGAAACCCCCCTCTCAAGAGCAACCCTCCTATTCATCCAGAGGACACAATATCTCACAGTTTCTGGGGCACTTTGGGTAGGCTCTGAGTCTTGGAATGCCATCTTTCTCGCTTTCAATGGATGGACTCATCTATTTCGTGGAGTAGACAGGCTATTGGGCATGAGTTTGTTCACTGACCATCTCTCTTCTCCAACTTTCTGTAGGATGGCTGGTCCTCTTTGTCACTACCAACTTGTTCATCCATGCCTCTGAGTCTACAACCTGCAGGCCCCCATTTGGACCTTCCTCCTTTGGATTGATGCTAAGAAATTTTACTTTTCCTTTTTCTATTGGTCCTTTCCTTACCACCTGATAGAGGTTCAAATCTTCTTCATTCTGAAGTGATCCTCTTGACTTGCCTTTCTCTTGAATTGACCTCTCTCGTGCCTTTCCCTTACCTATGCTAGGTCCCTCCAAAATGGCAGTGACAGGAGTAATCCCAAGCCAGATTCTCCAGTAGCACCCAGCCCAAACTACAGATCCATAGTATTGTGAGCAGATAAAATGGTTATTAAAAAAAACATTAAATTTTGATGTAGTTTTTTGGCAGCAACAGACAATTGATATAATACTTATTGAATGAATGGCTCCAGGAGCTGGAAGTAGACCTAGCACTTCCTAGTACAGAGGTTTCATGATGTAAATTCTCCTGTGTGTGACTTTTTGTGTATGTGGTCACTTCTCAGGGACCAGCTCCTGAGGCAGCCAATCTGTGATGGGGTAGTTTTGATTGTTAGAAAGTTCTTTATGTTCCATTGAATCTTATTGGAGCTTTTGCCTATTTGTCTTAATACTGTTTTCTTGAGTTTCACAAATTAATTTGAATGTTTAATCTATTTTTCAATATTTCAAATAGTTGAAAAAACAGCTAATCTTTTGCTTCCCCTCATTTTTCTTTCTTTCTTTCTTTCTTTTTTTTTTTTTTTACTTCAGGCTGAACAATTCTTGGTTCTTCCTACTTTTCCTCATATACCATGATTTTCACACCCTTTGTCACCCTGCTTTTTACCCTCAATGTCCCTTTGGTAGATTGGCTCTCATTTCTGTCACTTTATCAACTCTTTTAATCCTTAAAAATCAGGACAAACTAATATGATTTTAAGTATACTGCCAGCCCCATCTCCTTCACTCCCACAAACCCCATGAACACAAAGGCCACAGTACAATGGGCTCACAACTATAAAGCTAAAAATCCCCAGAAGAAACTGCAGAACGCAAGAGAAATTATATGGACTAGATGGGACTTTTCCAAAGAGGGTATTATTGAGATGAGAAAAAGACATTTCACATCTCCTTGGCTAATGTTGTTTGGGTGTTTCTAGTGTTACTATGCAACAGGCTCCTGTTTCATATATTAAACTTTTGAAAAATCCAATAAACAATAGTAATTCTATCCATATTTAATGTCAATATTCAACTTAGCAGTATAAGCAAATATTTGCACTTCAATTTCCTTTGCACGTTGTCTATCCCTCATCGGGGGTGAGCCCAAGTCCACTTTTCTCCACTGTACCACATTTTCCCTGCTCCCGAATGAGTCATTTAAGAATGATTGGGTGACACAGCAATATGTCATTTCTTCTTTTAAAAATAACTACAACATATAGTTGCCAAAAGAAGAACACATCTGGATGCTATTGCTCACTAAGGCAGCAGTGAGTTCAAAATTCTCAACTCTAGTGGGATGGAAATCAATGGGACATTTATAGGTCCTACTGGTTTTTCCCCTGTCTCCATTATTTGGTCGCAAAATTTGCAGAAGTTCACATTAATCTTATAGCCAGCCTATATCTAAGGGAAACAAATAGGGATAAGGTATTTTTATTGGCTTACTTTTTCTGACTCCCGCCAACACTTCAGGATGAATATGTGAGCATAGATGTCTTCCACACAGATCCAGCTGGAGAGGCTCAAGGTTGTGTCTGTCCACACCCAGTCCATCACAGCCCTCAGCTCAGTCAAAAATGGAACGAGGCGGAACCTGGCAGAAACCACATCTTGTTAGAGGGACAGTTGTGGGATGTCCCCCAATACCTGGCCAACCCTTGGAGCTCATGTACTTCCTTATTGTTTCAGCCCTTATAACTTAGGCAAAATTTTCAAGGTGACCCTTACGGTAAAATCCAACTTGGAATACCACTGCTTTTCATTATAAGTCTAATAAATGGATTGGTATTTTCCATTCTTTTTTTTTCTCTTTTGACTGATGGTCTTAACAAACTTTTAAAATAAGTGTGAAGGTGTCTTCTTCAATTTCTTTTATAAAGTCTTGCAGTTTGCATTTTACAAATCTTTCACTTTGGCTAAATTTATTTCTAAGTGTTTTATTGTTTTTGATGTTATTGTAAATGGGAAAGTTTTCTTTCCCAGATGTTTCATTGTTAGCTTATAGAAACACAGCTGATTTCTGTATGTTGATTTTAGATTCTGAAACTTTACTAAACTTGTTGATTAGTTCCAATAAATTTGGGTTTTTTTTTTTAAGAATTTTCTATATGTTAGATCATATCATCTGCAAATAAACACAATTTAAATTTTAAAGAAATTATTATTTCACATTACATGAATGTGTTGATCGTAGGGTTGTTGAATTGTTGGGGCTTTGCTGTTGAATGAGCTACGAAAGGTAATATACCTAGTAAATGAAAGATGAGGGCAACTGAGAGATATCAGAGGGAACGGGACATGTCATTGGAGGGCACACAGTAGTTCCCACAACTGGTGGACTTACTAGATGACTAAAACTAATGGGACTCTGGCTTAGTCTCCTATATTTGGGAATGGACTGGCCTGGACTCCTCTTGAGTCTGGGGCCTGTCTTTGTTTCTTGACTGACACAGAGCTTCTCCCAGACTGGAGGACCTGGGTTTAACCCAGGGCACTTACAGCAGCTTGGGTTGCCACTTGGAATTTTCCCGTGGGCTACTCAGCTTTGTCAAGAGAGCACTAAGTTAACCTCTTGAATAAATCTCTCCCCGTCCACCCCCATAGCACTGCACTACGTGAAACACTGTTCTCCACAGGGAGGTTCACAATATCTGAGCATACTCAACATCTCTTTTGTGATTAAGTCACCAGCCCCCAGGTCTGGGGCTAACTAGGAGCCAGCAGTGCCAGGAGCAGACTGACCCTTTATGCCATGTTCCAATTTCTGAGGGAACAGAGAGGAGATGCTACCAATGAAATTCTTGCATGAAAGAGCTATATTCTTTCTTTGATCAGCTAACTTACTACCAGGAGTAAGCAAGTCATGTGGCATTTAGGTTGATGTTGGGGGAATAAATGGCCCTTTGTAATGGATGGACTTACTGTGTATACACAATTCCAACGGCGTTTTGAAATAGTCCTGGTTCCAATATTGTGTTCCATTGTGCCCAGAAGTATATTAATACTTAAGGATCATGTATCCCAATTTTTTATCCCAGAATATTATCACAATTATGTAGGTTATAGAAATAGAACATGAACCCACTTGAATAATCCTAGGACAACATCCTGGCCAAGTGTGTGGCAACTACATTTAGAAAGGTATTTCAAGAGGCATATTTGTACTTTTGCTAAACACTGCAAGAGTTCCATGATGATCTACATTGCTGTATATCAGCATTCTTCCTTTTTCTGTTCCTTCCCAGGTAGAAAATAAAATGCCTTTCAATTGCCAGCCTCCACTCTGTGAGTGACTGTGACAACACAGGGTGTCCTTACCCTTGAAACAAGAAGAGGTTGACATAATTGTAGCTCTTTGTGAGGAAGTTTCCAAGGACTCGTGTGGGGTAGCCACAACGGATTTGGTAGGCAGACAACCCGAAGTAAACACATTTCACAAAATACCAAAGTTGAGCAACCAGGTTCTGGCTGAATTTCCTAAAATAAAAATACAGAAAAGTGAGAGAATGGAATATATATATATATATATATATATATATATATATATATATATATATATATATATATATTGTACAAAAGGATACCAGTTCAGGATAAAAAAAAAAAAAAAAGACTAATTGCCCCTTTAGCATTTAAGTCAATTCTAAAATATTCTCTATACAATTTACAGTATTAAAAGTCCCTTTGTACTCTGGAGAACTAGAATTGATTTTTTTCTTAAAGGTGCTTATTGGGTTGCTTATAAATTTCTCTAGCTATTGTTACCAAGTTGTAACTTGCAGTTATGAGAATAATCACAGATCGATTGTAGTCATTCTGAGGGAGGGCCAGGTCTGCATGGACATAGGCAATTCAGGCCTTTGACAGGTATTTATAGTAAATGTAATTAATTTGAATTTCAGATTCAATTAATTAAGAACTGGTGAGATCTCAGCCAGATACTAGGGAAAAGTTTGCCTTCCCTCTGTCTATGGGATCGTCATTAGATTTACCCTCCAAATATTTCCAGTTCTCCTCCTTACGTGCATTTTTCCATTTCTTCTGAAGTATGGCAAGACTTGTTTTGGCCAATGAAATGGGAGCATGAGTACCATGTATTAGTTCCAGGTAGGTTCTTTAAAACAGGGGTAGGCAAACTTCCATAAAAAAAACCAGAGAGTATATATTTTAGGCTCTGTGGGTCATTGTCACAACTACTCAGCTCTGCCATTGTAACATGAAAGCAGCCATAGACAATATATAGTCAAATGGGTGTGGTTGTGTTCCAATAAAACTTTATTTATGGACACTAATAAATAAATAAATAAATAAATAAATAAATAAATAAATACATAAAATATTCTCTATACATAGTTGATCACTTCAAAGGCAAAAGGTAGGATAATAAAATCTAATAATTAAAAAATTATTCTATGAATGACGCCGTTGAAGTACTAATGCATTAGTCAGTAGTTTAGGTCATAATTAAAATAAATTACTGTTAAGTAAATTTACTAATAATATTTTCTCACAATGTGGATGTTGCTGTTACCCTAGTCCAAATTAAGGCTGAACAAAGAAATCACAAAATGTATAATCATGATATTGTTCATAGATGCTGACATAAGTTTGAACAAAAACAGTGGAATTAAATACCATACTAGAAAAAAATTTGGAACACATTTTCAAAGAATGATGAGCTATAGGACTATTTTTTCTTTTACTTTGGATAAATGCAGCATTTGTCAAGTGTCTTAAACATAGCCAGTAAGAAATTTAAAAAGAAAATAAAAAATAAAACTTTTGATTTTGCAATACCCAGGTGTAATCTTCCCTGTGTTTAAGAGTAATACTTGATTTTTTTTTTTTAAAAAGCATTTTTTTAAAAATAAAATACAACTACTCTTTATATTGTATTTTGGATTTGTCTTATTAACTTTCAATTTTGTTATTAGAAGAAAACATGTATTAGTTTTTAATTGAAAATAGCTATTCTTTAGTTGACAAGATCTAAGAACAAGCCAGGAATGCAGGGGCCTATGTGTCTGGGGACCCTAGAAACCTCTACACATATCTCAAAAACTAGAGAACTCAAAAATATTGCTTATAAATGTCTCCCCTATAACGAAAACCAACTTTGCCATTTCAGGACCTAATGAATTAATTTAACTACATTTGACCATGAACCAGAACTTTACAAGTTATTGATGAAAATATCAGCTACTTTACAGAGAGCTCACATCGACTATTCATTTCCTCACTCTTTTTAGGAACTGTCTATATTGGTAGAATATTAAGATGATATTTTAGTTCTCTAGGGAAATGCCCTTAGATTTTACAGGTAATTGATACGAAAACTGAATGAGGAATAATTCTTCTATATCTATTAATGTTATAGATATAGATTAATAGTTATTTATATCTATTAATATCAGTGACATAAAACTGTTGCCTTCTATTCCTTATGAAAGGACCAAACTATGTTTTATCCATTAAATTTTGTTTTTCCCTTCTACAACCTTAAAGAGTGTCAACTTGGGATAAGTAAGTTAATCTGTAGTTTCTGAAGTAATCATGTTAAATCTAACTAGGGATATTAAGGCTGTATTACACTGGAAGATTTGTTAGATGGTCTCTATATGTTTTATTGCTAGAGGCTCGAATGATGCCTTACTCATCTCGAGGTCTCCCATAGAAGCAACTGCACAGTGCTTTGTAGACTGCAGGCAACCCCTAAATGTTTGTGGACTAAATAATGTTCATATCCACAGAAAAAGCCATTTATCAGATTAATTATTAAAGATACTAGAGCTTTGTGATGCCAATACTGTGACTGGTAGCCATAATTTTCATTTGTGTAGCTTAAAAGACTCCTAGTCTATCTCTTCCTTTGTTCTTGTTTTAAAAAGGATTTAGACGATATAACTATTAATAAATGTTTTTCTTTGCACAACAATGAATTAAATTTTCAGTAACAATATTTTAAGAAAGAAAAATGAATTTTGGATGTTAAATAATGGCAACATGATTTATAATGTCAAGAAATTATGTTGTAACTGACATGCTGGCAAAGAAGACAGATGACTCATCAAATCCTAATATATCTTGAATTAAATATCCAAAACTAAAGATAGGGTAATTTGTTGCACTAGGAATGGCCATCAGATGAAGCTCCAACAGAGAGATGATCTCTCTGGCCATAGTTCTAGTGATTATCTTGAGCTCTGTGAGCCCATTGTGTGCGCCTTCTCACATGGGGATGGGACCATGCTTTATTCATGTTGATGCTCCTTTTCACCTGATCTACTGCTCTAAACAAAGCAGATGCTTAAAAAATGTGAAATTGAATTGAATATGCATGATTGTAGGTTATCCCAGGAGAAGCTTTCATTCATTCAGTTATTATAATAAACATTTCAGCTATATTTGGTTTGGAAGGTGTTGCTAGTCTGTTAATCTCTTTGAAAGCCTGGTAGAACAGAATAATCCCTGCCCATAAAGAAGTACATGTCCTAATCCCCAGAACCTATGAATATGTTACCTTATGGCTAAGATGACTTTGCAGATGTGATTAAGATTACGGACCTGGAGATGGGGAGTGCGTACTGGATTGTCCAGGTGACCCAATCTAATCATGAGTACTTAAATGGCAGCTGTGGTCAGAGGGAGACTTGACAACAGAAGAGTCAGATGTATGTAATGAGAAAAGGACATGACCCCTTGTTGCTGGTTTTGAAGATGGAGGAAGGGGCCATGAGCCAAGAAATGTGGGCACCTCTAGAAACTGGAAAAGGCAATGAAGTGGTTTCTCTCCTAGAGCCTTTAGAAGGAAATGCAGCTTTGCTGACACCTTGATTTTACTCCTGACCTACAGAACTGTAAGATGATACATTTGCAGTTTCAAGCCCTAAAAGTGTGATAATTTGTTCCAGCAGCAACAGCAAACTAATACAGGCAGGAGCAACAAAACTATTTGGTGATTTGATTCTGCTGAAGTGACTTTCTGTGACTTTGCCATTCCTCTATTTCTGGAAGCACTGGTCTCTGTGGAGGCTCCTCCCCACAGAGTATATGGCTTAGGTCCATGATCTGTGGCTGTCATCTGATTTTGGAATAATCAAATTATTTTCACACTGCACAGTGAAATGGTAGGCTATGTTATTTAAAAAAAAATCTGCTTGAAAGCAATCATGTGATGCTTCCTATGGGGGGAAGGATATTGTATACAATAGGTACAGTATACAATAGCTGTAGTATACAGTAGGTACAGTATACTATAGGTATAGTGCACACATACAGTTGGGCCAAGAGGCCTGGGATTGAGATCTGGTCTCACCAATAATTATCTGAATGACTTTGGAGAGATCACTCTTCTGTATGAGTTTCACCTATCTTAATCTATAAAATTAGATAGTAGGTCTAGAAAGCTTTTTAAGGTCTCTTTCTTCTCTGAAAATAAGAGTTTTTATGAGGGCCTGGTAGAGAATACCTATTTGATGTTTTAAATGTCAGAGAAATTATCAACATTCATCATCCAGCTATCATGGATGTTGAATTTGGCTTATTTCTCTGAGTTGAGAGATAGCTATAATTACATATTTATAGAGAAAATTATATTTATTTTATTTTAAAGACTAACAAATACGATTCACAACATTCTCATGAACAAATTCTAATATTTTTATAAATATTCTAATATTTTGCCTTAATCTGAATTATTTTTATTATTTGAGATATGTGTGACCTGGTGCATTATTGTGATGCAAGAGACATGGATTGTTGACGAAAAATTCAGGTTGTCTAACTTTTTCATGCAGCCTCTTCAGCACTTCCAACTAGCAAACTTAGTTAACTGTTTGTCCAGTTAGTACAAATTCATAATGAATAATCCCTCTGATAGCAAAAAAGTTTAGCTACATGGTTGCGACAAGTTTGTGAACTTAATTATCAGACCTCGTATGTTTACTCCCCCAGCATACAGTGTGGAACAGGAGACTTACTGGGCTATTGGGAGTCTTCTAGGTAACAAACCTTTATTTAGTTAGCTCTACTTTAGACTCAAGAAAAATGATACTAATTTCATTTTTCCTTTTAAAATATTTTGCATTGCCACTAGTTATTGTTACATAGCAATAATTCCCATACTAAAATCAAAAGTTCAGAGCCTTAGCATAATAATCTCAAGATCCATCCATTTTGTTGCAAATGGTACTATTTCTTCTTTTCTTATGGCAGAGTAGTATTCCATTGTGTATATATACCACATCTTCTTTATCCAGTCATCTATTGAGGACACTTTGGTTATTTCCATGTATTAGCCACTGTAAATAAAGCTGCAATGAACATCGGAGCACATATATCTTTACAGGTAAATGGTTTCAGATTTTTTTGGTAGATACCCAGGAGCAGGATAGCTGGGTCATATGGTAATTCTATTCTTAATTTTTTGAGGAACCTCTACACTGCCTTCCATAAGGGCTGCACCAATCTGCATTTCTATCTATAGTGTAATTTCACTAACCATTGTCACCCCAACAAATTTTAATTAAAAAAAAAGTTCAGAGTCTAACATTCAGGTGAAAATGAACATTTAGCTAACATTTGTTAGCACAGATTTAGATTTCCTCATTAGGAATTTCAATTAGGAGTTGGCTATGAGCCACATAAGTAATCCATTTTCATTATTTTCCATTCACACTTCAAAAAATGGTATTAGCCAGCCTCAATGACATTTTATTTATAAGGCTTGGCTATGAATGACTCTAATGTCTGAGAAAAATATCAAATTAATATTATACATGAAGACTTTTCAATATGCTTGTTAAAAATATCATTCCTAATACATTATTTGGGCACTTCTGTGTTCCCCTTCTGTGGACCCTTTACTTTTATAACCTAACAGAGCTGATAATTCCTGTTTATAGCTGTTTCTCTTGTTTTTCTGTTATCAACTGACACATTCATTTGTTCATGCATTAAGCACCAAGTTGATCCCAAGTACTGTTTTGGGTGGAGGCATGGGATAGGAAGACCTGGGAAAAGTGACATCTGGACTGAGAACTGAAGCGTGAAGAGGATGAAGCACTGTGGGCTAATGTCAGGAGAGGAGGGGAGTGAGCAGAAGGGCTTTGGCATTTGGGAGGGCATGATGTCCTTGGGGAAAAGAAGGTCAACACAGAGGATACTTAGGGTTCAAGGTGATGGAGGGAAAGATGGAAGCCAGCCACCTCCTAGAATCTTACCAGGCCTTTCCATATCAAACTTTAGGTTAGTCTTTTTAAATCCACCATCTCCAACCCACCTTAACCAGCAGCAGTTGTTGTAGTAACAGCAGCAGTGTCATGGGGTCATGAGTCTGCATGCTTCCTGCCCTGTGTGCTGAGACTGGGCCAGGCACTTTCCAAATGCTGTTGCATTTAACCCTCACAAATACCCTACGTGGCAGATACTATTCTCATCTTCTCCCGACCCCCACCGAACCTCTACGTTTTCTCCTACCAGTTAGATGGTCTCCATTTTTTCATCCACTTCTCAAATGACATAGTCTCATGTCCTCTCATCCTAAGACCATGTTCCAATTCATCTCTGTATCTACTAGGTGTAGAGACAATCACAGCATAAGAACCCTAGGTTTGCTCTGATCCTCAGAATTGTCACCTCTCTTATTCTGAAAACCCTATTTGTATATATGCCTATGAACATGCAATGAAAATATTTTTGAGGAATCAGTTCACACTTTGGATTCATACTGAATTTCATATTGATTAAAAACTCTAACATTTCTTACCCATGGGGATGCTTTGCCATGCCTCTGCCTGCACCTGGTGATTTTGCTGTGCTGATACATATGGAGTGATAACCTTATAGAATGTGTTGGCATTAAGGTGGGCCCATGGCTCTGGTTTCCAAAGACCTTACCTCTCAGTCACACCAGGCAAGATGAAGAACATCCAGAAGTGAATTCCAAACACAAGAATGACCTGGAAAATGACCTTTCCCAATACAGTCTTCCTGAGGTACAATGCTCGGTCCACCACCATGGTTCCAAACTGAATGAGAACCATCACCAGAAATGGCCCAGGTACCTGGTCCTCAGAGAGTGAAGAGGTGATGTCTGCTGCTGCTGAGTGTTTCTGGGAAAAAGACAACAGGTTCAGGCCTAAGTGGCATTTCTCAGGACAGCATCACTATTCGTCACTAGAGGGATTGTGGCCTTTACCCCCACCTACCCCAAAGGCCCAAAAGCCAAAGACTATGATGACGAAGTCGACAGTGTCAGCCAGGAACATGAGCACATAGACATCAGTCACAGCGCTGTAGTCTGGGTGGATGAGGTTGTAGAAGAACTGTCTGATGGGCACATATATTTGCAGAGTCCTGCAAAACAGAGACCCCCCCACCCACCCACTTGCTTCAGGAAGGGCAGGATGGGAGGAATGACCAGATACTGCAACCATTCTCTTCCTATGCATTCCTCTTTCCAACCAGGTTGTACCTCTCTTACAGCCTCAGGATAGTCCTGCTGCAGGAGCAACTCCTGTACTAACAGAGTATATACGAGTTCATTGCCAAGGTAGGCACTGCAGCCCTTTTTGCCAATGGAACCACAAATTTTTCTCCCACCTGAAATGTAATAGAGTGGTATAAAGACCTGGAATTTAGGGGCAAATCAAGAGGTTTGTCACTTGATTCAATTCCTCTCCACTTGTGAGACCTTGAGCCTGCTACTTAACTCTCGCTGTTTTTGTTTCCTCTTCTGTTAAAATGTGGGTAATAATAAGAACTGAGGCACAGGGCTGGGGTAAGAAATAAATGGGAATGCATGAGGGCTTAGACCTGACATACTGACCCAGCACTAGGTCATCCTTAGGCATTCCTGCCCCTCCCCTTTTTGGTCCTGAGCATCTCCTGGTTTCTAGAGCCCTGGGCTTTTGAACTCACATTGCTCTGTCCTTCATAACTGTGTCCTGGCTCTTGCTTGTCTGCCCAGCCTCTGCCCTATTTTACTGTGCTCTGGCTTCTGCCTTCAATTTAAGGCCACATTCAGGTGTGGATGGCCTTCCTGGTCTCAAAGCCCACATTCAGGGTCAGCCCTGCTGTATGTCCTCCATTCCCACTCCTTGTCTGCTGTTTGTCTGTGTCCTTGACACTTAGGAGGGACCTGTGCATTTTGTTGGAGACTGGCTATATGTCCAAGGACAAACTATTTCCCCACCATGTGCCTCAGTTTCCCCTCTCTAGAAGGAGAGTGTATGTCTAAGGCCCTTCCCGCTTTGAATCAAATTCCTCTTTGTCCAGTTGGATGTTACCATGAATATGCCTGGAATTACCTACTATGAGCTCCTGAAATTACTTATTTACCCTGTTCAAATAGAAAATTGTGTTTGTAAATGTGGATATAAAACTGACTCATACTTATTGAAAAGTAATTTTTATACAATATAATAATGGATCAATTTATTCTGCCTTACGAAGGTGATGTTTGTGATATGAGAAGTCATTCTCTGCTCTTTACCTATGGTTTATATGAAATCATTGTTATCAATTATTTCCCAAAGTTCCCCCACCCTAAAATAAAACTCATGACGTAATTATTTTCACCCACTCACTTCTTTATGGTAAATGCTTTTGCTTTGATTATATGTTCTTGAAGCTTTTCCACATAAAGTTCTCTTTTGCTTTTTTGCTTGATGCTCAAAACACTGCTTCCTTTTTGACTGCTGTTTCGGGTGCTTGTGCTGCCTAGAAATAAAAGAAAACTGTGTGAGGGATATGAATGACAAATGTCTAAGTATTACATTGTTTTGTGCCTGACATTAATAAAAAGTATGTTGGAAAAAAAAAAAAACCAAGATGCACCGTGAGGTACATGTTTATTGACATAGATGTCACAGGAGTCCCTGGGGCCACATGCAGGGGGATGGCTTGAAATTGTTTCCAGGTGAGAAAACACAGGTCCCTAAGAATGGTGACTGAGAATTTGGAAAGTGCCGTCTCAACTCTGCTTCTATAGGAAAACACATCTGTGGGTTTTCACACCCAGTGCTGATTCTTCCCTGGATTGTTATGTGATCTTTGTGCGGGGAAGAAGAGCTTTTATAGTGCTAAATGGGGTCCTAGGTCGCAGGTGTTCCAGATTGGGTCCATGCCCCATCCCTTTTCTTATGTCCTAATTTCTTTAACTGAGAAATGAATGTAAGATGATCTGCCAACATCTGCCTGAAAAGTATATTCTGAAGATGAATATGGTCATGTGCCAATTAACACGGTGGGAATACATTCTGAGAAATACAATTTCGTGGTTGTGTGAACATCATAGAGTGCACTTACACAAACCTGGATGGCATAGCCTACACAATTAAGCTATAGCTCTATGGTATACCCATTCGGGTGTGGTATACCTGAAAAGTCATTATGCAGCACATGACAGTACACAAGTGTTTGATAAGCTTCTAACAGGAGCGCTATAAATACAAGCACATAATTACTCGAGGAGTGGCAACTGTAAGGCATATCTACTTTCTGATTACACTTACTGTTAGTAAGAAATTAATAACTAGCTGAGGAAATCAGTAGATGGTGTGGCTGAAAAGTTCCCATCAATAAAATCTAAATATATTTTTGAAATAAATTGTGATTTACAGCACTCTGGACACACCCAGCAGAATCTCTGGATAGGATCTTAAAACTATCATGTGCCCAGCAGTGTGGCACCAGGTACCACACAGTGCACTGGTCACTCTTCACAATTATCTGAAATCCCTGTCCTGGGAAGGAATCTGACATTTGAGCAACGATGTGACTGCCCCAGGTCACACACAGCTGAGTCAGGATTTAAACTTGGGTCTGTTTGATTTCAAATTACTTTCTTTTCACATCACAAGATCTGTCTCCTTGGTAACACCCAACAAACTCGCCTGCCCCAGACCCACTGGCACCAGGAAAACGAAACACCTCAGGGTGTTATTCCAGCCCAGGGATACCACATGATGGATACCTCTTTGGGACCTATTTGAAGAAAAGCTGGATCTATGGGATATCTGGGAGCTGCTGCCAGAGCGTTTCCTCCGTACAGCTGTCGGCTGCTCAGGGAAGGACACGTGCACTGACTCTGTGGACGCGGCCAGGTTGATGGATTTCAGAGAACCAGAGGAAGCCCTTCTGCCATGACTGAGGGACAGCTCATCATCTGATTCTTCTTTGTCGGTGCCACTTTCAGTGATGTCGTCTTCATCCCATAAGCCATGGCACTAAAAAAGCATTGGAGGGGACAATTCAGACTGCCATTTGAGGTGAGAGAGCTGGTATTCTGCCCTATAATATCTCACCCAACATACTGTCCCCCAAGATTAGAAAACCAAAGGTAAAACAGAGTGACTATAGTTGAAAACACTATGTTGTATAACTGAAAATTTGCTAACAGAGTGGAACTTATATATTTTTTCATAAAAAATCCGTATATAAGGTGATGGATGCATTAATTAACTAGATGGGGAACCCTTTCACAATGTATACATTTACCTAATTACCACAATGTATACTTTAAATATTTTACAATTTTATTTGTCAATCATACCTCAATAAAGCTGAAATTAAAAACAAGAAAAAGATTAGAAACCAAGGAAGGGGAAGGGATTCTAAAAAAGCTTATCGATAATGTTGTGATGGTCCCTGTAGAATAGAGATGAGTGAGGGTAGATTCTAAGACATTGGCTAATTAATTGAGATGGAGACAGGTGATGTTTGACAGATGGAGTAAACATGAAATTATAATCACTTTACTTGTTCCTTGAGCGAAAGTGCTTTCCAGAACACACATCTCTATGCTTATAATAACATTCAAAGTATCTACTTGAAATATCAGTGGGTGAATTTAGCCTCACTGCCTCGTGTTCTCCAAATATCTGTACTTGAATAATGATGCTGTCCCTACTCCAGCCTGTATAACAAGATATGAATCCTTGAATCACCCATGACTAACTCAGAAACAGAGCTGCAAATAACTTTACTCAAAGAATGTTGGCTCACAGGTTATGATGCATTCTGCACAGCCTGGGTTTTGCTTCAAGAAAATAAAAGGGGCTCATAAAGACGGGAGGAATGACAGTAGAAAAGAAGGCTGAGAAACCAGGGACTGTGTTAGAGCAATATGCTACCTGGATCACAAGTCACCCTTATGATGAGATGACCTTGCTGCTGTTGGATGAAATTCCCAAATGAGCCCACTGCCTCCTGAGCACGCTTTGTGTTTATTCCCCAAGACTGACCAGTCCTCCGTCTGACACATATGTTAGAGGATAAAAGCTCCAGGCCAATTTGCCATAAATCAGTTAATCAAAAACCAACTCGGAGAATAATCAATTCATCAAGACAAAGTCACATAATTTAAAGATTATTCTTAAATATTTATTTATAGATATATTGTTTAAACATATTGAATTATTCTTATAAACAAACATTTTAGGTGTTCTTAAGGGGACTTTACAGTTTACACTGATTTCTTTCAAATCATTTAAAAAGTTGTTTTGCCTTTTGCCAACATTTTAACATATTTGGATTCTTTTTCTACTTTCTTAGCAGTATATTTAAGTTTGTTAATCTTCTAATTATTCATAAAATTGCAGCAATTAATACTAAATAGGATAGACTTAACCACTTTTTACATTTCTACATAGTTTTCATTATTTGGTTTCCATAGTAGCATTCTATATGAGGTTTATTCTTTTCAAAAACTGTAGGGTTGTTTGGTTTTCTATAAAAAGATTTATCATTTCAAAAAGTATTTTTCATATCATTTGCCAAAATTTCAGCATAATACCAGTACCTTAAATCTCATATACATTCACCATATAAATGAAATTTTCAAAAAAGAAATCACCAAAATATTGTTTATTATATACTTTAAATATAAAATTGTAGCTGTTAAACCATTTGAATATTGATGAAAAATAGTAAAATTGCCTAAAGGTTTATAAAATTTTCAAAATTACATGCAAAAAGGATACAAAAGTTGCAAAAGAATTCTAAAGTGGCCAAAATTATACCATCATTTTTAAATGCTAAAATTTAAACTAATTTCTAGAACTAAAACAATAAGATTAATACATTTATTAATATACTCATAACAATAATTAATAAATTGGATTAATTCAGGTAATTAATATATTCATCAGAAGAACTGGAGTATTTGGATAAATTCAGTTTTGGCTAACTGCTGTCCTCAGATAACATACCACAACCCAATGACCCAAGAAGACTTCCCCCAAATGGAATGTTCGGGACTTGGGTACTTTGCAAGATGACAAAAGATAGAGTGAAGATCTTAAACAAAGGTATATGAAGATGAACCCAGTTTGAAATACCCATTGAGTAGGACAGAAGTTGAACACACTGTTACATAGGTATGTGTGCATACATGTATATGCGTGTATAATATATATAGTATTAACATAGGTCAAGCCTATTCTAAAAAGGAACTAATAAAGATACTACTTGATAAAATAAATTTAAAATATTTTATAAAAGGAGACAAGGTTAAAGGAAGAGAAGTAAGGTTGTGACAATAGGCACATCAACACATAAAATGTGTGCTATACAATAATTTCTAATTTTTATCATTGAGTAGCGTATTTTGCATACATACAAGCTTAGCTTATAGTTCACAGGATACAAGAAGGAAAAACCCACATAGTTGCTCAGGATGACAAGAGTTACTGAACCTGAGACAGCTCATCCTGTAGTCATGTCTTCCCAAAGCAGTGTGATAAATGGCCTTCTTAACAATAAGCTTACGGAAAGCATAGCACTGGCTTCACCAGACTATTTAATGTTTGATCTCTCACCAAAGCTAATGGTCGCATGACAAGAAACTACCCAATAAAACAATGCTACTAGAAAATAGGCAGCGATTAGGATGGAGATAAGAGGGAATATGATCCACCCGAAATTATAGGTCTCTGATGTTTTGGTTTAAACTTGGAGTAGAATTTAGCATATCAGGCATTAAAATATTTTATGCCATTCAAGCAATTCCCACAAATGTGGATTAGTTATTCAATGTTCAACCCAGGGTAGAACTATGGGGAAATATTCTCCCAGACTTATTACAAATTTCATTATTGAGTACAGTGTTGGAGAAAATGTACAACAAATGAATATAATTGCTTTTTAGTGTGTGTGTTTGTTTTTTAAAAGAGCATACAGGAAGATGCCACTCACTGTCCCCTCAGCACTGTCACCAATCCTAATGTTCACATTCTCCAGGAGTATTACAGGAGTATTACAATTATCAACATGTGCTGGGTAACTGTTAATGGGCAGTACCTTCAGAATTGATCGATGGAAGAAAAGAGCCAGGAGCTGAATGAGATCATAAAGAACATAGCCTTCTTTCTTTTCCACACCTATGATATTAGGTGGATGGTAAGGTTTATCCTTGTTCAATTCCACATTCTTATTCCAGGGAAAAAACCCAAATTGGAAGAAATACTTGACCACAATTGTCACCTGCACACAGATGATAGAAATAATAATAATAAAAAAATTACTCCTTTTAAGAATAGTTATATAAGAGAAACAGCAATATAAAACATTAAAAAAATCCATTTCACAGTTTTGATCATAGTAATACACAGAATTATGTGGAATAATAACATCATTATTTTTACAGAGCGTTGACTTTAGAACAAGGGCTATATCTTACCCTCACAAATGCCTTTGATAGTAGATATATCAGGGCCAGTCAGGTTACTCATGACACTGCTTAAATGATTTCCTTAAGTTAGTTGCTTAATTTATACTGATTTAATTTACATTTAATTAATTATGCTGCTATTAACGCATGGTAATTAGGAAAAATTAACAAAATAATATTTATATGTTTATATTTTATATATTGCTGCAATTGGTAATCTTTATGAACATATCACACAGTTTTGATGTACACAATTTTTACTTTACTCCAATCTCTTTTTTCTCACTACTTTATGGCTCATTGAAATTTCTTCTCAAGAAGAAATACAAATAAGTGTAACAAACTGTCCAGTTGTGTCAGTAACTAGTTCAGGGTACAAATGTTGTAAAGAAGTGGTTTGTTGTAGAGAAGAGGTAGGAAGACAAATGAGAAAATTGATGGGTTTCATATAAGCATACCTCTAATGTCTATATCATCAGGAGTTCGCTGTAACATAATTCATCAATAAAAAATACATTCAAAAGTCCTCTCTTGACCTAGAATCTCCCTTTAGCTCTTCTCCTCTAGCACCTTCTTAGACAAGCTTCTGCAAAGAACAGTCCTGTGTTTCTCATCTTAGTGGACGGCATCTCCATGTACCAAATGCTCATCCTTGCTTCTCCTTTTCTCCCTCACATTCCAACCAGTTTTAGTCAATTACTAAAACCTCATTTACCCACTTATCATCAACCTCATTGTCACTTCATTCAGACCCTATTACTTCTCACCCAGACAGCTAAAATCATTTCCTACCTGGTCTCCATGCCTCCACATTCATTCTGTATAAAAACTTGCAAAAAACGCAAACCTGATTGAGTCATGCCCCTGTTCAAATCTTTCAGTCCAAGGGGATAAGTCCTAAGCATAAACCCTGTTGACATTCCCGAACTCAATCTGCTGCACTCTTCACTTGCAGCCTGCCTTCTAACTATCATAAGCCACCTGTCATTCTTAGCACATGCCAGGTTTGTCTTATGCCTTTGTTTCTTTTCATGGGTTATTCCTAATGACAGCAGCTCTCTTTGTTATTCTTCCTTTGGTGATCTTACACTCATGCCTTAAGACTCAGCTCTAAGTTCTCTTTCACTGTGAAGTTACCGTGATATCTAACCTCTCTCCACCCCACCAGGCTGCATGAGGCACAGCCTCCATCTAAGTCTTGTATAGTCTTTAATGAAGTTTTATATCAATTGTAGGGCAATTCTTTGTTTACCTCATATCTGTCTACCACATAAAACTGTGAGCCATTGAGAAACAGAAACTGATTTTTTTCCCCTTTTCTTTTCTTTTCTTTTCTTTTTTTACTTGTTGTATTTTCATCCTGAGTTCTTGGGTTTTGGCACATAGTCCACATTGTGGAGTGAATTAACATCAACTTCCTACTTCTTTAACAACAATTTCCTACTTCTTCATTCCTCAGTGTGACAGAAAAAATAGAGAATCCAAGTTTACTCAACCAGGAAGATTTTATTTTTAAGATGAAAGCTGTGTATAACTAGCTCTTGTTCCATTTTCCATATTCTCAGTACCTGTTCATACTTTACTCCTAGTTGAGAAAATCCCTCCCACAGAGGTGTTAGAGAATGTACCCATTCCCCAAATAAGGAGTCATTTATATCCTGCATAACAAAGTGCTGTATTGGAAGTAATATTTAAGAACAATTGGCAGATTGTGATGTACAGGCTAATTAAAGTAATATTTGGCTTTTCATCTTTTATTTTTATTATGGAAATAAGATACATGGCATTAATACTTTAAACTGAATAATTTTGATATGATTTAACATATAACTTTGCTTTTACTGTTGAATTATTTATAAACCTGCAAAATTTCTAGACTCTAATAGTACATCAATCACAAGTATTATAATTTAAGAAGTAATTATAGTACCATTATTAGTGAAAACCTTTTCTCATGAGCCAGGTAAGAAAATTAGCCTACTTCACAAACCTAACACAAAGAACTATGATATCCCAAGGCACAAAGTCTATAGAGATCCCTTTTCTTTTCTTTTTTTAAATTAAACTTTATTAGGGTGACAATTGTTAGTAAAGTTACTTAGGTTTCAGGTGTACAATTCTGTAATACATCATCTATATATTCAATTTTATGGTTGCAATGGGAATTCGTGATCGTCTATATATTTAATAGAATAGAAAAGTAGGTCCATACAATTGGTCAGAGTGTCTCTTGTACTCTCACAAGTGATGGAAATGGGCTGGCAATTCACAATTTTTGTTATTCAGATTTTTAAGTGGGTCATTATATACCTTTGTGTTTTGAGGTGTGGAAACTGGCTTTTAGGCTCAAAAATGGAAAATATGCATATTGCATCAAACTATATTCACAGTGCTTACTGTATTGGTTAATTCAGTATCCACTCAAATGATATCCACAGGCTCCAGGCACTATGTTTAGTTCTGCCTAGCACTGTTAATATCTCAGTGGTTAATATTATAAGACAGACAACCAGGCTTCAGGCGTCAGCCCCAACACTCACCAGCTGGGTAACTTTGGGCCTTTAGTCTCACTAACAGCTGGTTCCTTATCTGTTAAATAGGAGTGATAGTAGCAGCTATCTTGTGTGAGGTGTGAAATGTGAAAAGATACATAAAACTACGAGCATTAGATAACTGTTAGTTATACTCATTTGTTTATCCAAGAATATCCATCTAACTGTTCTGTGTGAAACTACCCGGAGGCTGGGCAGGCCCACCTAGAGTGAAGGTTCCACAAAAGGCCTACCTCTGTGTAGACAATGGCCATCATCCAGAACCGTCTGCTGGGCCTTGGGACAGACAGCATGGCCCAGAGGAAGATCAGAATGGGGAGCACGAGGGTGATCATGGAGGCAGAGACCATGTGGTTTAGGATGATCACAAAATAGCACACCATTTCTGAGCGTGCCACCAGAGTGTTATACATGGCGTAGAACAACAGCAAGAACCTGGGCTGGTCAACGTAGAATTGTTCTGACTCTTCAAGCTCATCGTCATGAAACATCCTGTTTAAGTAAACAACATGACAATAAATTTGTCTTCATTTCTCCAAATTACTTTTTTCCATTTTGCATGATCCCTCCTGTCCTTCCTTGTTTCCTGGTTCCCTAGATTTCTTGTGGAAACAACCTACATTTTTATTACAGAAAGAAATGTGAGCACGGTGTCTATTGACAACTTCTGCTAGTTCTACCATTTAGTGATAGAAAACCTGAAGTTCTGTATTTGCAGTAATGAAAATTGTATCTGTTAGCAGTGACTATCTAGGTGGGTATTTTTAATAGGTGAGTTTCTCTATGCACAACCACAGCCCATGGAAGCGCTGACCCCCAGCTCCGCCTCCAAGCAGCCAGCGGGCTCTTACTTGTTCAGCAGCAGCTCACTGGCAGTCAGCTCGTGAGTCAGGGGTGGTAAGATGCTGGACTCCAGCCTGTCGGAGCGGCTGTCGTCGGGGCTGACCGCCATGCGGCTCGGGCTTGCAGAGTCATCCCTCGAGCCGAAGGACAGGCGCTCAAAACTGACAGCCTTGCTGTAGGATGGAGGGACCTCCACGTCGCCCTCCTCGGTGGAGTATTGTGGCAGCTCAGTGTCAGGGGTGACGCTGGCCTCCTCGGATTCTTCCGTCTCCTCTGCCTCCTCCATCTCTTCCTCCTCCACGTCTTCCTCTTCCTCCTCCTCTTCGGGCCCCTCTGGCCCTGCATCCAATGTGGCCTCACCGCCCTCATCGTCACTGTCCCTGACTCCCACCTCCTCGTCTTGCTCCGTCTCCACCTCTTCTATGGTTTCTGTGGTCCCCTGGCGGGAGTATAGCATGGTGCACTGCGTGGGCTCGCTGTTAGGAGAAAGGGACCCACACAGACACTTGTCTTAGCATACAGTTCCTTGGAATCCCTCCAAATTCTCAAGAAACCTTCTCAGCACTCCCAAATAAAAACATCAATGCATGTGAGAAAATTAAATACCCCATCTCACCTCCGTGCATTCTACCTGCTTTGTTCCTTTGTGAGATTCACATCTGGTCTGCAGAGACTGAAAACAGCAGCCTCTCAAATGCAAAAGCTGACAGTGCACACACCCAGTTGAAAACCAGAGTAAGTCAACATGTCTCACAAGTTGCTAAATCCAACTATGCACAGAGGTTTTAAAAATCGTATCAAAATTCACAGCCATGGGTTCCATTGTTTATCTCCAAATCAAGTCATAGCATAGCATACCTACCATTATATATATTTTAAAGCAGGGTGCATATGCAAATGAGAAAGAAGTCTTGCCAGTTTGGGTCTGTTGATGTTGACCAAGATAAACCTAATCTCAGTCTTGTGCAAGGGACCCACCCCGATCCAGAAAAGGAGGATAGAAATGATAAAATATTGGCTGAACAACTTCATGCTTTATTTAAAAAAGGCATACTTCTTTAATATTTATTCTCTCTTCCTGTTTTTCCATCGTTTGCCTTTTTGTTATTGGCACTTATTACATTAGACTGAAATTTTACCATCTCTCCGATTCCCAAACATCTCCCACTGAGCTCTTTGTTTACAGAAGGAAACACACAATTTTCTCTTCCCCCTGTGATCTCTCCTTCGGGCTGTTTGTCCACCCTCAGCGTTCACTCTTGCTCTCTCTCCTCCCAACTACTTTAATTGATGTTCTTCTGTCAGCTCCCCTTCTAGCATTCACTTCCTATCGGCTCTCTACCCTTCTCTTCATTCTCTCTTTTTGGCACCCTGTTCCTTTCTCTTGCATCTCTCCTCTCCTCCTTTTAATGTTTTATCTTCTGACTTTCCTTGCCAGGTCCATGCAGGAAAAGTTGGAAATGAAAATAGAGCAGCCACACCAGTAAAATTCATGGCATGCCTTTTAATTTTGTCTATGTCAGAGAATCCAGTCCCCAAAGGGGAGAGAAACAAAAGTTATCTGGTTATATGGAATCTGTAGATATAGAGCTATAATTCGTTAGACTCTGAAATATGCAGTTATCTCAATGGCATATCCGGGCATCTAGGGTCCAAAATCACTGAGATCCTCAAATGCACAGATTGTACTTATTTTTCTTGTCATCAACACTGGTGTAGATGTGTCAACAAATAAATGAATGAACGGATGAGCATTGGCTGAGCCCTGAGACTGAAGAACCAAATTTGCATGTGTTCTTGGTTCCTGGTCAAGTGTTTAATATTGCTGTGACTTTGACCCTAAGTATGCACATCATGTAGAAGGATCTTGGAATGCCAAACCAAACAAGCTTTTTGCTAAGACTTACCTCAATTAGACATAGCCTCCTAGGAAGGCCATGGAATTGATCATCTCAGGGAATTTTCAGACCAATGGAGCCATCCCCACACTAGTTCTAACTTCTGGTTACACTATATCCAATAACAAGCACTCTTTCTATGGTTTTGGATCTGGTCTGGCCCTGAAGAGATTCAACAAATCTTGGTACCTTCAGAAATCAACCAAGTGGAATGGCATAGCAAGTGTCTGCCAGAGGACATCTCAAATGGCCAAGGCATTCCCATCATTGCCAGACTCCAGCATACTGCAGCACCCTATTAAGATACATAGCTGCCAACAAAAAGAAGTGAACAAACCTCTAATCTGCCAAAATTGAAATTAGTTTTGGATTGGGTTATTTTGGTGTCAGGATAAGCACAATGTTGCTGATGCCTCTGTGCCCCTGCTGACCATTAAAGACAACTCAAAAAAGAACTTTTGGACTTTATGCAAATAATTTCATTTCCAAGTGATTGTTATTTTATGGTAGAATTTAATGAGAAAACTTAAGCCCAAAGTAATCTTTTCCAAACAAAACAAGTTATGGTCTACAAACATGATATATTCTGCATAATAATGTTCTTTTAAAAAGAACAATGGTAAAACATATTCTGACTTTTATGTCAGTTATGTATATAAAACGTGGACAGATTTACTCTGTATCAATTAAAAAGGACCGCTATTACTGATTTTTGGACTTTTTTCCTATTGCATGTATCTTTTGATGAAATCAGGGGAATAATTTTTTTTACCTTTCCTGACACATTTCCCCTGTGAGGACTGCCTACATGAGCTCTCAACCAAGGAAGAAACATGCTTTTTTCTTTGAAAGTGAAAAGTGTAAACTACTTACAAAATGGAGGACAATGTTTATCATAAGGTTTTTAAAGAAACTCCTAACAGACAAAAACTAAAGAGCAGTTAGTTTAATAAATGCTGTCCTGGGAACGACCAGTTATGTCCCAGAAAGGGTGGTGGTTATGCTTTGGTTACTCATGCAAATTCTTAAAAAAATAAATAAAAAGAAAACATACATCACAAGAACTTATATTTGCAGTGACACAAAAGGGAAAAAGATGATAAAATTATGGAACAAAGCATGCACAAGTTAAGCACCTTGATGCTAAACTGCCACTGTCAGCTGATGAGGAGGACATATCCAAGCTGAGCATTTTACGGAGCCTAGGTCGAGCACGCTCACTTGTTTTAGGAACAGTTTCTGGTCCATCTAAATCATCAAGGGTAGACTGCCTTGAGAACAGCATGGTTGCTTCAGTGTAGCAGCTAGCAGCGCAAACAGTTACAGAGACACAGTGTTAAAACACCAGTGGTACATCAGTTTACACATGGGTCAATTGACCAACACACTGCCATGCAGCAAACCACACACAACACCAACACCACTGACAACGACGACCGTCATAGCGGGTTTCAAGGACAGGAAAGGACCTGTTTGGCAGGACAATAAAACACAACAGTACTGGATTTAACAAAATATATTGGCTAGTGATAAATTACGAAATGTCACTCTCTAGGTGGGACAAGGAAATAGAATTAATTATAAGTCCCGACACTTCTTTCACAGAGAAAAATTCATATCATTATAACTTTTCAACTGAGTTTTTTTATTAAGTAAAATATGCTTATTAAGAGCTCCCTGAGTTCACTGAGATCATTTTGTAACCAAATTGCTTAAGCAGAAATATCTGCTCATGTAAAATTTATATAAAATATTTCAATATTTTTTTTAACAGTCTCCAAAATGAGAGAGGGAAGCTCAAGAATGACCACAGCAAACAATTTTCCACCCCATTTTCTGAGTGATATTCAGTGAAGCCAAACTAGATGCCTTGCATGTTGAAGAGATGCTGGTTTGATATGCAACAGGATATAAACCAACATCAAAGAAATGAAATAAAATGCTACAAAGAAAACAACAAAGGAAGTCTAGCAATTGCAGGGTCATTTTGTCTGTTAACTTTTCATTTCGTCTAATGACTCTTTTCTTCTGGATCATGTTTTAGGTCTTGATAGATGTCATTAGGGTGAGAACCTATTGGCTAAGTCCTCAGCTCCCGGCCCTCAATGGAGCAACAATGGGGGAGGGATTGATGGTGAATCAGGACTGAGATGCTACTGGGTAATGCTACTGAAGGAGAAGAAGCAAACAGAGTTATGGCACAGTCATGATTTCAGTTCAGACACACAGCTCAACCCCAAAGAGCCTGAGATTGGCCAGCAGAATACATATTTTCCAACCTGAGAGCTAGTGACCTGGCTGAAGCAGAGGAGCCGGCCTTTGCAATGCAGGACTGCTGATTCCCCAGCTGACATTGCTAAGCTGAACATCATCAAGTGACTGCACTAGGACGCCTACTGTGTGCCCAACCTGCACAGCTGGATGCCTTCAGTCAGTGATTGTGAAGCAGAAATGGACACAATTCAGGATGTAAAAAACTCTGGGGGTTGGAAAACAGAGTTTGAGTCACTCACTCATGGAACCAGGTAAAGGGATTTTCAGGTTCCAGATGATTTAGCACAAGTCCACGAGTACTCCAGTGGGGTCACCCTGCTGTGCACACCACAGCTACCAGGCCATGGGGTGGGACAATGAGAGGGTGAGTGAGCACGTAAGCAATCAAATGGTCTCTAATAAGGACACTCAGGCTGAGTTTTTAAGAAGGCCCTAATTTCTTTTTATGTCACCATGGCCTGGACAAAATGAGGAGATGACAAGATAAACTGGAAATTCATTGGGCAAACACAGGGAAGCTTGAGCTTGAGTCTCCATGAGAAAATTAACTGGCTGTTGGATATTAGATAAGTCAATTGTCCTCTTTTTGGGTCCCAATTTCATGATTTATGAGATGAGAAGACTGGATCTTTGAAGTTCAATATTTCATTTCATAATTTTAGAGGTGTAACCCCATGGCCTCTTAGGAGTTTGCAGGCAAAAGGACACTGTACTGCGCACCCTCTCCTGCAGCATTGCTCAGATTTTTTTCATGGGAACTACTGCTCTAATCCCTTGTGTTGAGTTCTACTGTCCCATCAACCCACCTTCAGACCTCACATAATTGGGTTACTTGGAGTGTGACAAATTTGTTATCCAACCTACGACAGTTTTAAAAGCGAAAGGAAAAGGGAGGTGCCTTATGATACCAGGCCCAGTGGACAAACCTAAATGGATGGTTGTTGTCAGCTGGCAGGGTCACACAGAGACATCTAGGTGATATATCTCAAATGATAATCAGTCCCTTCATGTATGGCAATGCACCTTAGAATGTCACTAATGTTTCTTGCAGGAATTTAAACCAGTTTATTTTCTGAAAAGGTAGATAATTTCTGATTTCATAAAACAACCATTAAAAAAATAAGTGCTATTTAACACCTGGATTTGAAGGAAATCATGACTATTCCAGTGAGTCAAAGGATAACAAATTCAGAAGGTAGGTTCTCACCCCAAACTCGTCTACTATGAACCCAAAGGTAAAGATGGGTGATGTGGCTGCCAGGGCAGGAGCTGTGGCAGGTGGGAAGGCTCCACCCAGGCTGCGTCTTCTGCGAAGTCCACACTGAGCATGCAAGTCCCCATTAGGGGTAATGCCAGACCTTGCCCAATGACACAGGTGTTGAAAGCAAACTTCCATACTCAGAATCCTTCTGGGGATTATTACTGCCCTTCCAGCAATCAGCATGTCTTCCTATAGGCTCTAGTGTAAACAAATGATTGTTTGGAGATTTGAAAGTTTTCTAAAGCAAAGTAACTAGGAAGGTGGTTTAGCCATTAAAAAAAGGGCAAATATGTAAATTCATTTATTAACAACACAGACATAATGATGTAATGGACCCTATCGTGTCTCCCCTTTCTTTCGGGTGAAAATAAAAAGTAAAAACTAATTTTAAAAGTATGGTTCTCTACTAGTAAATTTATTGGTTGGTTGACCATTTTTAAATTAGGGGGATATTCTGACAGTTTTTGTTAAAAGAACAATCAATGGATTTTAAATATTTTCTACTTCATGATTTTTGATCATGGGTACAGTTTTATACTTCTAATCTTGAATTAGATTTAAAGGAAGTACTTGATTTTATTTTAAATGGTCCTCCTCCTCTTCCTTCTTCTGTTTTGTCTCTCCTAAGTTGTGATTTATAATTTTAGTTAATTTCTTACTCACTAACACAGGAATCATGTATGTTTATTTTATGGACAATTTATTTTCAGTTCACTCTCTAATATTCTCTTTGTTCTCCTTGAGTTGTATGATTCGAAATTTATTCTGGAGCCACTATTTTAAATCAAGGTTCGTGTATGATATTCAGGGGGTGTGAACTCCTGAAATATTATGGAAAAATTTATATTTCTGTGTGCTTTTCCCTTTGGGACACAGTACATAGCTTCATGAAATTTCAAAAGAGGTTCATGAAAATCTATTACCAACCACTGTCAAGTTTCATCGCAAATTAATGAAGAAAGGTTATTCCATCCATTTCCCTTTATACATGCCAAGCTTAGGGATCCAGGTAACAACAACACAAATTTCTGTATTATGAAACAAGGCAAAAAGGGAGGTTAAAAAAATTTGTTTAAAAATACTGTAAATCACATTATGGGACAGCATATTTTTTTAAGAACAGATGCAAATATGCAATAACTAAATTATATACTATGCCTGTATTCTTCAATCTGTGGGAGGAAATACTCCCAGCTGAATATGAACGTGACTTTCAGTTAAGTTTACCAGAGCTGTCTGAAGCTTTTTATTTTCAGAATCAGAAAAAGGAAAACACTGTTTGCCTCAGACCCTGCCCATATTCAATATATATAAAACAGCGCTGTCCATGCTATGCAAAAAATTAATAAATAAAAGGAATATATTTTAGAAAATGTACATCTAGAGTATCTCAGCATTTTTCTTCTCCAACCATTTTTCTGTTTTCTTGAAAAACGGTTGTCTGGTCAGGAATAGGTTATAAAGTGGGTGGGGTTGGAAACTTTTAGATTCCCCAGTTCACCTTTATTCACCCCTGTAACTGGGAAACAGCATTAGTCAGCATCTTAATATTCACTACATTCAGAAAACCTTGCCTTCTCTGACCTCCTTGCCCACACATCTGTCCACTCTGCACACATGCCCATGCGGTCTCCCTTCATTATGAAAGGAATAGCTACCATGAAGTAACTTGGAACACATGAGTGTGGATAGAATGGGGATCAAAATGAACTTTCAGTTAGCAGGAAAGTGAAATAGAGATAAAATAATTCAGTTTAAATAATTAATCTGTAGATACAGAGAGAATTCGTGCAAGAACACTTTTAAGAAGGTTGGCAGCCTCCAAATAGGACAGTTTTTATGGTTTGCAAAAAATAAAATATAAATAACAATGACTTTTTGTCTCAGTGAAGTGTGTCAAAGGAGACGGAGGCCCCCTTTCAAAAATGCTGATTGTAGGACAATTTCAGGAAGACACACAAGGAGGCACTGCCAGAATTGCTAACCCAGGGACATAATGAAACATTTTCATGTTGTAACTTTGACATTACCAATGGGTTTAGAAATTAATTATTGAGAAATGTGTGTATGCTTGGGTAGAAAGCGAATGAGGTAATTAAGTTTATTAATATGCAATTTGTTCTAATAATCAATTATTTTATTATAGGAATTAAAAACATCTTAAACAGCATCTCAGTTAGCAAATAAATATTTTGACCTTGAAACCCTTAAGAGTTTTTGGACTAAGTGTTTCTGCTGTTCACAAAAATATATAATAGCTGAAATATATCTATTCCTTTGGAACTTATAAATAAGAAGAGATTCTTCCCAAATTAAAGGAAAAAATATATAATGTCTATTATTATCCCTCAAAGGACTTTAAAAGAATCAATACATCTTTTAGGAAGACTGGAAGGATTATATCCATGAGAAATTTTATCTGTACAAAAATCAAATATAAATCAATGTATGCATGAATACATATATTTTTAAAAAGATAAAAATGAAGTTAAAATGTATACTACTTTAAAACTTGAGGGATCTATCTATCTATCTATCTATCTATCTATCTAATATATAATCTCAAATATATTTTCAAACCAATAAATATAGATCTGCATCAAATAGATAATTATTGGGTAGCAAAAGAAACGACACACTTGCAAAAGCTCAAATACAGCAATTTGAAAAAATACAGTAACAGCTAACAATAGCACTTCAAAGTAAAAGCCTTTTTATCCACATCTCCCCATTCAGGTTGCAATTTCAGCTACTAGTTATCTATATTGGGTTTGGTATCTTGGTATTAATAAAATAGTCTCAGTTCCTTTCTCTGTTTCATCTTGTAACATATTCAGTGTTTGTGAAGGACAAATAGTCCACCAGGCCCTCGTGCCTTGCTCAGCATATGAAGTGTGACTGATGGTAATCCAGGAGCTTCTGAACCAGCCATGGGAATGCAGCTCATTTATCACGTCCTTATACAGCAGGAATTGTAGCCCAGGACTCCACAGATAATCCCGAGGATGGGTTTTCCTTCCCAGGCTCAAACTACCTAGAGATGATATATCTTTATATGCTTATCCCAGAATCAAGCCCAGGTCCTGGCATACAATAGGTGCTTTTTAACACATTTAATTAAAACAATAAATACATGAATGTCCTCAGTGATATAACTCTTTATCTATGAAGATGGACACAAGATGTGATTCATCCATTCTTAAGAGTCATTTTCCTCTTAAGATAGGACTTCTACTTTAACTTGAAAGCAAAATCTCTGCAATTGACAGCAACGATCTAGAACACTGTGATGCAAAGAATTAATAGGCTTTTCTGGGATAGGCAGTAAGAAAGACATGTCAATTCTCAAAGTCTGCCTGAAGTGCAGAAGAGGCAGTGAGAGGCAGCATACCATGGTGGTTGAGAGGTTGGGCTCTGAGCTGAACTCGGTGGTTTTGGATCCTGGGTCTGCATTTATATACTTCTGAACTGTGTGACTTTGGGTAAGTTAGTTAACCTCTCTGTAACTGAACTTTGTCTTCTGCAAAATGGGGATAATAATATGAGGTGTGATAAAAAATACGACAAATTTAAAAAATTATTACAGTAAAAGACACATTGCCATTAATCCCGCTCAAAATACTCTCTCTTGCTTTGGACACACTTATTCCATCGTTATTGCCACACTTGGAAGCAGTTCTGGAAGTTCTCTTTCGTGAGTGTCTTTAGTTGCGCTGTTGTGGCTGCCATGATGTCCTGAATCATTTTGACTTTGGGGAAGAGCCAGAAGTTGTACACTGCCAGATCTGGTGGATAAGGTGGATGAGGACACACGGTAATTTTTTTATTTGATGGAAATTGCTGTACCAAAAGTGATGTGTGACACAGAGCCTTTCTGTTGTGATCAACAAATTCGGTGAATGCTGCTGCAGACTGCCATCTAACAGAAAGGCAGGGATCTTCAATACAGAAAGTGGCACATCGAAACTTAGTAACAGTGTGTGACAAGTTTCAACTTGTTCGGTGCAGTCAGTTGGGTGTGACTGACTAAACCCCTTGGTTAGAACATAAAATACCTGGAGATACTGCCATGTGAAGCTAAGCTATCTATCCTGGGGGCTGTCTGTGCACCTGAAGCAGCACCAGGACAGTCGTCAATTGTGTCCAGTCCAGACTCTCTGGCAAGGTTGAGAGAAGGTGTGTTTTAAAGTGTGCTGTAACTCATCCTTTATCATGACAACATTTCTTGTCACACATAGCTTCTGGAATACAGCAATTTCTGTCAAATAAAAACATTATGGTGTGTCCTCATCCACTTTATCCACTGGATCTGATACCTTGCGACTTATAGCTCTTCCCCAAAGTCAAAATGATTCAGGACATGAAGGTAGCCACGACAGTGCAACTAAAGATATTCACAAAAGAGGAATTCCAGAACTGCTTCAGAAAGTGGCAAGAATGATGGGGTAAGTGTGTTCAAAGAGAGGGGGAGTATTTTGAGGGGGATTAATGGCAATGTGTCTTTTACTGTAATTTTTTTTAAATTTAAACGTTCACTGTATTGTTTGATCACACCTCATAGTATGCATCTCCTAGGGTCTTATAAGGATAAAGAGAGGTAACCCATGCACAGTGCTTGCTGCTGGTCCATGGCGAATTATCATAAAACTCAGGGAAGATGGAAGCTGACAGAATCACTTCTTGAACTTTTATTATGAATTATAAAGTAACAATTCTGAAAGGAAAATACCAAAGATAGCAACAGATGGTAGAAGATTCTCATATAGAAGGTACGTTGTGGAATGGAATTTTTAAAAGGAATTAAAGATGTAGCCCTTCACACAAATAGCAATTTTGTCATTGGGAAGATTCATTCTTACTTTCCTCCAGCTTGGAAATCTCTATCCTGTGTTTATGAATCATACATGTGTTTCTAAAAGTTTTTCATTGATACCCAGTTTTATCTGGCTCAGTCTAGGGGAGGACATTTCTTTTGCTTTGTTGTACATATGGAGATAGCCTGAAGAGGGTGGGGATCCATGTAAGTTTTGATTAACTTTCACGTCAGACATTCATTTCTCAAATTGACGAAGTCCACCTCTTTTACCTTTGTGAAAAGGAAACCCAATTTTAGAACATAAAATACCTGGAGATACTGTCATGTGAATCTAAGCTATCCATCCTGTGGGCTGTCTGTGCACCTGAAGAAGCACCAGGATGGCCGTCAATTGCATCCAGTCCAGACTCTCTGGAAAGGTTCATGATGTGGTTCTGATAGTACATGTGGATGCTTTCCCGAGTCGGAACATTGCCCTGTAGTGAAGGAGACATTGTCACAGTTCTTACTTGCCCATGTAGCCACCTGGCATTTCTGACAACTCTCAGCTTTCATGCACACCTTGAGTGGATTAAAACAAAGCTAGAAAGTTGGGCACTGATGTCAACTTATTGAATTAATGGTACTCAATATTACTCGGTAATGCTGAACAAGAAATCCCTTCTTGTTTGTGAATGAAGATGGTCAAAAGGAACAAATTTGCTGTTCTAAAATAAATGTCTTGGGATGTAATGCACAGCATGATGACTATAGTTAATAATACTGTTTTGTATCCAGGAGTCCATCCTTATACATGGAAGATAAGTTCTAAGATCCCCAGTAGGTGTCTGAACCTTGGATAGTACTAACCCTACGTATACTATGGTTTTTTTTCCTATACATACATATGTATGATAAAGTTTAATTTTTAAATTAGGCCCATTAAAAGATTCACAACAATGAGTAATAATAAAAGTTATGTGAATATGGTCTATCTCTCAGTAAAGTAGCACAGATATATTTTCTGTTCTTCACAATTTCACCAATAGAAGACTCCTTCTTACCATAGTAACCTTAGTAACATTAGTAACCTTAGATTTTAGTAACCTTAGCATACAGTATTTTTTAAAATCCTTATTAAATCAAGAGCTTTCACTTTTTCACTTAGGAAAAAAGCACCGTATGGCTTCTCTTTGGCAGATCTGAACTGCCAGCATCACTATTGTCACACTTTGGGGCCATTATTAAGTAAAATAAGGGTGACTTGGATACAAGCACTGTGATACCTCTATGTTGCTCTGATAACCAAGTGCTACTAAGTGACTAACAGGCGGGGAGCACAGAAGATATGCTGGACAAAGGGATGATTCACATCCTGGGTGGGATGGAGAGGGATGGCATGATATTTCATTACACTACTCAGAATGGTAAACAATTTAAAACTTACGAATTGTTAATTTCTGGAATTTTCCATTTAATATTTTTGGATTTTGGTTGATTGAGGGTAACTGAAACCATGGATAAAGGGGGAGTACTGTATTTGAAAGATCCTAAGAGAGCAGATTTTAAAGTTCACATCAGGAAAAAAGAATTGTAACTATGTATGGTGATGGGTGTTAGGTAGCCTTACTGTGGTGATCTCATTTTATATATTGCTGTATTCAACTCATTTTATATATATATATATATATATATATATATATATATATATATATATATATATGTATAATTCATCTCATTATATATATAGTCATTATGTTGTATATCTTATTTTTCAATAAAAATGTAAAAAGAAATCTCTTCTCATAGGTAGATAATTTTGTAGCTATGTATAAGTATGTAGATAAAAGTAACTTTTCCAGAAATGAACTATTATTTTTTAATATAATCTATAAACCTTATGTGACTATATTTTGTTGCTCTGCATATGTCCTAAAATTTCCTATGAGAAGTTGCAGATCAAACTTCCCAGACAAAAAACATAAGCCTTTATTAGATAGCAGAGTCAGCAGCTGCAAACTGTGGTGATGGGGTAGGAGAGAATGAATAAACTGGCCACTATCCCCAGGACTCTCGTGTGTGTGTGTGTACGTGTGGTGTGTGCATGCATCGTGTCTGATTATTTTAATCCTGAACATGGAACAGATTTAAATACACATAAAAACAAAAGGGTTAAGCAAAAACTATCTGGGAAGAAAGGATTTTTGTCTTTTCCTACTTGCAGTTCCAGATATTGACGTTTACAATCTTTATAATGTGGGAAGAAGCAAAAAGAGTTATACCAATAGTATTACCTTTTTAATTTCTCTGGTTAACATGCATCTTTCAATTCTTAGAACTGTAGATATATCAATATGCTCCCTTGAAATGGAGTTAAGCCAAGTTGTGAAACTATCCACTGTTGCCAGAAAGAGGACCCAGGTAAATTTCAAAATATTAAATATCCTCTTGATGATATTATCTAGGAGGAAAAAAAAGAAACAAGATTTCAAAAGAACAATATGCCATCAACCATTTTGCTGTGTGTGTCATGGTGGTGTTTTATCAAAAGTAGGCCTGGGTTTGGCCATTCATAGCTAACGTGGAGTGGGGCACTTGACACTAAGCATGGTGCGGGGAGTGGAGGGGGACTGCAGTGTATATATGAAGCTACCACTGGGTCTTTCTACACATGCAGCGACAGCAACAAAACCAAACGAGGATAGAATTGTTAACCTTTGGTCAAAACATCTGTCAGAATAAATTCATATACAGATAAGAGTTTTGATTAGAGGTAGAGATTGCATTCAAAGATATTTCTGTTATTGACATAGGGATAGAAAGAGTATCTATCCAGGTAACCGGATCCTTTAATGCTATTTCTATAAGTTGCTTCCTTTCTTAAGTAATACTTGCCGTTGGAAACAATTCTGTTGATTCAGGAAGAATTTGATGCTTCCTATTACAGTTGCATTTCAGTTAAATCAGCTTAAAGCTATTTTGTAAAGAGCTCAGTACACATACTAAGGGTATATCTATACCATTGAACTATCTTCATTAATTTTAATTATACTGATCTGTGCTAACTACAAAACACTGCACATGGGATCAACCCTTCCTAAACCAACAAAAATCATGAAATTCCTGATGTACTTAGGTTCTCTTCCTTATCTACGGCTGTGATTCTGGCAACCCAAGAAAGGGAAAGCTGCCCAGTGTGACAGGCTCAGCTTTGATTGCCATTGTGTCTGTAATAGTTTCTGGGTTTCCAATAAAACATTATTTATGGACAGTGAAATTTGAATTTCATAATTTTTATGTCATGAAATACTCTTCCTTATTTGATTTTTTTCAACCATTAAAAATATAAAAATCATCCTTAGCTAATATAAAAACAGGTAGCAGGTGGGATTTGGCTCAGGGTTGTATAGGTTCCTGACTTCTAATCCAGCATAATCAGATATGACCACTGGGTGGTCACCACCAATCTTCTCTTTCTACTTTTATTCTCATGCCACAGTCTGAATCAGTTTATCTTTGTAATGGTGTAAAAAAAAAAAAAAAAAGAAAAAGAAAAAGTTATTTATTAATTGTGTAGCCTAGAAGGAAGGCAGACTTTCTCTCAGGTAAGAGTTTGCATTTTTCAAAAGGAAAACCATCAGAAGAAGCTTAGATGTATATGGGATGGTCTCCGGACATAGTCTAGATGGGCAAGAGAGACAAAGAAGAGTTAAACAGTTTTACCCACTGGAGTAACAAGAATCTTGAAGTGGCCAGCTGATACCTGGGGAAGAAAACTGGGAATCTGGAAAAGGAGATGGGGAAATGATTGAGAAAGATCTGGTGGGAAGGGTCCTAGACTCCTGGCTGTGAAGCCAGGCCCCAGAGGCACCAGCTAGTGAGATGCCTCTGAGGCAGGAAGACTGACCCCCGACTTTCCCTTTGATGCAGTTTCCTGCCTATGCTCTCACTGCCTCCAACTATCCCCCCCCCAACCTCGATTAATTGGTGTTGCACCTAACAGCCTTACATGAGGTGTACTTTAGGAAGAAGGGAAATGAGAGAGTATTTATCCTTCATTGAGCAAAGAAGCTAAATGGAGTGAGATGCTACAGATTCCACAGAAGAGTAATTCTGAACCTGAGAGGGCCTGTAACACATAGATTTCTCTTTCCACCCCAACGCTTCTGCTTTTGTTTTGATCTTGAGCAGGGCATGCATTTCCCACAGTAGTTTGGCTAGAACCTCTAGCAGTTTTATGTAGACATCAAAGGCAAGATTGACCCTGGGAGGCTGAAGAACTTGGGGTTACTTACAAGTATTAATAGCAGCATCTTATATTTTTTGACACTTTTTTCTCATATTCACAATTATTTTCTTAGAGGTGGTGAAGATAAAAGTAATTATTTCACAGTTTTGCTTTTGGTGGTCTTGATGATAAAACTAAAATCACTGTGTTGGAGACATGCATACCATGCACTTTATTAACTTGAGTGATCACAAACTAACATGTGAAATTAGGAGTTTTATTTTTACTTATTTTTAATCATAGAGGCAGTAAGACATAGTCGTTAAGAGCACAAACTCTGGTTTCAGACTCTTCAGGTTCAAGTTCCAACTCTACTCCTTAGTGATTGTGCAGACTGGAAAGTTAGCTAATTGTTCTCTGTCTCAGTTTCTTATCTGTTAAATGGACAAGAGGGTTTTTGAGGGGGTTAAACAAGTTAATATGTCTAAAAGTCTTGGAAAACTGCCTGGCAAAGAGGATGTGCAAGCTAGAATGTTAGCCACTATTATTGCATAAAGCTTTTCAGCCATAATAGAATATCTGGTTCCACATGCACGTGAGTCAAGTTATCTGAACACGGAGGCCAGGTTTAAGAATTGTGCCACAAAGGGTGTTAGACAGCCTTCGAGAAATCTAATTTTGTGCCAACAGGTGACATCCTTGGAAGTATTTGTATCCAGAGTAAAAGAGTCTGAAAAAACGTGCCTGCTGATAAATAACGTACACACAAGAGTTCCAACCCTGTGCAATAGATAAAATAGAAGTAAGGAGGCATTAGGGTTCATTTCGTTTGGAAGATTTGTTTTGCCCGTTTTTTTTTTTTTTTTTTTTTTTTTTTTCTTTTTCCTTCATAGAGAAATCTTCCTCCCAATCACATACTATGTGGAGCCCAAATGGCACCATGACTGATCTGGAGTTAGAAGACATGGATTCTGTCCCTGACTATAGCTATGAAATCCTGAGCAAAGTCATTGGGATTTGGTTTTCCTTTCACAAAATGGGGAGGTTGGCCCAAGCTCCCAGAGTACCTCTCATTTCCCCAATTCTACTTACCTTTCATTTAACTCCTTCTTTGTGTGCTCTTTGAAATTAATTGCCAATATTTTTTGTGCCTCTATTCTGATGGCTTCCATAGGACATTTATAATTTGCTTCCTAAAACCCCCTTCATAGGTAATTGGATACAATAATTTATAAACTGACTCTAATCCAACATTGAATCCAACAGTGTAAAGGTCAAATCTACTTTTAGGAGTCACTTTGCAATTTCACTAAAGATGAGATTTCAAAGGACACCAATTATTTAGTCATAGTCCAAGACAGTATTTGATTAATTATTTTTAGGCAGCATTCCATTACACACCATCTGGGAAGTAGCATTTTCAACTTTCCCTCTGCTCATATTTGTCTCTTTTGTTACCTGGTCCATCAGATTTCTTTTTGACGGGTTCATCCTCTCGGTCTTCCCACTCCACAGGACCTGTCAAGTGTGTTCAACAAACATGAGTTAAATTCTTTAAGGGTATATTAAATGTCAACATTTACTCTTCTGGATTAAAAGCAATTTTTAAATTAAATCTTAGGATATTTTGCCTATTTTAAGAGTTCCTGGGGAAACGTCGTAAGAATTCATAGCTTTCAGATTCTGCTCACTCCAGAAAAAGAATTATGGATACCCGGGGATGGGTAAGCTACAATCCTCTGGCTAAATCTTTCCTGTTTTCTGTTGTTAAACAGCCTGTAAATTCATGGTTTTATGGTTTTTATATTTTTAATAGTTAAAAGAAATCTAAAAAATAATATTTTGTGCTCATGAAAATTATGTAAAATTCAAATTTTAACGGAACACAGCCATGCCCTTTTATTTATGAATTGTCTGTGGCTGCTTTTATCCTACAATGGCAGAATTGAGTTGCAAAAGAGACTTATAGCCTGCAAAGCTTAAAATATTTACTATCTGGCCTTTTACAGAAAAGTTTGCTGACCCCTGACACATACTTGATCTTTCAATTTTGAATATCTTGGGATAATGTTACAAATTTTAGTGTGTCACCTCCTAAAAATGACATCATGGGATTTCACTTTATTTGTTAGCCTCTTGTTTAAGACTAAGGTTGTCAGATTTAGCAAGTGAAAACAGGATAACCAATTATATTTTAATTTAAGATAAACAACAGATATTTTTTCATAATTTTTCATTTGGCATAAGCCCCATGAAATATACTGAAGTTATTCCTAAGCTGAAAAAGAATTATTGTTTATATAAAAATTTCCAATTTAACTCGGTTACTTGTATTTTATTTGGTAACCCTATCAAACTAATCTCACTCTAGTTAATCTTCCCAAACTTATATTCTACTACAGTGTATCACAGCTTGTCTTTCCAGCAATGTGGATCTGCTCTTTATTTTTCATACATGGTCTTGCTTTCTTCTGTCAGAATGTCAGAGTCTATTCAACCATTGTCTTTTTCAAGAGGCATTTCATTCCCTTACATTCTTGGCTACAAGTCATCTTTTCTCCTCTGGTCCCACACTATTTTATCTATACTTATATTTTAAATGGAATTTTGTTGTTTTTATGTCATTGCTTTTTTTCCCCCACTGCTATACTTGAGTTATTATAGGTTAAGATAGAAGGATCTAGAGTCAGGATACCTGTTATAAATTCCAGACCCACCACTCACTGTATGGCTGTGTGACCTTAGGCAAGTCACTTCACTCTCTGGGACCTCATTTCATCATTTGTAGAGCAGGGAGAATAAAATGCCCTGGGCTGTTGTGAGGATCAAATGAGTTACTACATAAAAAGCACTTACAACAGCGCCTGGCACTTCAGGACAGGATCTATGTGCTTTATCTGTCTGGAAGTAACGTAGAAGAGATGATGCCCTGTACCAAGAAGGTGCTGAATAAATATTTATTAAAGAAATAAATATATTTCTTTAGTCTGTATATTTTTAAATTATTATTGCCTCTGATTTATAGGGAAACAGTAATGACTTTGCACATGAAATAATCTTTATGACTCAGAGTAATGAGATATTTACAAGATGATTAAAGGACACGTTTTAGAACTGGTCAAATAATTTTGGAGGAACAAATGTCTAAGAATAGCAAACACAATTTTGAAGGAAAGAAAGGGGGTAATGAGGGGAGTGTGGAAAACTCATTAACTCTAAAGCTACTGGACTAAAAAATAGATGACATTGGCCCAGAGCTAGATAGTAGGACAGTGAATCAGTATACAGAGTCTAGAAACATACCTAATAGTAAATGGAAGCATAATATTAACAAAGATACTATTTAAATTTAATAGGAAAAGGAAAAATCATTTGATAAATAGGGATAGCATGATTTTCTATCCATCTGAAAATAAATGAATTAGATCTCTACTTCATAGAATAAAAATTTTGAAATAAATAAAATTAGGAGGAAATATAAGAAAACATTAGCATAATATTTGGGGGAAGGCTTTCTTAAGCAAAATGGGAACTTAGAAACCACAAAAAGAAATTTAGACCTACTTGACATCAGAAAAAATTAAAAATTGTTTAGATAACATATACCATAAACTAAATCAAAAGGTAAACATTGGATTGGAAAAAAATATTTTAACACTTGAGAAAAAGACAATATCCCTAACATATAAATATTCCCTAAATTAATAAGGATAAACAGCTGAATAAAATCATATTATGGAAAATGTTAAAAATGTATAAATCTTAGATTTGGGAGTACAAATTACCAACAAAAAAAATTCAGTCTTATTAGTTATGAAAACTCAAATGAAATAAAAGCCATTTATCATGCCTGAGAAAGACAAACAATAAAAAAAAGTAATAATATCCTGGTGTAGGCTACCGGGAAATGGACACTCTTATACCTTACACATTGGAGTGTAAATTAGTAAAACTGTTTGGGAAAATATCTATTGAAGTAAAAAGAAAAAAAAAAAGGCACATTCTTTATCCCAGTAATTTCACTTTTGATAATGTATACTGTGGAAAGTATATGTTCTTCCTGAAATTTGTTGTGCATTTAAATACACACACACGTGGAATTGTATGTGAATTTCTGTGTGCAGATATCTATGATAGCATTGTTCATTGTAGAAAAATCTGGAAGCAAACTTCATGTCCATTAGTGGTGGAGTGGGTGAATAAATTATGCATATCCATATTATAGAATATTTTGCAGCTATTAAAAAAGGATGATATGGTTTTATAAATACTTAATTGGAGAAATATTCATGATATATTACTAATGAACATATAGCAGTTTGTATGGCATGAACTCATTTTTGAAAATCCAACAAAGGAAACCATGCCTGAACACACGTACTTATGCCCATGAGAAAGAAATACAAGGGAACAAAACATATTGTGAGAATTTGGTAGCTTAGTGGAGAGCTTTCCAGGGCAGATTGTGCATTTACCTCTTTACTTGTTACATTAGCTTCACTTGTTACATTAGCTCAGTCTTAATTCTGTCTTTTTAAACTAATAAAGTAAAATAAAATTAAAGTTACCAGGAGGTAGCAGAGGGCAGAATGGTCAAAAAAGAGAGAGCTTTTGCAATTTAGAGCTCCATTAGAATTTATGTTTTCCTTTTCTTTTATTTTTAATTTCACAAGGAATTTATGTGTACATTTTCTTTATCCATAAAGAACAAAAAAGTAACAGAAAAGCCTCAAGTTCCCTCATACCACTTAATCTCAATCTCTCCACCACCTCCAGGAAAACAGTAACCACTGTTATTCATTTACTAAATATTCTTTCTGATCTTTCTCTTGCATTTATACGCCATTATATGCACCCATTAAAAATGCAAAATAGTATCTTGAGATTTCCTTTGTTTCATAAATGGTTTCATAATGTGCAGGCCATTTTCAACATAATTTATTTATTTCATTTAACAATAGGAATTGTTCTCAAAGTCAGTTCAAAGTAATCCATTTCATTTTTTAAACTACTAGAGTATTCCATAATATATTGGCGACATAATTTACTTGAGTCCTCTTCTTTTTGTTATTAACAAATGATGTTTGATGAATATTCTTATATGTGTGGCCTAAGACGTGTGTCCTTACACACATGTGCAAAACCTGCTTCAGGTTAAGCCACACACCTAGAAGTAGTACTGATCTCTAATAGGATGTGTACATTTAAAATTTTCATAGACATTGACACACTGCTTTTCAAAGTGAAGTACAACTTTACAACACTACACATCGTCTGTGAAAGCAGTTATCTTCCCACTAACTCCAAACAGTGATATTCAGATGTTTAGGTTCTTGCCAATTCTATAGGCAAAAAAACAAAATGTCAAAATGCTTTGTTTGTGTTTCTCAATTACTGGTAAGCTGAGCTCTTTCCAAAAAGGCCATTTCTATTTTCTGATTTATGAATTGTTTTCATATCCATTCATTCATTGGGTTGAATTTTTCTTTTACTGATTTTTAGGAGTGCTTAATATATCCAGAATGCTAATCTTTAGTCTGATATACATAATGAAAATATTTTTCCCGAGTGCCCCACTGCACTTTAACTTTGCTTTTGGTGTGATTTCTGTAGTTTGGAATTTTTCCCCTCTTAGAAATGTGTTTCTATCATATGCTTTCAAATGTACCAGTATAATGTTGAATATGGCATTGGTAGTTATGTTCTATTTTTGATTCCTAGGTACTGTTTAAGAGTGAGTTCTCTTTTTTCTTGATTAAACTGTGAAAGGTTCATCTTTCTTAGTGTTGTTTTTTTTTCATGAGTAGCTTTTTACTTAATGATTAGGCTTTGTCTTGTATTTTTTTTCTATGACTTAATATCTACCAAAAAACTAATTTTTCTTTCTACTTTCTTTGAATTTATTTTGCCTCTCTCCCCATTTTATAAAATGAATCTTAACTTAAGGTCATGTTTTAATTCATTCCAAGTGTCAGACACAAGCAATTAAGGCCAAGTAAAAATCTTTGCACTCTTTAGAATTAAAAAAAAATTATTTCTCCAAAGTTTCTGTCCTTTGTAGTTCCTCTTTTGTATTCAAGGGTGACAGAAATGGAGAGTACTGGCTAGAACCTGCTGCGTCCACATGACACTCACCCTCCCCAGATCCTTTTCTCTTTCTTTTCTGTTCTTCTCTTGCAGACCTTTTCTTCTCTTTGCGCCTCTGTCGGAGTGCTGTTTTAGGGTCAGTAATCCAAGCTTGATAAACAAACTGAAGGGAGAAAGTTCAATTATTTTCTGGCTTTTTAATAATTTGAATTAAAAGAAAAGGGACCAACATCAAGATTCCTGACTACTGGAAATATTTTTTTTTCTCCCAACACAAACTAAATATCCCTCTCCCATATCCCTTTATATGCTGAACTGACCTGTGCTATTTTCATTATCATGGAATAAAATATGAAAATAGACATATAGGAATATATTTCATTTGGTATCACAGACAATCATGAGCTACTTTGGGTTTATAGAAACTGTTTCTCCCAAGTCCCCACATATCACCACCATTTGTGATACTTAGTTATGATCTTTCTCATTTTACACCAGAGGAATAAATTGGATGCCTCGCTAAGTATCATTAGTTTTCTCCCATCACAAATAAACTTGGAGTCAAACACAAAGAAATTTCTTTTATTCATTTACTTTGGGAAAATAGTTTTGCACCTTTGATATTTTCCCTTGTGAATAACAGCTGTTACCAGCAACTTGAGAAAGGGCGTTGCAGATTGATTAGTGTTTGGAGAGGAAAAATAACGTGATATTAAGGTTAAGGTGTTATCCCAAGTGTTATGAAAGGAAAACTAGTGCTTTTGGTTGCCTTTTGTCACTTTCACTCAAGAGCTGAAAATAGTTGTATTAATATATTATAACCGATAACCACAGTAGAGCAATTTGGAGTAGCCACCCACCAGTAATCTCCCAAGTCATGCAGAAGAAACAAAACAAAAACCTTGATATACAAAGTCAGCCATCTGGAATCACGAAGCCAAGCAGTCATGCTCCTCATGCACCCACAGACACACCTGGGTCTCAGTGAAGCTGGGTTTTTATTTATTTATTATTATTAGTATAATAAAGAAATGTTTTTCAGGAGTGCTTGCAGACCCAGACATGTTCATTTTATTCTACATGTTGTTCAGATTTCTAAAATCTTTGAAAAACTGTGTAAGGAAAACACAGGCATTGTGATGTTGGTAAAAATATTCAACTTTTCCACATATGGAATACAAAGATTAAAGGATAGTAAGAAAGTACATTTCTTCTCATTGGTAGAAATCTGAACCTTAAAGGCAATTGATGCAAATATAAGAACTGCATTATTTCAGAATAATAAACCCAGGAGGCAAAAGGATTATCCTATTTTGTGCTAAAAACATTTTGAAAAATGAGATAAACTGGAATTTGAAGGAGAAGGCTCACATAAAGGAATTTACGTTAGATGTTCATTGAGCATAGAAATTGGGACTCCTACCAAGAATATCTCTGAGGTTTAGTACCTTAATATGCAAGCTCACGTCTGCAAAATATTGATTCTTTTAAAAACTCTATTCTGCTAAACGTAAATAAATTTTCAGGCTTTAAGAGCAAAATACGATGACCTTCTTTAAAAAAAATAAAACACGTTATTAGAATATCACTTTTAGATAATGCAAGAATCCCCATAAAAGAAAATAAAAATGTAATTCAGGATTTATGAATGGAATAGGTGCACAAGCCGGAGGAATTCTTTTGCTCTGAAGAAAATGAAACCATTGGGAGGGAGGGTGAGAAGGGAGAAGAAGCTTAGGATTGAATTGAAGAGGTCTTGTAGAAAGGGTGAGAACCATTAAAATTTGACTGTATTAAAAGGGAACTCCTGCTTTTACATATGACAATCAATCTGTTCTTTCACATTGAGATGAGAATTTAGATAAGGCAAATAAGAGGAAACGAGGGAGGGGCAGAGAATCGTATGACAAGTCCTTAATTGTAGGTAAATTATTTTGATGTTTGGAAATATAAACATTTTACAGTTCCTGGAACATTTGATAGACGGTCAGTTTGGCCTCAGTCCATCTGTTTCAGGAAAAAGTTGATAATGAAAGCAAAGGAGGAAACATCCCTATTCTTACTGAATCAAGAAATTCCTTACTGAGAATTCCTAGTTCTTATACTTGGTAGCTGTAACTGTCATCCATTTGGTGGGTCTCTCTAGGACATCAGATACAAGCACCACTAAGGGTAAGTGAAAATACATGGAAACGTTTTAAATGACCTCTGGCTTCTCCAAAGAGTACTGCACTAGCTTGCATTCCCAACTTAACCTTAACTTTTACCTTGATTTTATCTTAAATTTTATCATATATATTAAGGAAAACTGGGATTCATTTTACTGAACACTCATTATGTAAAGAAGCATTTAATCTTTCACACAGGAGAGAACTTTATTGAAGTGGAGAGACTTAACAAATTGGTTAAGTTTCATAAACTGTCCTTTAATTCAGGTGTGATCCAAAACTTTCTTTATGTTGTCTGTAAGAAGAGTTTTGTTTTGTTTTTAAAGTAAGATGGGGGATAATTACATTATAATCTTTTATATAAATTCTGGGGGATAATGACATTATAATCTTTCATATAAATTCTTTTATATGGATGAAGAGACTCATATGGTAGTCTTAAATGGGAAAAGAAAAAGAATCCCAGGAAAGTGGCAACAGTGAATATTGCTTAAAAATCAGAATCATGGCATTTGAAAAATAGCAGGAATCTAGACTTCTGGGTCCTACTACTCAAGGTGGACCAGCTGCTTGCACTTCACCTGGGAAATTGAGAGAAATACAGAATTGTAGGCCCCACTGGACCTGCTGAATTTAAATAACCTACATTTAAATAAGAGCCCCAGGTGAAATGTGAGAAGCACTAGTCTTGGTCACTATTCAAACCATTTGGTTAACACTGAGGAGCATAAAGACCTAAGAGCTTGGGTGCTCGCCTCAGATTAAGTTGGGAGAAACAGTTTTCTTTAAAGTACAAGAATAGTAATTCATTATCTATGATTTTCAGTAATGAAATGAGTACAGTGTAGGTAGCTAGATAATCTGTTGTGCATTAGATGAATTAACAAGTAATTTTTAAACAGTTTATTCGGCTCTCTCTGATGATGTGGGAAGGAGGCACTGCATGGTCTGAACCCCGCAGCATAGCCTAGTAAGGAGATGCACTGAATTCAGAATGGGAAATGGAAGATGGCATCCAGTTTAGGAAGATGGAAACTTAACAGGAAGCCAGAAAGATGGAGCAAAATAAGTCTTTCATTAACTTCTTTGTAATTTTACCAGCTTTCTGAGAAAAAAAAAATTATACGTTTTACACATCATAACTGATGCATGCAACCAGATGTGATCCTAGTGAGAAAGTTGAGATGTGACTTAGACAAAACTACAAGAGGACAGAAAGTAGATGTGTATCTGCATTTTCTCTTTCTATTTTTCGATAGGCTCTGGTGTCAACTGAAAAATAAGAACCAAATACTAAGAAATTTGCGTTCTCAGAACTCGTTTTGGAAAAGTTTATATTTTAAATTCTTCTAATTCCTTCATTGTACGATCTATAGAACAGGGAAAATGCAGATGTAGCCACAGGGATCTGCTTGTCTAAAGATCTACGGAGCAGAGGGTCACACACAGGAAACATCAAATACCTTTGTAGCTCTGATTAAATACTGTAGAATAGTTTTGGGAAGTTTAATGACAGACTTTGGCAAGGCTAAAATGGCTGATGCAAACTTCCCAATAGCTCTCTATAAAGAAGGACAAAGCAAGAGTAATTAGTAGAAAAAAACCAAAAACTAATAATTTAATATATGACGTCAGTATGAGTTTGTCTCTATAATTACATCAACTAGGTTCATATGAGCCAATCATTGAAGCTAGAATAAAATGTGCTCTGCTTGTAAGTTAGGAATAAAGAAAACAGTCAATCATTGCAAGAAATCCATTCAGATGGTGAAGATGATCAGGGTCTCTCCGTTGCTGCATGATGAGTGATGGTTAGAATAAAAGTCATTAGAATAAAAATAAACAAGTTAAGTCATTAGTATTTGACAAGCCAGTTGAATACATGCACACACACACAGTCACCTAGAAACACACATAGTTAGCAACAGGGCAAGTGAGAAAGCATGAGAGCAAGGTATCTACGTGAATGATTTAGTTTTTCAAAGTCATTAGGAAGACAGAAGTGAATGTAACCTGGCAGCTTGAGAAGACCTGGCCAGCAAACTGACAATGGCCTCTTCATGGACACATCATGTAGCTTGATGGATATAATTCTAGGTGCCTTGAAGCATAACAAATGGGAAATAACTCCTAATATGTGGCTCCTTCATTAAAAAAAATAGATGTAAGCTTTCATCCCATATGTAACTCTACTGACAAATCATCGTGTTTGGGTAGCATTGATTATCTATTCACTGAGTACACTATACTTAGGCTAGTGAGCTCTATAACTGAGAATGGTATGGCAGGTTCTAGAAAAGAATGACAGTTAAGCTGAAAAAGTCTTTATGTTAATAAATTCTCAAATTTATAGCAATACAAATGCAACTGATTTTCAAAACAAAGTGACGTCTAAATGACCATCTGTTTCAAAACAAAGCAAGTATGTTATTTTCATGATCGACTATTTCACATATTGAAATACAAGTCCACTATTGCAATCCAAAGCAATGCCAGATAAACCTTCATCTCCTACTTGCAACAGAAAAATAAAGTTCACCCAAGAAAGCTTTACTTTTTGTTTCTAGCATCAGAAAATGTTTTGATGCAAGTGAAAGAAGACCTGACTGGAATTGTGTTCTTGCACAGTGGTAATTACAGCAATGTTGAGAGCAAGCAGCCTTAGTTTAACGAGGAATAAACAATTTCAGATGTAAATAAGAAACTTCTGGGAGCTACAACATATATGAATATGGCAGAAGAAGCCTGCAATCATGGTCTGTCAAAACTAAAACTCTTCAAGTAGCAAAGACATGATTTCCCCAATCTCATAATTACCTGGAAAGCTGACCTTCTTGGAGGTTCTTCTTCTTCCTTTTTTAATTCTTCCTCTTCCTCCTCTTCGCTATCCGTTTCAAACAAATAATAATCTCCACTCCTGACCACTAAGCAAAACAAAATATTTACTTATTTCTTGAAAGAGATATGAGTTATTCAGGGACTTATGCATGAAATTCCCCCCCCCTCAAAAAAAGATACACATAAATTTTCTATAAGAAGACAACAGCAAGAGATTGTTGGTAGGGAGGAAAAAAAACAAGAGATGAAGAATACTCATTCTGTGCTATGCTACATGGTGTTGGCATGACTAGGTCTACAGAGCATGAGGCCTTGTCCATGCCATGTAAGAGAATTGGCCAGTACTGGGTTCATCTGGTATTTTCTTCCTTCTTCATTATAAATTTTACATAGAAGCATCAGACCAACTATGCAGCAACCCGTTTTGTTACTAAGATGGCCAAAATAACTGAAAACTATCATTGTTTCACAGTTCAGCAATTTTGGTCCTTTAGACAAGGCCACAATGAAGTGGAGGATTTGGTGTTATCCAAATGGGTCCAAACTATTGTAGAAAAGCCAGTCTGAAAGATTCAGAATCAAGAAACAGTGTCACCAATATTCTCCCTCACTTTATAGTATGCAGACCTGGCTTTTCCACAAGGTGACACAAGGGACATAACAAATATGGCAAGGCATTTGAAAGAGTATTTCTTTTTTTTAAAACAAACTGCCGTGTGAGAAAATGGGTGGATAACATTAAAAAAAAATGCACAGCCACCACCACCACTCTGGCTGTTTCTACATGTAGCGCGAGAGAGACTGAGGCACAGTGGACATGGTCCATACAGTTTAGTACTGTTAGGCTTCTAGTCAACCAGGAGCTCCCAGTCACTTACTGAAATTTGAAGAGACCTGTGTTGACCATAAGACAAGGCACAGACAGTAAGGATCGTCCTTGTCTTGCCTAATACTTGCCCTGCAAGAATACACTGCTGTGCTAAGAGTTGGAAACAGAGAAAGCTGAAATGTCCAAAGATTTAAAAAAAATTGAGAATCAAATCTTTATGCGTTTGATCATTATTTTAAGGTTATCAGAGAAAAGAGACCTAGCATATACATTTCTGATGCTACAAGAACTGTAACATCATTGCAGGAAAACGTACAAATATTTTCAAATTTTATTCAAGTTTTCAAATGGTGAGGTGTACTTTGGATGACATACATGATGTATTTAGTTATCTTTTGGACTTAAACATTTTGAGGTAATGGAAAACCTTGGCTTGTTTAAAATTAGTTGCTTGAATATCACTAAACATGGTCAAAAGGTAAATAATTTTGCCCATGATTTCAGACGTATGTGAGGCCTCCATCCATGAAGATGCAGAGTGAATAAATTGGGCCTTATATCCTTGAACAGAAGCACTGTGATTTTTTTTTTTTTTTTGAAGGAAGAACCAGGCCCAGAGTACTGGGTCCAGGCCTGAGGAAATAAATGCAATATAACATAAGATAAGAGTAAGCAAGAACAAACCAAAGTTACAGCATTACGTTTGACAGTGAGAAGACCATTAAAGTAATGCCTTCATTTAAGCTCAGAGATTTGCAGGAAAGTTACATGGACTGTATGTCACACGGTCATTGGTAAAAACAGAGTATTATAAGATTGAGCATTTTACCCTCATTATAGGCTCTAAAATCAATAGTAGCTTAAATTGTATTCAATCATACCTTCTATAACTTTTATCCATGTGGACACTGAGAGCCCAAACACTTTTCATCTCAAGCAGTCAAAACATTGATTTTTATCATTTAAAAAACTTTACCAATTTGTATATGAGAAGTAGAAATAACACATTAAAAAAAGAAAAATGTTAAGAGTCTTCTATTCCTTTATAAAATGCTATTGAAATAAAACTAGAAAAATAACAGAGAATATTTTCTTTAGTGCTATCTGGTAATAGTAGAAAAGCTCTTCCATATGCATTCGTTAGTTCAGAAAAAGATTCTGCCTCCAGTCTGTGTCCATATATGTACCACGGATGTTGATGTTATTGCTGAATAACTGAGTGTGAAAATAACTTTTAAAATCCTACCCTCTGGCGTGGGCTCATTATTTCAGATATTGCACAAGAAAGTGAGGTTTGGCATCGACTTAGGCAGCATCGAGTTGACAGGAAGACATATTATACTGAATGGAAGGTATCATTGAATAGCAATAATGCAACTGTATGTGTGTACATAGGCATGGAACTGGGAGATTTGTCACCTGCAGACTACGTTAAGATATTGAATGTTTGCCAATAATATGAGAACACAGCAATGTTATTATGTTGTCAATGGATTTCCTCAAGAGTATTCCAACTACATTTATTTTTATATTTGACACCTTTAAGAAATATCTATTTAAAAGCCCAGTGATTTTAAGCCCAATGCTTCTAGATCTCAAGATAAGTTTTGGAACTTGTCATTGCCTAAAAAATAAACCACAGATTCATTCTTTTCTTTTCCTCACAAGCTTGCAAAAGGAAATACATTTTGCAGAAAAATTTTAACACCATGCTCAGAATCTGATTCCAAACCATGAATTACGCACATTCCTGCATTATTGCACCATCAGGTATTGGAATGAGGCACACTTAATTTAATATCAGTCTTCAAGAACTTGATATAATGAGGGTGAAATGAATCAGAAAATCTCAAGTCAATAGCTTTCTAGGAAGTTCTTTAAAGTATTCTTTAAAGTATTTAAAGATTATTATCAAAGACCATATCCAATTCCTTCCAAAATGCAACGTTTAGATAAAAAGGGAAATACAACCACAATGATTGCAATGGGAATTTACCCCTGCTGAAAGGACAAAGCATTCAGTCTGACATGATTTTGAAATGGATAGGTCTCTCTCTAAACTAGCAAAGGGCCCTTTAAAAACAGAAAGATAGGCATAGTTTACTTGTGACTTGATGGAAATAGGCATATAGCACAATGCATTATTAGATTATTAACATGACTAACATGCCAATGGACAATAAATTAAAGTGTCACATAGAATTTCAACTTGAATGTTTTGTTTTTTGACTTGGGCAGCAAATTAAGTGAAATGCTTTCTAACTCATGGATATTTTTTCTGTCAAAATGTTAAAATTCAATATTTAGGATTAAATTTAATTAGATCTACACATACTGAGCAAATTTTGAATATTGCTTTATTAAATGGCTTACTAATTTCAGAAAATTATTTCTAGAGAAAGAGAGGCCAACACCAGATCCAGGTGACACTAAGAATTAGGTATGGGGAAAGATTCTGATGAATTCGATTTTCTAGTGATTCTAAACATCCCATCAGTAGAGCCCCTCCTATCATCATGTGATGTCATGGGCCTTGGTGGTGTTGTCTAATTACATTAACTACAGTGATCAAAACATAGTATGAGACATAGTACAAGACATAAAAATTACATTACAAGTAATTTTCAAAATAATGAATAATTATTCAATATTCTAACACATTTAAGAAAGGCTGGATTCAAATGGATCATTCTATTATAATACTATTGGTCAATAGCAGGTGATATTTCTTTTGCTAAGCAGATATAGCCACTGAGTTCCATAATTCCTCATTCTTGTTTATCACCAGGAGGGAAAAGCACTAATTGCATATGGCTATCAAGTTCTGTTTTTCAAACACTGTTTTCTGACTTTGCTTTTAATTTGTTATGGCTGAGCTACAGATGGCTCTGAGGCCACATGCTGGACACTGGATTTGGAGTGTAGTTTTAGAGTCTTTTTGAAACTAGAGAGGAGGCAGAGTGAGAAAATAAATTCACTTTAAGTTATCTTCATTTTTATATTTAATAAACTGGCAAAAACCCTTACATGCAAATAAAATTAAAGCTCTGGGAATGAGGGGAGGGGAGGCTAATTGGCATCGATGCCTGGCGCCGTACAAACAGGGTCACAAGCACTGCGTTCATAATGATTATCCTTCAATCAGAGTCCAGGAGGAGCTGAAACTCGTTTTTAATAAGGGTTTTCAGCCATAGAACAAATACATACCTGCAGAACTCTAGACCTCACAAGTGGATAACATAGTGGTCAGTTATTCTTCCCTTTCCAAGCCCATAAATGGTGCTCAGGAGTATGTAAGAGACACATTTGGCTTTCTTCAGCCAGCACCAAAATAAACTGATTTCTCTGGAAGATTCCATCTACAGGGCTCAGAGACCCATTTACATCACAATTTTCCTATATACTGACCCCCTATCAAGTCACAAGGATCAAACCATGCATGGAACACACAGGTCATGGGGACGCCTGAATTCTGGTCAAGGATATAAGGGTTAGAATTGATGAAATTGTAAAAGGATCAAGAAAACCTACTGGAAGCATGATCAACCCAAGGCCGCCACCACTGCTTTTTTTTGCCCTTGGTTTTCTTTTTGTCTGCTTCTCCTAAAATAAAATATGTCCAAATATTAATTCTTATAAAGTGAGAAAACAAATTTTGAAAACCACGCTTTAACAACTCAACTGTCAAAATCTAGATAAGTTGCAAAAGTAATCAGAGGTCAGGAAAAGGAACTATACTGGATCTGAAAAGTTTACATGTAGCCCATTTCACAAAGTAAATACTAAGTGTCCCATCAACCTTATGCCACATTTTCATTTTCTTTTTAATAACTGAGGGCATAGAAAGACATATATAAAAGAAGGAATTGTCTGTCAAAAATGTATTTCACATTGAATTTTCTATTGAATTAACAGAAAGAAGCATCACCCAAAATTTATAGAACAATTTAGTGGCAAATAATTTGTTAAAATGCATATATTCCCATAATCAGCAATCCTTCTTGTAATTATTTTAATTTATAGTTGAAAAAAATATAAATTTACTGGTGATCAGTAGATACCATGTACTGGAAAATATGCATTATTTCTTCATTCCTTTCAAAAAAGAAAAGCATGCAACCATCTGCAAGAAGACATTCTAAAGTTAATTTGATATATCTATAATTAGATATAATAAATATATATTTCATCTTAAGTTTCAATGCAACAGATAATAACTATGATATTTTAACTACTATGATTTAGGTACCACATAAAATGTGCATATACACTTAATTTTCATATAAAGTTTATAGAAATCAAGGATAACAGTAAATTGTGTATCTGAAATATCTTCCCTAAAGGAACAAATTAAGCAAATTCATGTCTATTTTCTTCAGAAGCACATGCCTGTGAAACAGAAGCTAGGTTATATGCTGATTTTTAAGTTGTCCTGTTGCAGAAAAGATATTCGTAAAGTCACAGATTCATTAAATATGTATTTTATAAGACAAATAAATGTATCCCATTCATAATGGGAAAGTAAAACTTGCTAAGTTAAAAAAATACACTGGTAATATTGGCAGAATGAAAAGTAACATTATTTTACAGCCCTACCCCAAATCATGCTATTATTCAATGTCAAGGTATTTGAATAAGAGGGAAATGTCTCGACATACTATCATCATCCTCTTCAGAGAGTTTCTGGATGTCTTGGCCTTCCCCTGATTCCTGGGTCAAGCTCAGCATCCTCTCCTTACCCTTTTTGTATTTCTGTTGCCTGGCCTTGATGCGATCCATCCTGTAAGATGTAAAAGCAACAGCAATGCCAAGAACACATCCATGGTTCTATGAGCATACTTTGGTTTTGTACTTTTAAGTATATAGCTAACATCATGAACAAAGGGGTCAGTATTTAGGCCTTGTGAATAGTTTCTTATTAGCAACAAGTATCGCCATTTTTCTTTTATATACCCATGTTAATTTGCACTACACAGATGATAGTATTAATAATATGATCAGTAATAATTATGCTAAAGTTTGATATGTAATACTTTATGTCCACTTACTCCTTGTACTATAGCCAATCTGAACACAGCACATTATGAAACATAAGTCTTTTATTCTCCCATGTTTTACATCTTTTTAAATAATAAATGTCTGTCTTACATAGTTGTTGTGAACATCAAATGAAAAGAGGTATGAGTGAGAGAACTGTTTTGTAAATAGCAAATCTCTCCTCAAACATTTGTAAGTATTCTATTAGACAATATGCCTCTTCTCTATTTCAAATCTAGTATCTTATCAGATATGGAAAATGTACCATTTCACCTTTAATTATTGATTTAGTGCCTTTTATTTTGTCTGCTTATTCAGAAAGTCTAACTATAAAGAAACTGTAATGCTGAACTCTATTTCCCAGATGTGCTGTCCTGAAATGTTTCATTTTTTAATTTAGTGATTTAAAATTCTGGATATATTGCTCAAGCTTTTAAACTGATTTAAGCACCACTTCTGCTTTGTGTAGCTTAAACAATATTTTCAGTTTGTTTTTTGCAATGATCATTACCTTTATTCTTTTTTATTCTGACTTTCTATCACTGAAGCAAATGATAAAAACTCAGTGAAGTGAATAATAGTAACAGGCCTCATTTATGGGAACACATTCTAAATGTGGATCCAAATTTGTTATTTCTCTAGACTTGATTTAGGTAGCTAGAAATAACAATAGTAGCAACAGTTATACCGCATTGTATTCAATATTATGTATAACAACATATCTTCAATTGTGAAAATAACAATGCTATGGGATAGTATAATTTATACTAGCAAATATTTTTGCATGGGGAAAAATGAGGTCAGAAAAGAATGAAGCAGTCTTAACAAACTCAGGGAATTTTCCTGGTGGGGTGATAGAATATCTTCTTTTTCTTGGGGAAAGGAGTTAGTTTCTGAATTGTAGGCCATCAGCTCTTAAACCTGGCCCCTGAACACGTGAAGTGCTACCAATCCTCAGAAGTTTCATTCGTTGCTAGAAATTTCACTCTAAGAAAATTCTTTACAATGGGCTAAAAACAAAAACAAACAAAAAACGGAATTCTCAAATATCCTAGGTAAAGTCAGTCCATTACTTGACTTCTCCAGAATGTTGCAGTAGAAAAGGTCTTGAAGTAAATATAGGGAACCATGGGTTGTATTTCTAGTGCTGCTTCTGGTTAGCTACGGATTTTAAATCATCTAATGTCATGCGTCATCAGTTTCCTCCCTAAAAATTAGATTATGTTATCTCTAGAGATCCTTCCAGAGCTAGGACTCTGCACTTATTCCTTTTCCCACCGATGTAATGATCATTTGCTCCAAGTGCCTGACACTGGGCAAGATGCTGTCTCATTCATTAACTTGTATAATCTTTATAAAAACCCAGGTAGAAACAAGACTCAAGGTTCCAAAGGAAGCAGTTGAACTAAGACATGATACTGGTCTTACCCAAGCCATCGCCCCTTCCAACATACTGCAGCCATCTTTCTTTTAAATGACTTCCATTTTTGGTCTAGCAGGCATAAGCCACAGCCTGACACAAGACTCAATACCTAAGCAGTTGTGAAAGTTAACATGAACAGATTTTTCAGGGGGTTTTGTCTTCTTGAGTGCTGACAGTGGTTAAATGGGATCATACAAACCAAAAATAAAAGGAAAGGAGAAGGAGAGTAAATAAAGCATTCTTACTGCCTCTTCAGCTGATCCATTGACTTTTTCTCTTCCTCAATTCTTGCCTTTACAGCCTTTACAATTGTGGCTTGGAAAAGTTCAGCCCCTCTAAAGGAAAATTGGAAACAGAACAAATTAGTATTTCTATCATTGTTACTCACCTTATGCTGAAATGATGACTAAGGGTTAAAACATTTCTTTTTGGGCTGTTGACTAGAGTTGCCTAGGTGGGATTGGGAGATACAAGGCCCTGTATAGAAGCCTTCTTCCAGTGGACAAACAAGGCACAGACTCCCCTGGGAGAGAGTGACTGCTCACAAACCTGGGACGTCAATAAAAACAAAATGGTTTGTGTTTGGGGCGCCGGATGACTCAGTTGGTTAGACTGTAGGCTCTTAACAACAAGGTTGCAGGCTCAATTCCCGCATAGGATGGTGGGCTGCGCCCCCTGCAACTAAGATTGAAAACGGCGACTGAACTTGGAGCTGAGCTGGGCCCTCCACAACTAGATTGAAGGACAATTACTTGACTTGGAGCTGATAGGCCCTGGAAAAACACACTGTTCCCCAACATTCCCCAATTAAAAAAAAAATAGTTTGTGTTTTCTAAGACCTGAAAAGCTATTCAAACCTGCCCCACAGAACATTATACCTTAGCAAAGCGTTACTCACCTGACCTTATTATAATTGTCACACTAGGAAACATTTCCAGAGAAGTGATTAGTTTTCTACTCAATATGCAGGAAAGGGTATGGAATGAGCTAAGCATTCCTTAAAGAAATAAGCAAAGTTGGAGTGCAAGCCTCATCAGTAGGATTTTCAGTCTCCTGCCTCATCTCTTTGATTCTTTTCTTTTTACCCTTCCAATCCCTTCTGCTCTTTTTCATATTTCAAGCCTGTTTAAGAGTCCCCATAGAGCTCATCAAACTCTCTTAATATCCTCATCTCTGTCCCATTGTCATTGGTCACACTCATTTGGCAAATCCCAAGTCTGCAGGATCCCAGTGGTGTGCTGGCCTGTGCTTCGATAGGCTGTCAACAGTGGTACAGAGAACACACGACTGGCAATCTAGCCACTATACCACACCCCCAGAAATTCTTCTGCTCCTTTCTAGGGCCTATTTCAAACTTCTTACATTTTTCTCAAATCTCAAGTTCTGTCAAGGGCTTTTCACTCCTAGTAAATGCCCTAGCTTCCTACTTCTTGGAAAGAATATAAGTTAGGAAGCAATTATTTGCTCAGCTTCCTGCCACCTATCCTATGGACATGCTGACCTGCAGTGACAGAGGAAAAGGTGACATTCTCCTACCTCAGGCCTGCCTGTGCTCACATTCCTTCCCCACCTGCAGCCTGAGGGACTCGATCCTTCCCTTTATTCCTCTCTTCCTGCGTTTTCAATCATTCCACTGTTATGAAAACCTGCTTATAAGCATGCAAACATACTCAAATCTTACTAATCTTAGAAAAAGAACCCATGTACACCCAACATTTTCCTGTGTACAGTCTTACATCGCTACCTCTGCATCATCAAATATCTCACAGTCACTATCCAAGCCTTTACCTTCAACTTCAGTTCATTGGTGTTTGGCTCTGATCCTCCTCTGCTGAGGTCAATTATTTCATTATTCAATTAGCCAGTGTCTCTGAGGCGGGTACAGCATTCTAGGGCATCACACATCTCGCTATTGACACCACCCCCCATCTCAATGACATTCCTTTTAATACGTAGACCTTTTACCAGTCTTTCCTTCTAAATCTACAAGATCAAGGGCAAAAACTGGAAGAAGAGTGGAGTCTAAGAAGAATAAGCATACCCTACCTCGAAGCCAGGATCTGTGAAGCTTTTATATCTGCCACAACATGCAAGAAATAGTAACTCATGAAAACTCTTCTCTGCAGCAGGAGGAAGGCAAAACATATGCTGTCCCAAATAATTCCTGCTTCTCCACTGGGTAGTTTACATGAGGGATCATCATGAGCTGGACCAAAACACAACAAAACAATACAAAACAAAAAAAGAAAATAAAAAAAGTAAAATTAACATCCATTTGTATTGTTTTATAAAACATCATTTATTTTATAAAACCTGTGGTGTGAGCAGCCTTGGGAATTCACACAAGCATGAAAGCAACAGTCTGATCCATCAAATCAATTATGAGTTGATTTCATTACAAGCAAGGCGACGCCCTTCAAATCCAATATGAACGTTGATACATAAGGCTGACCAGAAAGTGAACTCTGACCACGGAAGGCACAGGAGGGGCTCTTTGCCAGGGCAGGACTGTCAAAGACAACCCAAGATGCCTTGAGTAGGAGCACTTCATGTTATGGCCATAGATTCACAATGCAGTACAATCCTACAGTCTCTGTGTAGAGACTGGACTCTACATTTACCTCTTTACTTGCTTTGGCCCAATTTTTAAATGAGAACAATACAGCTGCCCTTCCTTCTTTGTTCTTCCCTTCTCAGATTTGCATTTCATACTTACGCATTTTATAGCCTTTCACTGTGCAGGCCAGGCTGAAAGCTTGGATTAACCAGCAACAATTTTTAACCAAGTTTTCAATGTATCCACATGCTCCTATCTGAAACACAAGTGAGAAAGGCATATTCTGAAACTTTGCACCCAGAAAAAGCTTGATGTCTTGCTACCCCCAACATGTGCAAGAATTCAGAAAGTCTCAGTGCCAATGAATGCAGGAGGTGCCCACAGTGCCTCCAATTACAGTCACAATGGGGTGGTACAATTGATGCTTCAGGAGCACCATCATTTCCTGGAGAAAATGAAGCCCGATAAATAAAGGAACGTGAGGTTTTCTTTAGTGTGAGTTTTTCTGCACTTGGAGCACCTTTCTTTTCAAAGAAGGAAATCTTGGACTATGGTAAGAACAAGCTGAGCTGTGTTTTAGCAAATGGGTGAACGCTGAACCCCGGGACTCTGATTGTGGTACTTATTTTCTCACAAGTCGACCATATTAAACCTATGCTATTTACGAGAACATCATCACAAATGTAAGCTTCATGATATATAGTACTTAGAATAAGAGCAGAAAATGTGTTTTGAGTTTTTTGGCCAATTCTCTGGGTAAAGGAATCTTCTTTGTTGATTTGTATGTGGTTGCCTCATAACAATGATTTATTGTCATAGTTAAGTTCACATCCTGAGGGGGAAAAGTTTAAACAAATTTTAATCATTGCAAACCAACACATAAAGGTGATGGCTGAATTATGCATATTTCCTGGAAACAAATAAGGTAGAATATAATTAGGATTTGTTCCCAAATCAGCAGTTACCCAGCACGAGTACCCATCCGAACATTCTTTCTGTTCACATTTCAGTCCTTTAGAGCCATGCTTTTGCTCAGGTACCCTAACTTGGGAATATTCTCCCATCTTTGTCTCCCCAGACTCCCTTCAATCTATCTTTCAGGTCTCTGATGGGCTCAAATGGCATCACCTCCAAATGAGCTTGTTCCCAACTTATATAGGCAAGATATAAGGTACTCTTGTTTTGTTTTGTTTTGTTTTCCTGAAATGTTTTGATAATTAGCATCAACAGATCATATTATAATTACAAGTAGGGCTATCTTCAATTTTAGAATGTGAATTCTTTGAGGGTAAAACCCAAGTACTATTGATCTCTAGCTCTTCCAGATATAAAACAAAGAACAGCGCGCAGCAAAGAACGGAGCAATATAAGTTTATAGAATGAATGAATGGACTTTGTATCCATACATTTTCCAAGAATGAATGTAGGGGTCAGCTACTGGCAACGGATCCTTCACCATCAGACTTTAGAATGAATGGTGTTCTGTGGTCCTCTCTCATACCCTCTCCTTTAACACTCACTACTGTCCCAAATGTAAATAAATAATGGTGGGGTAAAATTGATAAATAAAAGTCACTTTTACAATCAACTAGAAAATTAACATTTCAAAGGACTGTGAACCAAATAAATTATTGAAATACATATTCATAGTTACACAGACTTAACTTTCCAAGACCTCTAAACATAGCAGTAATGTACCAAAAAAAAAAAAAATCAAATTCTTTCACAGTTGAATTGTCTGCCTGGTGAGCTCATCTTTAAGTAGCTAGGAAGGGGAGAAGCAGGAAGTCATTATATCACTGTTCTTCTAATGCACTATCAGGCATAGCCTGGGAGTAGCAGGCATAAGAATTAACTTTAAGTTAGGGCCAACAGAGATGTATTAACCCCTTCAGCATATGAAAGGTTGTTATTCAATATCCTGAAATAACAAGTAACTGAACTGGTGTCCTTGTGGCCCAAAAGATTTTATGTGACTCTGGCATTATGAGGAGGAAGTTTGAGTTATCTACCAGGTCAGAGGGAAAGCTGTGCCCTGAACAACCAAACTTCGTAGAGGAAAGTGGTGGGTTTTTCTGCAACCCTCTGTTGTCTTAGCTGGCGCTGATCAGGATGCCTGTACTCAGAGAGACAACAAAGAATCCATGGTTTCCTCTGTGTCTACCCACATTTCACGGGTACGTAAAACATTCATGCTCTCAATAGTCTATTCCCTCTCATTCCCCACCCCACATAGTGTTATCGAGAACTATGTTCATTTTATTTAATATTTCCACAACTCTTTCAAGATAAAATATTTGTTTTAGACAACATGATATGACTCTTAGAGATTCAATGTCTGACTTCGACTCAGAAAAGGGCCATTTTGTAATATCGTAAAAGTGATGACAAATTATTCCTCAGAAGAGATGGGATTTTAATTAATAAAATGTTTTAAAATTTATTCCTACAAATACATATCCTTTTGTCATATGACCTTGAGATGATGGAAACGAACAAAAAGGATTCTGCTTAATATGGCAAAACAAAGAGTAATAAATGGTCATTTGAATTGTGAATTTGCAGCATCTTATTTGGAGCTTTTAAGAGAGCAGTGTGATCGGCAATGGGCTTTTAATAACCACTGAATAGACTGTTTACTCTTATACTGAAACCACAAATGTGTTACACAGTGCGAGCCACTTACTGACAGTATGTTTTTCATTGTAATCACAAAAACGTTGTATGCAATCAGCCAGTCCCAATAGCGCAGGATACTCTTGATTGGTTTCAATAGCAAATCACCCCCAAAGAGCAGGAAATAGAAGCAGGCCACCAAGTAACCCATACAAAAGATGCTGATCCTAGTTGTCCCGGTGATGAAGATGATGGTGAGGACAAACCAGAAGAGGTAACTGAAGATGATCACTTTGGACATATCTAAGTATGATCTGGAAAACAAAACCGAAACATAAGAGGACAACAACACAAACAAAGTAAGCTGAGAGATTCTGTTTTAATAAGGGGAAAAAAAATCACATTAGGTTGGTGCAAAAGTAATTGAGGTTTTTGCAATTATTTTTAACCTTTTAAAACGCAATTACTTTTGCATCGACCCAATACTATCCATTTGACTCTATATGAAAGCACTTTATAAGTCAGGCTGTGAGCTCTGCATTCATCTTTCATTTGACATTGCCTAGTCTACAGGAACTGCTCACCTAATTAGGGATGGATGACTAGGTAAGTTGTGAAAACACTGTGTGTGTGTTTATCATCATTGGATTTGGGCCACATTTCCTATAAACAGCAACATTTCCTGCCTACTAACTTGAGTACTAAAAGTCCTCTCTGTCTTTCTATAAAAGGCATGAATAATTGTATGACTAAGGAAATTCTAAGATACAGATGCCTTCTGAAGCAAGAGAACAGGTAAGAATGGGTTTCTTTTGATAAGCTAGAAACGAATACATTTAAGCAATCCATGGTATACATAAAGGGTTAGTTAGAGATAAAAGGCTCTTCTTGTAGCTGAGAAGTGATTCTGACAAAGCAGACACAGCCACAGTGGGGCTCGTTCAATATTCTGTTCAATACCCTCTCCGTCTTTGCCTGTCCCTGGGTGGAGTCACGATTCCTTTTTAGGGAGCCATTCCGCCTCTCTGACCTTTCTGATGGAAGGTAAGGCAGCATTCGGGTCTGTGTCATCTTGTGATAAAATAACAGTTGCTAGAAGTTTCCCTAGTGCAGTCACCAACACCTGACAGAAGTTATCCCTACAGGCCACATCACATCTGTATTTGCATAATTAGAGCATCTCTGCTTTAGAGGTTTTGCTTTGTTTGTTTCTCTTCGTAGGTTTGGGGAGAAGCAGAGAAGAGCCAGGTCTGGGTCACTTCTTTGATTAATGATTGTTATTTTGTAAGAGTTAATAAGAAATCTCTTGATGAAAAATACATCACACTTGACCTACCCAGCCTTATTAGAGAATGTATTGTACCTTGAAGGTACATTGTCAGGTAAGTGAACTTTAGAACTTTACTCATTTTAGAGTACAATACTCAACAGTTAAATGTTATCATAAGTTTTTTTTCTCTAAAATATATCACACCCTTCCTTGACGTCATACCCGAAGGAGAATAGATAAAATGTCTATATTTCTCAGTATCCCAGAATCATCGCAGGTAGAGTTAGTGACTAACTCGAGACATCATATCAGAACGCACACAAGGGCTTCTGCTGTGTGTGTGTAAAGGAGGCACAAAACATGACACCAATTTATCAGACTCCTACACTGACGGTTGAGTTCAGTCCTAAAGGCTTCGCAGCGCAAAGGAGCTGACTGGGGAGGCAGATGGGAGTGCTCTCCATGGGGTGGGCATCAGGTGAAAAAAACTGGGGACTTGGAAACCCAGAGATTGCAGAAGGAATACACAGTGATAAATTTAGTTTGGTTTAAACACAAACTGTGAAGGAGATGATCAGGTTGCCAAGATCAGCTGTCACCAGACTGTGAAAGGCAGCAAAGGTGCTGCAAAGGCAGCCCATGCACAGCCACGGAGCAGACAGTGCTCCAGGAGCGTGCCAGCACAGGATAGCTGCAGTGACCAGTGGTTCTTGGTGCCCGCTGAACAGGGGGATGATGAGGACGGATGGGATGAGGATGAGGAGCAGAGGATGAGGAGGAAAGATCTCTGCGAGAGAAGCAGGAAGCAGTATTATGAGCACGTCAGTTTGTAAATAAATGAGAAGACACAAACTGATGCAAGAAGAAGTATGATTTATGCTGACAGAAGCAGAAGCAGAACTATAATTCAGAAGCTCAGCTTCTAGGCTACTGAATCACCCTGTCCCATGTTTATTAGCTTCATGTGTACAATCACCTGTCAGTGTCCCCAGAATGGCAGAGAGAGAATTGGAAGTAGAGGTCCATACTTTAAGTGAAAGGCACGCATGAAAGTGGCTTTGAAAATCGTTACCTGCAGTGAATGAAATCTGGCACAGGGTTATGTTGGCTGAAGGAGGCCGCATCAAGGTTCATGCAAATCTCAACATTGTCCCCTGCTATGATTCTCACTGCGGCCTTATTTTCATCCTCAAAAATCTGCCGTTGTAAGGAGGCACACAGAAGCAGCATGAAGTCATCTGGTAAGACAGAGATAAAATAATTAAACCTGGGTTTACATAATGAAGGAAACAGTCTCCATACAGCATGAGCTGCTCCTTAACTCATAAGTGGGTTGTGTTCCCAAGCTTCGTGGTACAAATCTTCCTGGATTCCAATGCTGGGGCCAAGTTCTACCTTCCCCATCATATAAGAGGGACCACAGACATTCTAGAGGCTTACAGTAGGAGAGTCCCTGGATTTTGTCTGTATATTGGTCAGTGAAAATATCAGGTGCTAATTAATAGACTTCATGACTCTTTATTTGCACTTACCCCACTAACGTTTTGAGGAGGCCATTTGAGCACCTTTCCCCATCTTTATCTCTCCATATATGGTAGACTCATTGTTTTTCTTTATTCTCTCCGTCTCCCTTTGCATTTGTAATCAAAGACTCTCTCCAGAGCACATACTGCAGTGAGGCTTGGTGAGAGCAGGTGACAATTATGGGCCGATATGTGAGAGTGGGGGAGAAGTCTGACGGAGCTGTCCTTGTCGCTGATGGCCCAGAAAAGGCCCTCACATCAGTCAGGCTGGCAGCCTCCAGCCCAGGTTGCTTCAATGTTCTTTAAATGAAACGTGAATGTGTTTAGGCCGCACAGCCACTCTGTTTTTCATAGCACCCAGCACTTCCTATTGTCTTAGGTGGGAGACGATCACCTTAACCTTTGGTCGTCAGCCTGACCTTTGAAGGGTTTGGGACTATGGCCCAGCTCAGGGGCAGCAGCAATTTGGGTAGCATCTTCTTAGCTATCACAGTCTTAGTCTTATCTTTAGATTTGTTCTGTGTGTGGTGGCAGTCAGAAACAACCGCTTCACAAAATACATGGCCTCCCTTTTCAGTCTACCTTCTAGAAAGTATGTGTGTGTTGGGGGGTAGGGGTAGGTGTGTGTGTTGGGAGGTGAAATTATGAAAGTGCATATGGTATTTCAATGTTTATTTATTAATTCTGCAAATGTACTAGCACAAGTAGAAGCCATTAATGACTTGTGATATTAATGCATTGAGACAAGCCTTTACATGATTCTAAAGTTCAGTGGAAGGAGCAAAGGCACTAATGCATGATGCATGAAGATGGATTAGCAAATATAAAACCAAATACCGGTGCTCTGTGGCCCCAAGATGCAACACTTACAGACGAGAAACACAGGGTTGGGCCGCACAATGAAGTCTGGGAAGTACAGCCACTTTATGATGTTGTCGTTGAAGCTGGAACCCTTGAATCTCCATGGGTAATCTGCAGGGAGGGAGGTGGTGAGGCCAAAAATCAATATGCTTCATGCTGCTCTTTGCTCATTGTGTACAATGTGGGGGTGGATTGTATGAGCAGACGGCTCCTGGGGAGGGCAAGCTCACCTCTGCAGGGAGCAGGGGGGATGCCTATACAGATGAAGTACTGGAACGTGATGACGCATGCCAGGAAGCAGCAGTACTTCGGCCAGATCTCTGCTATGGCTTTTCTTCTGCGTCGGTATAAGACAGCGATCAGCCAGCAGGCGTGAATCATGGCATAGAAATCCATTCGCTGACCGATTACGTTAACTGACATTAGGAAACAGGTCTGTGTGAGGATGAAAAGAGGCAAAAAATGGGTTTGCAGGCAAGGGGAGTAGTGTCAGCTGTCAGCCCTGCGTAGGCAGCAGAGACCTGCATTTCTGAGAGTAGGTCTCCACATGTTCACCAGGTCTTGCCTTTGTAGGTATATTTTAGCATAAAGACTGTACAAATTACTTCCTAGGGCAAACTGACTACATCACTATTAATAAGAACACTTCAAACCATGAGAAAAACTATAGCTATGATCTCTTCATGAAAAGCACTGTTCCAAATTCATTCTATTAAGGAACAGGCACTACCACAACCATTTCAGTTCAAAACAATTCATTTTAGTTAAGGTTACGTTTTCATAATGTACAAAACAGAATATTTTCAGAATGCACAAAAATACTTTTTTAATTTGTAATAAGAAACCAGTTAAAATGATAAGTGATATCTATGCATCTGTAAAACTGTTGAGATCCAGACAGCCTGAGTTCATTGTTGGGAGAAGTGGCCATTGGCATTTGGTCTTGAAAATTTTCAAACAGGCCTGTTAAGCCTTCAGTAGACTGTCTTCCTGCTGACCCTGAGATCAGCACTCGTGGCCTGCAGATGTACAATGAAGCTCTAGTAACCCACTGGCCAAAAGCAGTTACTGGAATTTTCACAGAAAAGAGAAAATGCATCAGCAAGCAAACTCACCTCCAGACCAAACTTGTAGAAGAAGTAATTTATGAAATATTTGGCACAGTTAATAAGTCCATCATCTAGATGGAGTCTTGTAATGTCATGAAAGATGGTTTTAGACACAGGGGCCTTGAGGTTGTTTCGACCTCGATAATATTCCTGATGGCGGTAAATTGTAACTTCAAAGGCTAGAATGGCCAGCATTAGGAGATTATTCTACGAAGCAAGAAAACACAGCTATGTGATGCCAAATGCTTTACGACTCGGTAATTTTAAGCAATCCTCATAATACATCATTTGATTCCATTCCTGGTGTGTAAAAAGACACGGTTTTATGAAATCTCACCTCTGTAAAATATAGTCTTGAATTCAGTGTTCATTTTCCCTATTTTATGGCAGCAAGGGTGGAGTTATCTCTCTTATGCAAATCAGAATAATTTCCATGATAATAAGACCGAGGATCTCTAGACAAAAGCCTGGTGATGCTCATTCTATAACTGAAAAAGTACAACACCTGGACCAGGAAGCAGTGTCCAGTTACCTTGTGAGGGTGGTCCAAACTCATTGGCAACTAGGAGTGCTAAACCCTTTAGTGTTCTATGTGGACATCTGGGGAAACAGACTAAGCTGGAATAGTGCGATAAGCATTAGAGGGGAAAGTTTTGAACACTTCTGAAATCTGGCTAGAGAAAGCAGTAGATTGAGAAGCACACTGATGACAATAAAATAATAATAGTGATGATGATGATGATGATGATGATGATGATAAAATAGCTAAAATTCATGGAACTATATATGCCAGATACTATTCTAATCACCTGTATTAAATATGAGTTTATTTTATCCCTATAACAGCTCTTTATAGTAGATAGTATTTGTACAGTACATGGGAGATAAGGTCGATATCATTTGTACATTACAAATGACATTTGCTGGATGAGAAAAAACAAAAAACTAGAAAGCTACACAGTCAAAGAAAAATAGGATGTTTAGTACATTTTAAAATTCCAGGTGTTGAGTAGAAATGTTTTATTTTTAAATGTCTTGTCAGCATAGTAAGACTACTTAGATTATTCATCAAAATAAAATGTGAAAAATCTGAAATTAGGCTGGTGCAAAAGTAATTGCGGTATAAAAGGTTAAAAATAATTGCAAAAATCGCAATTACTTTTGCACCAGCTTAACATATTGCTTTCATTCTTGCAACTGCTTGCAAAGCTTCTTTTTCAAAGATATGCTCTTTATCTGATTACTTCTAAATGTAATATATGCCCTTTATTAAAACTTGTAGAGGAACAATTTAGACAGCAAAACATTCTTGTAACCCTGCAGCTATTTCTCAGAAGTAATCACTGCTGAGCATTTGTATGTTTTACTCAATAATTTTTTCTTTGTGTCTAAAAGGAATTATACTATGTGTGATATTTTGAAATTTCCTTTTTTTAAGAAAAACACAACAATACATTTTGGATATCTTTTAATGTCTGATATTATCAATCTCCCTCAATCTTTTAGTGGTTCTGTAATGTTCCAATGAATAGATTTGTCATACTTTATTCAATGAATCACAAACTACTTGATCAATTTCTTTTCAGCAAATGAGATACTGATTTTAATACTTAGTCATTTGTTTCTAAGGTGATTCTAAATGCCACATACGATGAGGTTACTATGAAATGTGCTATTAGGGGTCTCAAGGGAAATGATTCTAGACAATAACTACTCAGAGGCACCAACTCAGCACAATGAAGCCTTTACCCTCAGGTAGATGAGCAAAGGGGAAGACTTCCTTAGTCCGACCCACTCTGTGGGATCCACAGGAGCGCTGTAGAGTAGAGACTTGTTCAACTGGTGAAGGGGTATATCAGTTTGATTTTCATTTGGCTGAAAAGAGAAAAGAGAGTAAAAAATGGCCCCACAGATTAGGAAAGTTCAGATTCTTTTTCTTCAGTTTTAAGCAAAGAGCATGGGGAAAAAGGAAGGGAAAGACCCATTTCAAAGGGGAAATCTCATCAGAAGAGACTTTGACCCAGCATACTGGAACAGAACACATCCAACCTGCTGATATGACACAAATTAGACCAGACAGAATGTGTCTGGAGATGTAGGTTCCCCCAAATCCACCTCACTACCCTACAGACTAGTGAAGAAGATTCCCCCAACTTTGAGGCTCACCAAGGAACAGTTAACAGAAAATCCCTCAGGCTTAATGGTTTGCAGCTGGTACAACATTTTGCAGACGATGATCACACATGTCCAGACAGTGCAGACACTTGAAGCCAGACGGCGTAGCTTGGTGTATGGCAGAGCAAAAGCCCAAGAAATCAAAAATACATAGTTGAACACAGACACCTGAAACCATAAAATCAGAAATGGGGACAAAAATGCATAACATGGCATAACATCTACAAAACATAGCAATTTGACTGATTCAGTTCAGCTCAGTTCAGCAGAAGTTGATTGAGTTTCAAGAATGTGCAAGGCATTGCCTTAGGTACTAAGATATGTATCTTGTATTGCAGACAGACGTATAACCAGAGGATATCAATATAACGTAGTAGTAATGAACTATAAATGTAAACAGTCTCAGGTGAGAATACCCAGGAGGGGTTCTCCGCCCAATCGGAAGCTTCAGGAAGCATTTCCTGGAAGAGATGATGCTGAGCTGAGCCTTGAAGGATGCGTAAATTTATCCAGGCCAAGAAAGGCAAGAAGTGCAATTGAGGTAAAGGATGTGTGAGCAAAGGCAGAAGAGCATGAAGGAGCATGGTAGAAACAGATGAACACAAACAACTGGAAGTTCTGGAGTTGAAAGTAGTGAACTGCAACAGTAGTGAGGCTGGAGACGTAGCTGGGGAGGCAGAGCCACGTTTTGTGGACCCATTTTTAACCATGCTATGGCACATGAACCTCTTGTGCAGAAAATAGAGAGCCACTGAAGGGCTCTATACTGGGAAATCTTAAGGAAAGATTAGCATTTTATTTAGATACACGTAACTGAAGAATGGAGGTGCATCAATGGGGGTTAGACAAGAGGTCTAGCTCACAAGTACTGTGGTAGCCCAGGAGAACAATGACATGGGCCCAAATGTAGGCAGTGGAGCAGAGAGGGGGAGGGCTCATGGATTTCAGATGGGAAGCAAATTAGCTGGATTTGATGACTGATTGGCTTGTGGGTGGTAAGGGTAAGGTAGAAAGTGTAAGGAATCCCCCCCAGATTTCTGGCTTGAGAGCCAGAGCCTTGAGAGAATGATAGCGCACTACAGAGATAGGATCTGGGGTGAGGTGCAGGTGTAAAGAGGGAAGGCAACGATTTCAACTTGGTTTTAGATGGCCTGTATTTATTGATCAGGTGAGATGTCCACTCATTTCTAATGGTTGTCCATAGCTAATGGTTCCCTGGTCCTGTGCTTGCCCATCCCTGGCTATGTGGGTTCCCTTAGAGAACCCACAGCTTCAGTGCAAACCCTTGCATACGATCCCCCTTCCTGTGCACCCAGAGCTTCCTGGAACACCTCTAACTCAGCAGTTAATGTGACTTTTGGTTTTATTCACCAGCCATTGCTATCAGACTGTGAGAAAAGAAGTTATGTCTTTCTGTTTTTACACCAGCATCTAGCACGGTACAAGCATTCAATTTATTGTAAGTACATACTAAAGGCTAAATGAATGCTTAGTGAGAGTGAAAGTAATAATGATGAGATATTAGATAATATCTATGAGGAATCTCAAGCTTGCAAAATTCTTTTATTTGCTTCCTTCTTTCAGTCAGTAAATATACAATTGGCAAGGCCCTCTGGAAGTTGCTAAGGATACTAAATGAAATAACATGTGCCCCCCTGCATCAAGGAATAACTTGACCTTACAGAGCTCTCAAGGAAACTTTAGAAATTAGAAATGTGATTGCGTATAAAAGAAGGAAAAGAGAATGTTTTATACACACACACATACATTTATATGTACATATATTTATGAGGTATGATCACAAAATACAATGCATGTTTAAATAAAAATTTATTACAGTAAAAGATAGATTGCCATTAATCCCCCTCAAAACTTCCCCTCGCTTCAAACACACTTATGCTATCATTCTTGCCACTTTCAGAAGCAGTTCTGGAAGTCCTCTTTTGTGAATGTCTTTAGTTGTGCTGTCATGGCTGCCTCGATGTCCTAAATTCATTCAAAACGTCTACCTTTCATGGTTATTTTGACTTTGGGGAAGAGCCAGAAGTCGCATGGTGCCAGATCCAGTAAATAAGGTGGATGAGGACACACTGTAATGTTTTTATGTGACAGAAATCGCTGTACCAGAAGTGATGTGTGACACGGAGCATTGTCATGATGGAGGATGAAGTAAAGAAACGCATGAAAGAGGGCTTCCAAAACTGCTTCAGAAAGTGGCAAGAATGATGGGATAAGTGTGTTTGAAGCAAGGGGGAGTATTTGGAGGGGGATTAATGCCAATTTATCTTTTACTAATAAAATTTTTTATGTAAATGTTCACCATGTTTTTAGATCACACCCTATATATGTATACATACACCCACACACAGACACACACACAAATTATTTCCCAAGGGCCTCTTCTCCCTCAGATGCTCATGATTGTAACCTTGGAAAGGTTTAAAACTTATAAGAGAATGACCCTGAAAGTTTGTGAAAACAAGCACCCTGGATGATGGCCTTGGATGAGGATAGTTTGAATCCAAAGCATGTGGCCACATCTCTTGAAGTTTTAACTGAGGATGCTAATTGTGTTCTCATTTTACCATAAGATGATCAGCAATTTCTGAGAAAGTTTATATTTTGTATTACTCAAAATCTATAAGCTACAAACACAAACATATATATATATATATATATATATATATATATATATATATATATATATATATATATATATAGCAAGTGCCATTGTCAATGGGATGAGTCAAGCATTCACAGCAGAGGAGGCCCCTGCAGGTATAAATAGGCACTTAGGAGGTGCACAATTTCTGGGCTGCTATTCACAGGTGAACATGCCCCTAGAATTGTGCAACAGGCACCCTGACGCAAACAGCTAGACATTCCCTTGTTATAACCAGATGAAATTCAGACACATCACATGCTGGCTTGGCACATGGCTCTTTAGAAGAACCACATACAAGAGTCAATATTTGTCTCTCTTCCCCAACTGTATTTGGTATAGAAAGGTGTTAAATCAAAATGTCAAGGAGATAGATAACATTCCAAAATGGGGTGCTCGTCAACATGTAGAAATTTTAAAACAGTTGATGGGAAACCATTTAGGGGTCTTTAAAGCCCTCCAGGAGGAAATAAATGGATCAAGATAGTGAAGAAAACAGGGGAAGTGTGAATAAATGCCTTTGTAGGGTGGTGTTTCTGTCTGTTCCCCACCCCTAAGATGATGGGGTGGGAGGAAGGGATGCTGCATTCTCTCCCCAAAGTCCCAAGTAAGGAAGTCTCAAGCAGGACCACTCACAGATTATAGTCTGTGTACATTGGAGTTTGGGCACTGATGTGCAACTTCTACCCAGAAAATCCAGCTGGTAAGGTGAGATAGGCTGCCGTGAAGGCAAAGCCCCAGAGCCCGCTTTACTGGGATCCATGGGCCCGAGCAGAGCAAAGACTCAGAGTGTTGCCCTTGGACCTGATGCAGGAGGGAGAAAGCAACTGGAGCTGTTTGTTATGAGTACTGCTCAAGAGGATTGCTGCAAGGGGAACAGATGTCCAACAGAAAGAGTCCAGGGGGAGAGGATGTTGGGAAACCAGGGGCTGGGTGACAGGCCACAGCCATGGAGGAGTTGCTGTTGGAGGACCCATAGAGGAGCCTCCATGAGAGAAAGGGTAGATTTAATTGATGCAGCTCAGAGTTTGAGGACATCTTATGATAGTACAAGTCAAATCAGAATATCCCTCATCCGCCTTGCCCCTCACCCGAGTCTATGGTCCAACCTGGGAGGTTTATAAGAAAAGTTAGTTCATTGGGGTGGAGGCAGTGAGAGCAAGCTTGTGTGAGAAAGAAGATGCAGCGAGGAAGAGGAGACACATCTCCCTGGGGAAGAGATAAGAGTTTGATTCTTTTCTGTGGCTGAACAATTTTAATTAATAGAGTGAGATTTTGCTTCTCTTTAGGATAACGATTAGACTTTCCATTACCCAGGAATGATCAGAAAGTGTTTTGCATTCAGGAGCTGAAGGAAAGTTTTCCTGTAGACTATGTTTTAAAGGGACAGTGGAGGTCCCAAATAAAGTTGTTTTTATGATTGCGCCCCACATACTCTAATCACTCAATGCTTCACCGATATTAATAAGAATCAACTATGAACATGCTGACTGGAGCCCACAGACCAAAGTCAATGCAGAGCGGGGAGCGACTCCAGTGGTAATAGCACCCAAGGAACACGCAGTAACTCACCCTTCGTGTGAAACTCAGTGGTATACAGGGGGGTTAAATTTTTTTATACCAATGGGATTATGGGAGATGCTAGACTCAGTGGGAGCAGAATTTCTCTGGTTCATGAGTCTCTGATGTGTTTTGAAGTTATAAGTGTGTGAGAGAGAGATATAGGAATGAAAATTCTGGAAGTCCATACAATGCGTGAATTATAGAGAATGAATTGGTCATATTCCACCAAAGGCTCTTTTTCTAATGGGGTAACAGGGTGAATAGATCATGAGCTTCTATTTACTTGATAGTCTGTGCACAAGACATTGTGTAGGCTCATTAAGGATGATTTTAAAAATATATGCCTGTCTTTTGTTAAGGATTTATAAGAAAGCGGTATCATTTTACCCTCTCTCTTTCTGAACTCTCTAGGATGGAGTTCAGACAGTGGTTTTTCTTTGCCCTACTCACACTAGTTTCTCTCTCAGTTAACATCCACGCCCATCTTTAGGTTGTCTTAATGTGCCTCCATACCTCTGCAACACAACTTCTCATGACGTCAGAAGTCATCTATACATCGGATTTGGTTAATTCAAAAATGGTCTTTGCTCATTTTTAGCCAAATGCCTTCTTTTTTCCTTTCTCTTTAATATTCTGACCCCCAAATTGACTCTGAATTAGTCAATTCACCTAGACAGTGAAAATGCTGAAACTCTTTTGGTTTCAATTAATACACATATTAGGCTAGATTGTAGTTCTAATTAATATATAGACTTGGTTATTTAACAGTGGAACATGTGTCATTTTCTGCCACAAATCTCACAGGGAAAGTGGTTTCTGTTCTTGTTCCCACCTGGCAATGATTACTTATCTATTTCAGATGGTTTGTATGAAATGGGGAAATGTTCTAGCTTAGACTGGGGACCTAAATTAAGGTTGGTTCCTTTATTATCTATTCGTGAAACATTTTAGGTTTATAGTATTGTAGCTATATTATATTATGTAACTTTCTAAAAATTATAATTTTTAGTGAGCAAAGACTGAATTGTCACCAACTCAGAAATAGTCCAGGGAAATTACAAGTATGAGAAAAATCATTGATTGAGAGAAAGAAAGCTAATCTCTCCACAGTAAATATCAAATAATTGTTCGCTGAATGATGAGTCTCCTCTTTACAGATAAGAAAACAGGGCAATTACAATGTTGAAAGACTGTGTTGTGTCTCACACAATCCAATAACAAATAAGGTGAGCTCTACTAAAGATTTTATTAAATTTTGGAACCTGAATTTATTCTTTGGTAATATAAACTGGAATGTTATTGTTTTTCTCAAAGAGAATTTAGAGAGATGGATTCTCTCTTGTACTGCAGAAAAGCAGCCTGCTCTCACACATTTCAACTAAAGACTAGATTAAAATAAGCAACCTCTGTGATATGACCAAGACAATCAAAAACTTAGCCAGGAGCTTCTTTCTCCTCTGTGATCTTTCCCTCCTCTCGGGACAATTATCCTTTGTGTTTCTGTAAGACAAAGTATATGAGTATGTGCCTATCTTAGAGCCTTGATGTTCTAATGTAATGGGAATTACATTTCAAATAAACAGATCACGAACAGTTGGAAAAGAGAAATTATGACCCACTGTGGTTCTGTTTGGCCTGATGATACAACCAAGGTTCACTTGCCTCTTTCACAGAAACCCAGATAATGTACGATGAAACAATTTTGATGATATGCAACTCCAAAATCCACCACATGAACACCTGTAGCTTGTGAAAATACTCCAAGAATTTTAAGAAGAGCACAGTGAGGCGGTCAATCACCAGATGCCATTTGTTCCTTAAATCTGCAAAACAGTAATTCACCCAAGAGCATAAATAGGTGGAATTTTGCGATTTTGCTTTTTTTTTTTTTTTTTGCATTATTACTTAAAGCATATCTTATAACTTTCAGATTGGAATAAGAAGATACAAAATGATAGTAGTGAGTAAATTCTTACACTAACCAAATCTGGTGCAAGGGTGGTCTAAAAATCCCATGTTGTGATGATGTCTTAGACATCACATACTGAGACTCTGAGGCACTCGGTTACTGTTATCCACCTTTTAGTTAAATTAGTGTAAAGAAGAATTTTGACCTTATTTACTCTTAAAGTTGAACTATAATTTATAATTCCCCAATTTTGGCAGAATATTAAGTAACGTGAGCTCCATCTAAATGACATTTTTCTTGCCCAAACAGTGCTTTTATAAGTGCTAGTCTCCTTCCATGGCCTTAAGTAGGGGGTGGATAAATCTCACGGGTCGCCTGGAAGAGCCTACTTCTCCCACAAGTGTAAATGAACACTGAGGATCACAGTGAGCCAGTCTTGGTTCACAACATGCAGTCACACTCATTCTAACCATAATTTTTAATCAAATTAGTCATTTTCTTCTTTCTATCATACGCTAGGGAATAATATTTGCAGACTGGGGTGATGCTTCTGTCTAGAAAGACTGTCCTGGTTAATCTGAATGACATTCACAACAGGACTGTTTTGTGGAGTCAACAGGTCATCACACATACAGACAAAAGCTCACAAGTCCAGAGAGATGATAAGAGCTAAGTGTCTCTTAAAGTAACTTCTTTGCATGCCTTGGGTGGTTGAAACACTTCCTATACTTTGTCTGAAAGTTTAAGTAAAGTTGCAGTTATTGTGAAAAATGTTTATTTACAGAGTAACTCAGATGATAGTCAGTACAAAGATTTAGGTCATAGATGGGCACAATTTAGAGCAGGAGATGGCAGGTACCTGAGGGAGTGAAAGAACAAGGTGCAGTGCAACTTTTGGGGAGACCCTATCAGTAAAGCTCAAACCTGTGTTAAAGTAGTATAATAAAATCCTCATCCTGATTTTAGTCCCACAGAGCTTGGTTCTCTCTTCATACTGATAACACACATTGTTCAGATAAGGAAAGAACATTTCTGGGTGTCGCCTAGGGTCTTCTGAAGTGAGTGGGTGAAGGGGAAAAGGTTTTGGGGGAGCTTGCCTTTGGGAGGGATCTTCCACTTCATGCTTTTTTATTGTCTACTTTTATAAAGCACAGAGCACAGCAAAGACAAGTGCAGCACCTTAATGTCTGGAAATTACTGAACAGACTAAACCCTTCACCTTGTGTACGTTTGTCAGAGAGCACGTCATGATCGTCAAGGCCACCCAACTCTCAGCATGCCCTATTAAAAAATTATTTCAAGTCTATGAATGAAAAAAAAATTGGAAAGAAGAGCCTAAAGAATAAAAGGAAAAAAACCTAAAATAACAATGACAATGAAAACATCTCTAGGAATTGGCTCAAAATGATAATTTTCCAATCGCTTATTTCTCTTCTGGTTCTGATGTGCTAAAATATTAGGACAGAATTAGAAATATATTCTTGATGATCAGTTTCCTGGAGAAACCTCAAAATAATTTCTTTGATGCATTTGAAAAAGCCATGTCTAGAATTTTCAGGAATTCTACACATCTGCCTGATTCTGCTTCTGGTTGGAAATGCCTTTATCTGAGGTTTCTGTCTGAGTAAACGTTAAGAGCTACAGCCCTCTAGGCTCTCTGGATCACCGCAGTGGATTAGTAGCTGATAATCAGCCACCTGCTCTCTTCTTCTAAGTGAGAATTACAATGAAATTATTGGAGCAATTGGAACAGGAATGTTATAACTATAACAGCCAAAAAAAACCAAACAAACAAAAAGCACACACTCCAAGCTTTATTTCACTGAATGGGTCAAATATATATCTGGAGCAACACATTTGGAGCAAGTCAATGTTTGATTCACTCAGTCAGCCACTGTTTTCTGAGCAGGTGCTAGTAGTGGGTAGATTACCTGACGTCTCTTCCTCGTCCTCTTCATCTCCATCCTCCTCATCGTCCTCACTGTCTTTCCCAAGCTCACTCTCCTCAGGTTTTTGAGAACATTCCTCTGGTTTCTCCTCGTCAAGCTCAGGCAACTGCTTCCCCTCTGGCTTATCCAGACTGGCGGTAAGGTTCAGCATGGCGAGGTCCGGAAGGCTTCCTTCAGGGTGGGCCAGTCTGTTGGCAGAGAGCAGCTGAGTCAGAAAGGGAAAGGGTACCAGAAGAGATTTGACTGAGGGGCAAGTAAAAGGAGGATGAACAAAAATGAACATCAGTGCATGTGCACAGGCCTTGCAATGTGGGGTTGGTAGTGTCTTGTCACTTTTTTTAAAAGCTCTTTCTAAAAACAAACTATAAACTCGGGTTTTGTTAACTCTTTCAATTCAGGTTCTAGTGATTAGTCAGTAATGAGAACTATCGACACCTAAACTTGACATTTTTCCCGGAGGAGAAAATGGTCAGAGTTTAGGATGTAGAAGCATGAAATGGCATCATGTAGAGCAAGCATTTCATGGCTTCACAGGGGGACTTACTCATTTTGGTGGATTGGTAATTTTTTCTTGATGCTGCTCAAAGTAATTGAAATAGAAAGGAAAAAAAGGAGATGAGAACAGAAGAATTATAAGGAATGTCAGAGATCACACATCATGCTACACATCATCCACTATCGCATTCCTGTATGCTGGTTGCAGTGAGTCCTAACGCAAATGCATTCCAGGATGGCATCAGTAGCGTGATTTGAGAGTGGTAGACAGGACTGCAGATTGTAAAGGAGAGGACACATAGACTACTGGGGCAAATTGTCTCATGCTTTTTTAGTAACGCAGCAAACCATCCCACAAGAATCAAGTCATTCACATTTTAAATAGTTTTTTTTTTTTGTTTTAATTTAACTAATGTGTGTTTTAAGTCAACCTCCGACAGACTCAACCCACTCTGCTGTAAGTTGAAGCATATGCTAAATGCTTTCGGGAGGAGGACGTCTACCTCACATCCCTATTCACAGGCACGGACCATAACCTGCTGTACCCGCCATCCTGAGAACATGGCACGGGAGAGCCAGAGGGAGAATGAGGAGGGTTCAGCTTCACTAAGTTGGGACAGCAACCAGGGCGTTACAGCTTATTTCACAGTGGGCAATAACAAGTATGATCTTTCTCCTGAATTAAAAAAGTTCTTATTCATGTTCAAATGAATGTTTGAAGGAATATTTGTAGGTGAAAAGGTAGATACTAGGAAAAGGTCTATTGGAAGTCCTGGTAGTCTTCTCCATTTGTCATAATTAACCTAGACATATCAGCCTTGTTGTAACAAGATGGACAATTAATAGTGTTATTCTACGTGTATTATTGTGGGCTCTGAGTAAATTGTTTAACCTTTCTGGAATATCATTTATTTTGTATAAAATGAGAAAGTTTAGCTAGATAAAAATCTAAGCTTACTTTCAACTCATTGGTTTTATATTTGAAACACTTCTATGATGTTGCATAAATGTTGTAATGCATACACACTGTCATTAGACTTTTGGAGAAGTTATCATTCAAAAGCAATTCCTTTTAAGACGGTATCAAGCGTGTAATTATAGAACACCAGAAATAAATTATTAGTCAAATGAAGAACGAATGTTCTGAGGATGTTTCAGCATTGGTGGAAAGATTATGATGATATACTTATTTTCTAAAGCTAGTCAATTGACCCTCCCACGTTTGGGACAGTTCCCCACTCTTGAAAATGCAATACCATCCATATCGTACACACCGGCACTGCACATCACATCTCAGCATACATATTTGCTGTTCCTGCTTTGTCAGGACTCTATGGATTAAATGGTATTAAATGTAAAAGCAGTCAGGTGTTACACAGTTGTCAATACGTATATGTTCTCTTCAGCATTGCATTTTTTAAGTGAGAAGATACTTTTCATTATGACAAGAACTTGGTAGCTCTTATTGCAGAAGTATGATCATCTCAGAGTGCATTTCTAATGTCTGCATCTACACTGCCATGACTTGATACTGACAAAACAACTTTCCAATCATTATTGCTACTTATGGAATAAAACAAAGAAATGAAGCTGTTTTTGCACCTGCCACTGCAGCTGCATAACAAACATCCTCAAGCAACAAGGCCCCAAAGTGCCCTGCCACACAGAGTATATTAAGGGGAGATTACTGAATGGAGGAATCAAAGAAAAACACTAGAGTAAACCTTTTAGAAGTTTGTCCAGAGGATTTACTTCTGAAAACTTGTAGTAATAACCTACTAGAGATATGGGCCCAGATAATGCTGGGGAGAAAGAGAAGAGAATGTCTGTGTCTGATGCTGCTCATTTTTCTCTGACATATCCTTATGAAGAAACAGGGCATGTGACATCTAGGTGCCCTCTGGGGAAGTCTAGCCTCACGAGCTTGAAATAAATGACAAAAAGGGAAAAAAGGGAAAACATTTATCAGGCTACCATTTACTAGCTTAGGAGTTTGAGAAAATTCAGTGAGAAAATCTGTGGGCATAAAATATGTCCAGATGAAAATACTTTCCATGCATGATTGGAGTTTGTTATTTTAAAAACACACCTGTGTGAATCATTTCATTTTTCTTTCATTTCTATCATAGCAGTTTTTTGGAGGCAGCACAGAATATTGTTAAAAGCATACTCTTTGGAGTCAGAAAGACTTAGATTCAAGCCTCAATTAGACAACTTACTACCTAGGTAACTTGGCAAAACCCCTTACCCAGTTTTTTAAGTCTCAGTTTGTTGATTTGTTAAATGGTACAACAGTGCCTACTTCATAGGCTGCTGTGAAAATATAGGTGATTTCTGTTAAGTGTTTAACACAATATTTAGTACACAAGAATATTTTTAAAGTAAGGAACCACCCATTAATGATAGATTTTCATATACAGTTTTGATAATATGTGTATAAATTCATGCTAATGAAGAGGCTGAATTAGAAGCATGCCTTTGCAAAGGACCACACAACCCCAGACACTGGGCAGGTGCTAAACTTGGACTGCAATTCTGTCATCAGGATACTTTTTAACAGACATGTGTATTAAAATGGTCATTCAAAAGAAAAAGAGCAAATGTTTCTTCCTCGGGGATCTGACTCTAATACTCTCAATATTCTGAGCATTCTACTGTGTCTGTCTCCCACCTCCCACCACTGTTTACTTGAGAGAGGTGGGCAACTGCAGAGCTGGGGTCTGTCTGTGCAGGGCAGAGCTCACAGGCAGAACTAGTTCCCAGTTTGCTGTAACCAACAGCTGTGTCAATTCTCCAGCGGAGCACGTGTACCTTAATGTAGCCTTTTCCTCCTAGCAAAATTTAAAAAGGAATCCCAATTTTTCAAAAGCTAAATTGAAAATCACACTCTAGTAATAACGTTCACCGAAACTTCCAGCTAAAGGAACTTAATGGTGCTGGTAATATTTTACTGATCATCATGTGAGAATTATCTAATTATCATAAGAAGAATTTTTACTTTGGGCCTCCAAATAGACATGGTATGAACTGGATTATCAGAGAAGCCCCCTCTCCCACTTCCTTAAAGCCCACTGTTTTTCATGCCTTTCCCCACAGGGAGTTCATTTTCTTCTCTGCATTTTCTTTAACCATGACTATAACTTCGTTGCTTTGTTTTTATTATGATACAGGCTCTGAGTTCTAATCTTCTCACTGACTATTTCTTAAAATAAAATCCTCTCACTGACTTTCTCCTTTGGTATTCTAACATAGCAGATGATATTTATCTGTTTATTCACCCACTCTTTCCTTCATGTTTCCACAGCTTTGTACAGTCCTCCCTGTGTTCATTCCTCTATTTATAGCTATGTCATTTTATTCTAATTATGATTCTGAGGACTCTCCCCTTGAGGGAGAGGGCAAGTGAGAGTACAGTAAGAAATCCAGTCTTACTGTACTCATCTCCCTTACAAAATGTAGCATGGTGCATGGAATATACTATGATTCACTGAATGTTTGGTGAATAAATTCCATGAACTGGAGAGGCATTCTAATATAAAACACAAAAAACAACTTATGTTATAGGGAGAACTGAAAAGCTTTAATTCTGTACTAGGAATTGACTTTGAACAGCCACCTATGTAGCTAGTTTCCATTAAAGAAAATGTCAGTTCTATCTTTGTAAAATCTCCTTCATCTAGATTCCATTTATTTATCTGTTCTAATTTGGAATATGTGGTGATATAGACTGCACTCACCCCATTCATTAGCCTACTAGAAAAAAAAAAGATTTCTTACAAATTTGTAGTGTTTATAATATAAGTAATATTTAAAGTAGAATATTTACACTGCTTAAGATGATTTTCTAGAACTTATAAGCATGTTTTAGAAGGCTGAATTCACAGATGAGCAATTGATTTGTAAATTTAATATCATATCTTAGAAGTGTGTGTTAGTAATTCCACCAAAATAATCTGGGCAGAATTGGGTGCATTGGCTTCCATTCCAGTTTATGTGGGAGAAATTACCATTAACCCTGCTAAACTATTCTAATGCACACTGTTTTCTAATTCAGTTGAATCTTTCCTACAATTACTCATATTGTCAAAATTTTATCAATCATCCACTGTCCTCAACACATTACCCTACCTCGCATCTTATAAGGTAATGTCTAAATTTGAATCAACCCAGAAGTTAAATGTAACTAACCCTCTTTCATTCAGGACTCATATTTATAAGCACATTATTTTTCTTGTAAAACAATAACAATAGTGAGCATAAGAAATTAATCATGGGAAAAAGAAAGCTTCTTTATTTAATAAAAGTATTCACCCTATCATTCTAATAAATGTAGGCCTTATTCAAAAATTGAACACACTTACATACTGCCTTTCAGAAGCACGTGTTTTGAAGTGAGAGATGGGTTTATTTGGTAACATCTTTTCTGGGGCATAGCTCTGGTCTTTCTTAACATGTTAACAGCTAGACAAAAATGAGAGACTCCACTAGAAAGAGGATAGTGCCAATGTTGGAATGCTTCAAGTTTTTAATTATTTTGGATGACTTTGAATTTTGACCATTCTAGAACTCCTAAGAGAATTCACTGGCCTTGTGACTTGGAGTAAAGGCATAAGCTTTTTCTCAAGAGATAAGTATGGGACAATCAGGACCACAACTTTATCATGCTCTGCCTATGGAGCCCATCAAACCAACTTCTTTGGTGTCCCAGCCATCTCCTCATAAAGTAAATGGTAAATATTTTATGAGAAGCACAGAGTGAGAAAGAGAGAATTGTCTCTCGTGTTTGGAGAGATGAGATTTAAATAGTTGCTCAAGATTTCTAGCTAGAGTCTATACTGTATTTCTGTACTATCAGCTAAAAACCTGAGCTTGACTTTGTTTTCTCAGGCTGTCAACAACCTGGCCCCCCAAAGGAACCAGCCAGTCCTCATTCCCCATTCTTCAGCAATCTGCACAATGGTACACTAATTTTTCACACTTCTTTTTAGAAGTTCTACCTCCTAAGGTTTTCTATTTGGTCGTTAGCCTTGGGATTTTACCTAAGAGGAAAGTAAATAGAAAACCAACAAATCTCTCAAATAGTTATTCTGTTAATTGCATTTATTGCAAAATACATGTTTCTATTACCTAAATTACTGGCTCTATTACTAATGACATGGGAGCGGATATTTTAATTCACCTAGGTAATAAAGTCAGAATAGTTTTAGTACATCATATTCCAATGATCTTTTCTCTGTACTCCTGGAACACTTGGGGACAAAGCTATATACAACACTATCAAAGCTTATTCTTTATTATGTGTGGTCATTTGCATGTTTTATCTCCCCAGCGAGGTGCATCTAGGATAAGGTCATATCTCTGTGTTCACCTTTGCACCTTTTGTGTTACACAAATATATTGTGAAATCTGGTGATGTAAAATATCATTCTTTAATATGTTGATCTTTTAAGTAGAGATATGTTTAGATAAATTGATGTTTTAATTTTCTTTCACCATATATTGTGACTATTTTCAGTTCAACAGGAAATAATTACTGAGGGTCAACTAATGAGTAAGGCCCCAATGTAGGTGATATATGGACCCCTCGGTGACTTATACAGGGTCTCCAGACCTGAGGAGCTGATACCTCTGGCCAGGGAGATAAGACAACCAGGCAGAAAGAGGATTGTGTGGCCAGTGTTATGACGCAGCAATGAGAAAGGGCTATAGGAATTCAGAGGAAGGGCAGTTACTTTTAGCAGGGAAGTTGGCACTTATGGGCAGGTTTGTGGAGGAGGTGGTTCTTGAGCTGAGCTCTCAGTGATGTGTTCAAGAGGGAGATGAGCTCTCAGGCAAGCCTTGAACTAATTCTACCAAAGAATGAAATTAATGTAGCATGTTTCAACCAAGACCAAAGGCCAAGCAAGCACCAGCTGAAGACCCTCAGCAACCTCCAAGTCCACTTGGTGGCACCATTCAGTGTAAACACCAAATGGATTGGTTTGCAAAATGCATCCATGAGCATACCTGAAAACCATTGTCCACTATCTGATGACATAATTTTTCATTTACAAAACAGTAAAATGTTTAACACACCAAAAGACCATTTTTTTTTAACAAAAAACAAGAGAGAAAATATTGAAGTACCCACCTATTTATTATTAGATATACACGCCCATTGACTTTGGCATGGCTACAAGGCGAGAGATGGAAGCACAAGGTTGCATGCGGTGGCAATAGGGAGACAGAAAGAGAAGAGAGAAAGAGGAGATTGTTAGACAGAGACGAATGAAGCAGACAGTGTCTTGTAAGCTTTACATTGTCAGGTGTGTCATCATTGACACGTTTCATGCACTGAAAAACAGTCTAGTTAGCAAGATTCAGTAGCAACATGAAATTAGACATATTCAGGAAAAATTCTTGAAGATAAATAGTCTCTCTAGTCTTCTCATCTTTTCCCATCTAATACACTTTATTAAAAATTTGTAATGTTTTAATTTCAGAGTACATTTATCAAATAAAATTCAATCTAAAATATTTACTCTTGCTTTACCAGAGTTAGAAAAATAAAATCATACCAAGTGACCGCAGTCAACAGATTGCTCTCTATGGTTTTCTAAAACTGAAATTTAAAAGAAGTCATTTTATTTCTATATGTATCACAATAATTTCTAAAACAAATCATGGACAAATTACAGTGATGGATATTTAAATAAGTAATGGATATTTAGTACATTCTTATTAAGTATATATTATATCAGAATTATATATTGCATCAATATATAAGTGTAATGATATTCCTGAGAACACTAACTTAGAAATAATAGTTTCTTCTTATGTATAACATAATTTTTTCATGATGCTAACTTTTCAAATTCTGTAAGACTAAACACAATAAATTCTGTTCCAGACACAAGTGACATTTCCCTACAGTACATATGTGTACAATGCACATAGCACATACAAAAAATGGACAAAACAGGAAGAGAACAGTTGGATATTTACAGAAACAATAGTGCTGGCATCAACCTAATACAGTGAATTGATTATTCTCATTTTGTGGACCCTCTTTCCTACAGTATCTACTAAGGAGGTGGGAGAGAGAACACAAAGCATGACAGTTAATCACAACTCTGAGAATATTTCTTTTTCTTCATCATTTTGACTTCAATGTAGTCAATGAGGAGGACTCCAGAGACAAAAAAAATACTGTGAAGTGAGCATTATTAGTAAGAAAACTACTTCCTTGGGAAAGAGTTGCTAAAAAGGTGGGATATATATCATATGTTGAAAGTTAAAATTTCTGAACTTTTATATTAAACCCTTGCATGAAATCCCAAAATACCAAACTGGAGTGAGTCCTCCAAATTCCTTAAGGTTCCAGAGGATTTTTTTTTTCTACAGAACTAGAAATGAAATCTCATGTACCTGAACTACCTAAGCTCTTCTACTGAACTAGTAGATTGTAAATTCTATCCTTTCAGCTAAGGTTCTTTATTTCCAAAATGGAAGTGAAAATTCTGCCCATCATCTTGTAGTATGCTCTCACTCACAATGACTTCCTTCCTGGTTGTCCGCACAATAGAAAACTCATCCTTTGAATTAGTTAGATTCTGTAAATATCCTAAAACACATCATCAGCCTAAACACAAAATACACATCACCAACTCTAAAGTATTTTGGTCTGCACAGCTCCTCTGAATTTACTCAGTGACTACCAAAGTCACTTTATGTTAATCAGTCATGTCATTACCAATTGTTTCAGAAAATGTCATCAAATATCCCACATTTTTTCCTCTTTTTTTCCCACTCACATGTTGATTGATACGCATGGAAAATTCAAGGCTGAAACCCTAACTTAGATTATTGGCTTCCTGCAAGGAGACCAAGGGAAGATGGGGAATTAAAGCTGCCTTCCTGACAGCAAGAGGCATGTGCATTTTACGCTCTCTCACCTGTAGATGGCGCTGTCTTCTTTGCTGGGAATGGAGTTTAGGTCTGTTAGTTCCAGGAACCGATCATGGAAATAGTGAAGGTGTAAAATGCACACCAGCAGGAAGGAGGTTGGGATGAATATGCGAGTGAATAGTTCAGCTACGGTGAACTGTTTTAAGCCAAGATCCTCAAGCCTGTAAAACAAAACAAGACTAATAGCAAGAACCTTTCTTAGGCAATCAAGACATAGTCTCTTCACTATAAATTACTTCACAGTCTTTCACCCTCACCAGGTACATAATATATTGCATCCCCCTCTTCCATACATTCCATTTTAACTTTTTTCACCATCCAACTTAGCCGCTTTTACAGTGGTCATAAAAAACTTGATATGGCCAAATTCAGTGGCTGCTTCTCTATCTTTAATTTTGCCTCTAGTCCTTTTTTTGTAATAATCCTGGCCTTCATGCCAACACACCGTCCTGGTTTTCCTCTTCTGCCATTATCTCCTCTTTTTCTATTGGACCTCTAGATGCTGAAATATCCCCAGAGCTCAGTGTTGAGTCCTTCTCTAGCTTATTTTTCCCCTAGGTAATCTCATCTCGTCCTGGAGGCTTATACACCATCATCACACCAATGACTCAAATGTGCATTTACAGATCAGGCTTCTCCTGTGAACTTGCATACTCATGTCTGCTGGAAATTGGTTGTTTTGTAGTTATTTCATATTTAGTGTTTTCAAAACAGTGTTCTTGATTTCCCTATTTTCCTCAGCTAAGCTGTTCTCCACCTCCTCTTCCCACTAGCGTCTCCCCTGGTACAACCATCTATCCTGTGCCAAATTCCAAAATCAGTAGGTCTCCCTTGTTTCTTCTTTTGCCTTCACATCTCATTCATCCACATTTCCTTCTCCACCTAAACATCTCTTGAATCTGTGTACTTCTGTTATCCATCTCTACTACCACCTACTCTAGATGAATTCACCATCATTTCTGATAGGACCACTGCTATTGCTAACAGGTCTTGCCTCCTGACTGTCGTGCTGGGTGGTCTGCGGGGTCTCTGCTCCCGCTCCCCACATAAGAACGCAGGACATGGTGAGGCCAAACAGGAACACCCACGGAGCCATAGGTAGGGGAGTCATACCACTATATTCTCACCGGCTGCATCCGCCTCTCTGCAATCCGCTCTTGCTAGCCCCCAATCTTCTGCTAAGCATAGCCACGGCAGTTATATTAGTGGCCAATGGCTTACGGGTTACAGCTGACGGCCAACTAGCCACAGCTGCTGACCATCTGATCACAGTTGATGGCCATTTACTACCCGAGCCAGCACTTTTCTATGTGAGGCCAAGAGCCTGGAAACTGCTTTTTGGGGCTTTGTCCCCACACTGACACACCACTTTTTCTCAGCCGGTTAAGGGTGCATTAAAGACCTTTAAAAATTTGACCAAGAATGAAATACAAACCACTATCACCAAGAAGCCATGGATGTTCCGGGTGCCTGTCTGAACTTTCCCACCTCTTCTCTTTCCACTCTCCCCCTTGCTCCTGGCAGGAGCACCTTCATTCAGTTCCTCTTACGTGCCAAACTCTGTCCTGCCCCAGGGCTTTTGCATTCGCTGATCTCTTAGCCTGGAATGCTCTTGGGCATACCAGCTCCCAACACATACTTTTTTTCTAAACAGAAGCTCCTCTTATCCTTCAGGTGGTACTTAAATGACACCTTCTCACCTGCCCTGACCACTCCATCTATGCTTCGCATCCCTCATTGTTTACTACCCCAGCCTGTTTTTGTTTCCTTCGCAGACTTGTCACAATTTATTAATTTATTTGTACATTAAGTAGATTTTTTGGTTTGTCTCCTCTACTCGAAAATAAACTCCAAAGGACTTAGATTCAATTTGTCTTACTTCCTGTCGTGTTGCCCGGCACAGAACAGTGTCTGGCACACATAGGGCATTCAATAAATATTTGTTGAATAGATGTTAAATATGTGTTAGTCTAGCTACTTGGTGACCCTTTCTTGTTAAACTTTTCTCTTAGCCACCAAAGTACATTTAGCTCCATACCCAATTCTGGTTGGATTTCTAAACTAATTCCAGAAATTCATAGAAGCAAATTAGAAAGGGTAGAGTTCTATTACATGTACAGGAAAAAAAATATTTCATCACTAGTCTTTAAGCACTTAAGAAATTTGTTTTTCTATGGCATCAGCTACTCTTTAAAATCTTAGCACAAGCTACATAAATGAAGAGAGGCTGCTGCTTTAAATTATGAGTCCATGAATCCACTGATGAACTGAAGAAGTGAGCTCCAATTTAGAAAGCAGAAAGCATGATTGATTTAGTACTAAGCAGGTGTGTTTTACATGAAACCGACATTAGAAAGTGCCATTTAATTAAAGTGAGACTGAAACTTCACTTTTTGGTCAATCTGCTTTAGTCAATATTCACTGAGTCCCGCTATGTGCCAAGTTGAATGCTAGACTGAGAGAACTCAAAATGACTAAGACATGAATCCTGTTCTCAAGGAACGTATAGACACTGATGACATCATGTTTTAATCAAATCTTCCATAAATAATATTTTGAACAATATGCATCCAAGTCTTCATCCTGTTTGTCCCTTTCACAACCCATTGTACACAACAATTGCTTACTTTTCTTTTTTCATTCCAGTCATATTTTGCCACAGGCCTGGGAAGTTTTCAAACTGATATGTGTATATAAAGATAAGCACCAGCATAGTGTAAATGACCACAGACATCCAAAAATATTTAAGAATTTTCCTCCACCATTCATAGTGCACCTGAATCAGACATTGAAAAAGAAACAAGAAAAAAAAAACTGGTTAGAGGGAAGCTCACAAAAATATCTGGCTTATTCGACTAAGACAGGCAATGATGTTTACAAATACTTGAAAATAAAGTCTGTTTCATTTTGAGTTTTTGAGGTTCTGTGTCTCATAGAGTTGCATGGATCTGGACAGGAACTCCAGTACTACCAGAGGTTGCTAACTGTGTCTTTGGGCAAATCACTGGACCATATTGAGCTTCAGTTTCTTTCTCCATAAGGACCTGCTTTGAGAGTTGTTAAGAGGATGAAATAATATTTATAAGGATTTCAGCACAACCTCTGCTCTACAGGAGTCATTCAAGGAATGGTATGGTAGGTGCTGCCATCACTGTATTTATTGCTGGGAGAAAACTGTCAGTTTTGAAATTCAAAGTGGTACTTTGTAATTAAAAATGTGAAACCACCACAGAGAGAAGACATCTCTCTTTACCATAAGCCTGTGGATATTCATTAGAGAACATCTACCCTGAATTTTAAAAAGTATTTCAAAATTTTATTGATTTCAGTTGAGATATTTTGGCTCCACTTTTACTATACTCCTGTTTATTGTAGTTGCTTTGTGTGTTTTGTTGGTTGCCTCCAAGAATATTTTACTGTTGCACTTATTTCTAACATTGGGTTAAAACAAATATCATTGCTTAAAATTGAATTTGTGGAGAGGTTAATTAATTATAATATAATCTTTTATAAATTAATGAAATACTAAAGCAGTTGATGCACTATACATATACAGTGTTTCCCCGAAAATAAGACCTAGCTGGGCCATCAGCTCTAATGCATCTTTTGGAGCAAACATTAACATAAGACCCAGTATTATATTATAAGACCGGGTCTTATATTATAGTAAAATAAGACCGGGTCTTATATTAATTTTTGCTCCAAAAGATGCATTAGAGCTGATGGTCCTACTAGGTCTTATTTTCAGGGAAACACGCTGTATGTATACACACACCCACAGTTTTCTGATTCCAAAGTCTAAAACACAAGTATCATCCAGTATTTTACATTATCCAACCACTGTTCTTAAAATACTATTCAAAATTAATCTAATTATATAGGCTTCTTTTTAATCAAGAATTTTTGAAAAACTCATGAACGTTTTTTTGACTTTTTAAGAACCTAAAAATTTAAAATAATGAACAAGCTATAGATAGTCTCTTCACATTTTAGAATTCTTAACATGTAATGTTTGAATCACATGTCAATTATACAATACGTTTGTAAGATTATGGTAAATTTAAGTCTCATCAAAGGAAGTGCACATATATTTCTGGGTTGGGTATGAGGATTAAAAAACAGAGAACAATTGTTGACTTACCTGATACAAGGCCACACAGAACAGAAACAGCACCATGTAGATGATTTTGTACATCACAATTTCACCTTCGAAGCTGACAAAGAAGAACATTCCTCCACAGACGTAGATCCAGTACTTAATGAACATGGCTACCACCAAATTGCCCAGGACTTTCATGATGTCCTGGTCATCATCTTCCACTTCCTCCTGCTCTTCCTTCTTAAGCTCTTGATTCTCCTTCTTCACTTCCTCTTCTTCCTCCTTCTCTTCAGCCTCTCCTTCCACTTGTATATCTTGTTCGTCATCTTCAAAATAGAAGACTGTGCTGTTAAATTTAGCAGGTTCCCTGACAAGAACCGTACTTTGAATGGGGGGCAGGGAGGCATTTGTGGGACATGGAAGCCAGTATTTCATGTATTACTATGTGATTTGACTCTGTAACTAACATGTGTAACTAATCATAATCAATTTTTACAACCTTTCTGAGATACAGTTTAAGAAATAAATTTGGTAATATTTTATACTAATATTTTTATAACACTCATTTCATTTCCAATATCCATGATAACTTTAAGTAGGATCTAGAAAAATAAATAGGCAACAATAACACAAATCAAAACTATTATTTCAATTTTGAATTCTGATTCAAAATTGAAATAATAGTTTTGTGGCTGTTATAGTATTACCTTAAAGAAATCACTTAATTTCTCTGAGCCTGTTTCTTCTTCCCTTACGTGGGAATCACTTTTGTGAGGATCAAATGACACAACATTTTCAAAAGCTTTGTGTGAACTCTCACGTGTACTGCAAATCTTAAGTGCTATAATACTGTTATTTATCACTCCGAGTTAATGTTCAGCTTCCATCTAGTCTGAAGCATAGTGGCTTTTCTGATATACTCTGAATTACTCTGTAATTCTGCTGAGCACAAAAATATCCAGTCACACACTGTACGCACTAATTTACCTTTTTCATCAATTTCCTGAGTTTCAATTTTGACCTCAGATAAAACAGCCTCCTTTTCTCGAAGGGCTTTTTGCTCTGTGAGGTGCTGCCTCAGCAGTAGCCAAAAAGTAATGGTGAAAAGTATCTGAAAGTAGAGAATTAGCAAAACAAAAATTAAGCCACCATTTGAAGTGTAAATACTTTTCAACAGATACAAAATTTTCTCCATATTTCAGTGGGAGCACAATAAATAAACCTTTCCATTTGAGACAGAGTCAAGCACTCGCTTGATTTCAATAGACAGTCACTGGCTTTTAAATCCCCTTTCCTGAGGACACCGCCATGCAAGTTGAGTTCAAAGAGTACATTCAGCGCTATGCAAGGCCGTGTGCAAGATGCACCAGAGTCCAAATTACTTTTATCTAGGCTGGAAATCAACTTTGGCAATTGGTCTCCGTCAAGGTGCTGGTCCTTGATTTCCTGTCGTGACTGTGACATCAGCACGATTGTAACAGGAAGACATGCTTCTTCTCTAATACTCATTGACTCTGCAATGTTCCTTATTTGGAAGAATTCTACAGATAGGAAAAACATTTCATCCTAGAAAATATTCTTAATATTCCCAGTCATTTCCCAAAGCTGAATGAAGAATTGCTCTAAGTGCTTTGTATATTAAATTTTGTATATTAATGTTTTCTTGAGGGCTAGGAAAAAATTACGGCTTTAGGGAGCTCCATTCTTCAAGTATCAGAGGGCCTGGCACATAATAGTCTTTTGTGCTAGCTGTATTGAGATATGATTCACATGCCATACAAGTCACCCATTTAAAGTATACAATTGATTGTTTTTTAGTATGTTCACAGAGTTGCACAAACATCACTGCAATCAATTTTAGAGTATTTTCATCACCCCCAAAGGAAGCCCTATAGCAGTCACCCCTTTTCTTCTCATCTCAGCCCAAGCCAACCATTCGTTTACATTTGGTTTTCTATATATTACCTAATATGGACATTTTCTATAGATGGAATTACATAATATGCACTTTTTTGTAAGTGGCTTTTCTTCATAATGTTTTCAAGGTTTACCCATGTTGTAACATATACTGATACTTCATTCCTTTTTATTACCAAATAATATCCAATTGTATGGATAGACAACACTTCATTTATCCACTCTTCAACTGATGGACATTTAACTTGCTACAACTTTTTTGTGTGGCTATTACGAATAACATTGCTATGAGAATTCATGTACAAGTTTTAATATGCACATAGGTTTTCAGTTCTCTTGAGAAATGGAATTGATAAGTCTTATGGTAACTCTATATTTAACATTTTGAGGAATTACCAGACTATTTTCCAAAATGGTTGCACCATTTTATATTTCCACTAGCAGTGTATGATAGTTCCAATTTCTCTACTTCCTCACTAACACTTGTTAGTGTCTGTTTGTTTGTTTGTTTATTTTATTTAATTCTAGCCATCTTTGTGCATGTGAAGTAGGATCTCATTGTGGTTCATAGTAGGATTTAGTAAACATTTATCAAAGAAATGAAAAAATAAATATGCAAATGAGTCATTTTCACTTTGAATAACTTTCTATTTAACTATTCATTAATATCCACTTATCATTTACCTTCAACATAAATCAGTGCCAATAAGTCATGGTAAACATGCTTAGGATCTAATGAAACCAGCATGCCTACACTTCTGAAAGCCTGGCATTAAACTTCTGTAAGTCACAACAAATTGAACTATAGTTGCAAGTTGGGAAACAAATCTGTTTCTGTAATGCGTATGTAGACAGCCTAAGAATAATTGGGGGCAGATGGGACATTTTTCCTAAAGAAGTGTGAGTTAAAAGCCAGGGTTTGAAGGCAGCAGTTGATGTGATTTGATGGAGGTGGGAATGAGACGCTCTAAAAGCTAAAGAATGCTGCAAAGTAGCTGAGTCTGGCTCCACTAGAGGGGTTCAGACCTTTGAGGACCCAGGTTATATTCTTTCTTTCTTTCATTTTTTTATCACAGTGACTCATCTGGTACTCTACGAACAGAGTGTGTTTAATAATGAGCTTTGACTAATGTCACAGTGATAGATTTTATGATCTTGGAGTAGTGTCGTTATTACCTGTGATGAAGCCTTGCGTTTTTTTCAGCTCCTGGGTAACATTAAAATATAAGTGCAGACCCTATTTTCCCCAGAATTACATTTTTTTACAGGTAATAAATTTATTTTCCCCTCCCTTCAAAGAATGGTTAATTTTAGATTAGGCAGGAAGTAATTCAACTTGTTAGCTAGCATGCATTTTCAGATGTCTCACCAATATTTTGAGCTAGGTTACCATGGAGTTACACAGTCAAAGGATAGTGTTTTGAATTTCTTTTATAAAAAAAAAACAAAAAACAAACAAACAAACAAACAAAAAAAACACCTAACTTACCGCTTTGTATATGTGTGCTTAAAGGGAAACACAGGGAGGAAGTAAATAAAAGAAAGGAGTGTCAGGTAATGGTGATGGTGATGTACCAGTAAGAATATTATGTGGGATTTTAGGCATGGAGTAAGATTTGGAGAGAAGGTGGGACTAGGGTAGGCATGGGAGTTTCATATGAATGAATGAATGAATGAATAGGAAATGAATGAAGTTGCCACGGTTCATAAACACGGGATTATGATCTAATTCCTGTCATTAGCATTCAGTTGTCAGGAACTTTTTCCTTTACTCAAATAGCCTTCACCAAAAAATCTGTTATGAGAACCAATCCTCATAGTCTACTCAGCACCCAACTTATGCCTGACTGCCTTAGTTATGGGATCTTTGGTGATCTGTAAAATAGGTGTTTGCTCTTAGAAAAGGGGATTTCATGTGATGTAAATGAATGTCTCTTTTAGAGAGTAATTTTCTGCCTAAAGGAGATTTTCAAGTCTCATTCATTAATTACATGTGATTGCTTTTACAGTCTTAACACAAGTCATCCACACAACGGGAATGTGTGTTCACAGTCTGCCACTCTGTTCACAAAACAGATAGAAAAGTTGGGGCACCTAATCTTCTGAATAAAAACTATTAAAATGGACCATGAAAATAAATGGGTAGTGAAAGATTATGAACTTTCTAAACACAGATGAAGGCATACCATGTAATCGGAAGCAAAAAAAGCAAGTGTCATTTTAATTTTTGCTGCTAAAAACCTTTTGTGGGGACAGAGCCAGGAGTGCAGTTTCCAGGCTCTCAGCCTCACATGGAAAGGTGCTGGCTCAGGTAGTAAATGGCCATCAATTATGATTGGATGGCCATCAGCTGTGGCTAGTTGGCCATCAGCTGTAACCCGTGAGCCATAGGCCACTAATATAACTGCTGTGGCTATGCTAGCAGAAAAATGGGGGCTAGCAAGAAGATGGTGGCTCAGCTAGCAAGAGCAGATTTCAGTTAGCACGGCGGATTGTAGCTAGCGAGGGAAGACGGTCAGTTGGCAGAAGAGCGAAGAGCAGTTCTCAGGTCGTGTAAATCCAGCCTCCAGTGAGACTATAGTGGCATGACTCCCCTATCTATGGCTCCATGGGTGTTCCTTTTTGGCCTCACCATGTCCTGCGTTCTTATGTGGGGAGCGGGAGCAGAGACCCCGCAGGCCGCCGTGCATGACAAATGGCGCAACGAGTAGGGTACAGTGCCGGCCAAAGCTCTCTGAAGGTCAGTGGGGCAGTTTGTGCGTATGAAAGCTCAGTCTCAGGAAGACCAGGAGGAGCAGCTGCCTGAGAGCTGGACCCCCGTGGAGGGGTGGGAAGACATGGACAGTTCTCCAACCAGCAAAGGCCGGAGAAAGAGAAGGTCGTTGCAGCCCTGTGAGCTGGGAAGTGCTTGCTGAGGCAGCTCAGATGCAGGACTTGTAGTCCCAGGAGGAAACGCTTGCTGAGTCCTTCGTGGGAGATGAGGGTGAGGTCAAGGTCATCCCTCACCCCCAGGACAGCCCTGGCGAATGACTATGGACTATGGAGAATTGCCTTCCATCCCTAATTTAATGGACCCTTTGACTGTTTGCTTGGAACTTACCACCATGTAGTGGAACTGGCGAATGTTTGCTTTTGTGTCTTGACCAGCCACTATTGAGAATATGTAAGCACCTGACTGTGGGCCGCCGTTGTTCCAGCATGGTACCCTGAGAGGCCCAGAGAGAGTGGCAGAGAGAGTGGCAGTGCCCTGAGAGCCCTGGCTGAGTCCAGGAAGTCTGGCTGTGCCCTGAGAGAGTGGTGGTGCCCTGAGAGCCCTGGCTGACTCCAGGAAGTCTGGCTGTGCCCAGAGAGAGTGGCAGTGCCCTGAGAAACCCTGGCTGTGTCCGGGGAAACTGGTGGTACCCTAAGAAGCCCAGGAAGTCTGGCTGTGCCCAGAAGGACTGAGAAACCCTGGCTGTGCCCAGAGAGCGTGGCTGTGTCCAGGATATTGCATTTACCTCCAGGATCCTCGCACAGGGCCCCTCACGGAAGATGCTTCTCACATAGATTGTGAGGCGAGACCCTGTAGGGGTGGAGTGTGGGGACAGAGGCAGGAGAGCAGTTTCCAGGCTCTCAGCCTCACGTGGAAAGGTGCTGGCTCAGGTAGTAAATGGCCATCAACTGTGATTGGATGGCCATCAGCTGTGGCTAGTTGGCTGTCAGCTGTAACCAGTGAGCCATTGGCCACTAATATAACTGCTGTGGCTACGCTAGGAGAAAATGGGGGCTAGCAAGAAGATGGTGGCTGAACTAGCAAGAGTGGATTGCAGAGAGGCGGATGCAGCCAGTGTGAATATAGTGGTATGACTCCCCCATCTATGGCTCTCTGGGTATTCCTTTTTGGCCTCACCGTATCCTGCGTTCTTATGTGGAGAGCGGGACAGGAGACCCCTGCAGGCCATCCTGCATGACACCTTTTTTAGGACATAATTGGAGAAAAAATATTTTAACAAATAATCAATGATTATCTTTAACAGCAATGTGTTCAGCCTGTTTTTCAAGTAAATATCAAAGGGAGTCCTCTTCGATATATTTCACATTCTATTCTTTTATTTCCCCCCCTAATTTCTCCTATACTGTAATTTATATTAAAAATAACTTAGACTATATTTTTTCTGAGTGGAAAATATTTCATTTTTAAATAAAATCTGAAAGCATGGTGTAATATTTGTTCGTGTTGAAATTATAGAGACCTCTAAGCAATATAAATTGTTTCTTATAGTTTCATATCTTCATTTTTGTAAATCAGTGAATATTTGGAACTATTTTTGTAAGGTTTTGCTTGAATATGACTATCATGATTATTGTGGTTTTGTTTTAATGTTTTGTTTTCTTGTTTTCATATTTACTTACCTTTGAGGCAAGTTCTCCTGGCTCTTTCTTTTCTAAAAATCCTGTGACCTTTTTAATTTCTGGAAGTTCAAAACTCCATATATACTGTAATATCAGCAATAGATTTGCATAGACAACCATGAAAGGAGAGCTGATCATGGCATATTTTCTTCTGTTGCGAATCATCCAAAGAGTGCATGACCAAATCAATAGCACAAAAGTCAGCCAGCTATGATAGGTGATGCTCCAAGCCTCAAGAAAGAAAGGACGAGAAAAAACAATGGTTAACACAATGCATGGTCCTCCGATCTGGTAAGTTAAAAGTTATCAAAAAGAAAAAGTCAATAATATTCAAACTAAGGAGAGAAGAGAGTTGTGGTGAAATCATAGAGAGAGATTCCAACCTGTGTCATAGGGAAGGAAGAGAAGAGAAAGACTGATTTTTCTGAGAAGAACATTGTTTTCAAACTTCCTGTATGAAATACAGGCAAGGCAAGGGGTTAAAGGCAAGGGGTCTTCATTTCAAGTCCTTTTGCCTCTAGTCCCAAAAGTCTTCCTCTTTACCCTACTTTACATTATTAAAAACAACTGTAACTGTTTTGTCTCTTCTTTTTCCAAACTAGGTTAGAGTCAACAGTTATGAGTGATGAGTGAATGTGGCCCACAGCTGGGCTCAGAAACAAAAGCTTTGGGAATTATGTTGGGCTTCAGGGATTACTGTTAGATGATCCACGAAGATATATGTGATAGAAATTAGAAAATGAACATGAGGAAGATGTGTTAGGCTTCTGCATAGCCCAAATGATAAAGCCAATTTAATTTAAAGGCCAGCCTCAGCTTCTGTCCTATAAAGGGTAGGACTGAAGAGACCTCACACCACTTGGATGAACAATAAAATCTTTTTCCATTCCCACTAAACTTCCGAAGAATCAGAAATGCGTCTAAAATGGGAGGCAGCTACCAGTACAATCTGTAAATCAGGTTCATGAGTGTTATTAACTTCAGGAAATCTACCATCTATTACCATAATTTTTTATACTACATTTTTGTGAAAAGACCTTTAAAAACATTTTTTTTGGATATGTTTGGGGCTAATTGTAATCAATCATATTCCTGAACATCATTAATTATCAAGAGTTAGTTGTAAAGTCTGAAATGTTTTACAAGTCTGTTTTGCTTCTGGAAAGCAGATAAGTATTAAGATAAATGAAGTCAATATGGAACAAACAAATATTTCCTCTCAGCAATTTGCAAATTTGTCCTAAAGCACAGCTAGCTTTTTAAATGGCGAAAATCGTTAAAATTGTTAAAACATGTAAGTATAAACTGAAAATTAAAATTGCTTTTATTAACATTAAGGTAGTGATTGACAACTATGATCGAGTCTGAATTATATTCATGAACATATTATTTCTTAGAAATAGTGTTTATCAAAGTTTAGGTAATATTTAATAAATTTGCATTAAATAATGTATTTATTGCATTTATTCCAATATGAAATGCAGATATGATTACCATTTTTTTGTGTGTAACTCAGGAAAATAAATTCACAGATATCATAATTCCAGCAGATTTTTGTCCTCCTGCACACTATTCTTGTTTGCGAAGATGAGAGTAGAAGAGGGGGACAAACAGGTTACGAGGATTTTTTAAAAACTCCCTTCCTCTTTAAAGCCCAAGTTACATATGCTTTTCAGTTGTGGTATTTGGGAAGTAGACTCTGCATTATGTTGCTTCCTATGTTTATATGTTCAGTGTCTGGATTTCCTGAGAGTTCAGTATACTCGTACTTTGTATTTTTGCATAAATACATATATTGCTCTAAAAGACTTGGCTCCTCGGGACTTTTCTTTCTGTCTGTGATTAAAAGTCTGCTGCAGTGGGGAGCTTCCATGGAAGTCAGGCACTTTTAGAGCATTAATATTGTGGCTCCACTAAAACAACAGAAATAGCACCAGATAAGGGCACATCTTTAATGAAGGATCTGTTCTCTAATGTTGTTTTTACAATAGATTTTTTCCTAAGTAACAGAATGTGTATTCAAAAAATTTTAAAGCCTTATTTCTTTACAAAAATGGACAAATGTTAAGTGGCTTATTTTTAGAGAGGGAAAAAGTGTATACACTTTTGAGTTCAGAATCAGAATTGTAAATTGTGTTTATAATATATTTGATATTTTAAAATCAGAATTTTGCTGTAGAGCAAATTAAAAGTTGATATATAGAAAATAACAAAAAGTACCCAAAGAGCACAGAATTAATATTATTCAGATAACAGAATTCATAATTGTCAAAAGATCCACCTTTAATTTTGAGGAGCGTTCTGTTTCCCAACTGTCAAATATTGCAGTGGTCCTTACCAGAAGCTGAAACTGAGTCACACACAGGTTCATTTGGCAGACATCTTGACTGTGGGGAAACTGTGTTTAGGTATTTTTTCCCCAAGAGTTATAGAATATTTTCATTTTTTATCATCAAAGATGTCCATGGGATCTCACCATTGACCACATAATTAGGAAGAGTTTTGTGTTAATTAAGTATTAGGTTTCTCAAAAATAAATCAGATTTCTCATGAAAGTTTGTTTTTAGGAAGGGCAGAAATTACACTTTCTTTTATCTTATATATATAGGCCAAAGGACTGTTTTTGAAGCTGTCATGCTAGAGATGGGAATGTACCTAGAGGTGAGTAGAAACATGCACAAACTGAGCGCTCACAATCGGAAAAGCTCTTGGGAACTCTGGGTGCTTGATGTTCATATTGGTAAAACTTTATTGCAGCTAAGCTACAATTAAGTCTAAGACAGGATGTGAATATATAACTCTCACGATCTGAAAGAAATAAAAGCAATCTATGTTAATCTTGAACATCTTCAATATCACTTAGAAAAGCTACCCAATATGTCCTTTTAAATTGGCAAAATAGGGGACAGTCTGACTTGATAGGCTAACTTGGTAGAAATGTATTAATACGTAAAAGGAGGCTGAGTAGCAAAGGACATGATTTTGAAACTTATAATATAAAAATCCAATGAAAAATTAACATAACCAAACATTCTCCACCGACACATTGGGAAGATTAAGATACTTGTGCTGCCATGAGTTGGAGGGTGGAGCTTCCAGCTTGTGGGGCCATGTGCACCATTCCTCTATCACACACACAGTGGCCTTTTATACATACCATCATAGCAATAAGGGCACAGATGTAACTTTGTTTCATAATAAACTGGAACACAGAGACCATGGCGTGAACTTTCACACTTCGTTTTTCTTCATGGCTCCTTTCCTCTTCACATTCTTCTTTCTCATCCTCTTCTTCCTCTTTCTTTTCTAGATGGACAAATATTTTACATCACTATTAATGCAAGTATATGAATCTTTTATAAATGTCCCAAGCCGTTCAGCTCATGTATGATTTTAGCATAGTCTTTTATTTAAAACTTCAGAAACTATTTCCAGTTAACAAAGCCCTTAGAATTCAAACAAAATCATTAAGTTCTGCTTAGTAAGTGTAATGGGACCAGGCACTCAGAAATCACAGAAAGAAAATTTGGATTTGAGAGAGTGTGGAGTGAAGCTTCTAAGATGGTCCCCAATGATCCCCACTTCCTGATATTCATGCCCTTGTGTAACACTCTCCTTGAGTATGGGTGGGAATTTTGATGGGCTTTTAACAAATGGATAGAATACTTGAGAAAGGATGGAATATTACTTCCAAGACTGAGTTTAAAAAGACTGGTTTTCACCTTGAGTACTTTCTGTCATTCCCTTATTCATTCTAAGAGAAACTAGCTGCCATGTTGTAAAGTGCCCTATGGAGGGGCCCAGGTGGCAAGAAACTGATGTCTCTGGCCAGAAGTCAGCAAGAGCTTCAGGCTTGCCAATGTGAGTGGGCATGGAAGCAGACTGTCCCCACACAAGTCCTTGGATGGGACCACAGCACCAGCAAGCAGCTAGACTGCAGCCTCATGAGAGACCCGGAGCCAGAGAATACCAGCCTAGTCACACCTGATTCCTGACCTGCCCAAACTGAATGACACCAAATGTTATGTTAAGCAACTAAGTTTGTAACTCAGTAATAGATAACTAATACACAGAGTATACAGGGTATGGATACAGAAAAGGTGCAGAAAACCATAAAACCAACCAACCAACCACTTTGCCAGAATGTACTTAGTACCTTACAGTTAGTTTCCTTTTAGGTCATGCTGAGGCAGAAAAATCATACTGAGGATGGAAAGATGAGGTAAAAGGAAGAGAAAGAAAGTGTGGAGGCCTATGTTGAAGAAGAGACCTGCCACAGAAAAGTACTAGCATAGGTGTGAAGGATTTCTCCTTGGGATCCCTCCTACAGTTGTCAGGAAAGCTATTTTGATTTCACAGATGAATTGATGAGTGATACAGTATGCAAAATGCATGTTCTGTCTTCTTAAATTAAATAGGCTACATAAAAATGGGTTATATCCCTCTTAGGGAGTTTCTTAGCACCTTGAAGAGGAAGCATAAATCAGTGAAAACCCAGTGACCTTGCGGGCTCGGAAGTGAGCTCCTAAGGAGGCTGTGGTATTTCCTCCTACAGAAGCCCATCCCTCCCATGCTGGGGTGGGAAGAGCCTGGAGTTTATCTGCGGAAGGCTATGGATTGGAGACAGTTATGAAAAAAACTAAATCTGATGGATTTTACAATTACTAGCATTCCACTTCTCTGGTGGTAACATTTTTTGAACATATAGATTCAAATAAAATAACTTTCCAGTTTTTGTTTTACTGTTGAAAATTCAATCTATGATTTTGGTATATGTGGGTTTGCCCTGTCAACAGTCAAAATTCTGTTCATTTCTTTTCAAGTTAAGTAAATAGAAGGATATTTGGCTGTGACTTGAACATCTCAAACTCGTAAGTCACGAATGCTGGTTCTTGGGCCTGACCTTTGCAAATCTGATACCAAAACTCTGAAGACCACACTTTGGAAAGCAGTCTGTTTCCTGAAATATTCAGTAAGTGAAAACCTTCAGTAAGTGAAAGCCCACGTTGCAAACTAAAACATATGTATGTAGGAAGCAGAAATGGGCAACTAACCAGTAGAGTCTGGTGTTCTGTAGAGATCGTAAGTGCCAGCTGGGGCTGGGCTGTGTGTGGGGAGGATCAGGATGGGGTGAGGGAATGAACTTGATCTGACCTTTCTGAGGAATGTTGGATAATGTGACGAACGATTTGTACTGCTAAGTAGATGCATTGCCAGAGGCAACTGTAGGACTTCATACTGATAAACAACTATGAAGTACCGTGCATTAGAAAAAGCCTGATAAAGAATTATCAAAAAAAAAAAAAAAAGGATATGAGAGTAAGCTCAATGTACCAATGATACAGACTGGATAGTTGCTGGCAGTTTACTAAATGGAGGATAACATATAACAACTCTAGCTTTAATTCCATATAATTAGAGAGAAAAATCTACATAGTTTTGTAGCCACTTTGCTGATACCTGCATGTATTATGCTTTTTTCCTCAATAGTTGACTTAGCTAATTCTGTTTTTATGAATTGGTGATTGGCATAGTCTCCGGCAGGGCAATGACCACAACAGTCAAATCAACTTCTGCCTTGCAGAGACTAGTGTTCTCAGATTTTCATATTCTTCAAAGGATTCCAAAAATTTCCATTTTTAGGTCAGAGCTGCCGCTTTTAAAATGTTGGTTACTGTTTAATTTTTTTAAAGAAAATATTATGTGGGCCGAAAAACCAAATCTGAGGATAAATCTCCACACCAGGCTACCAATTTGTCAGCTCTAGTAACAGTCTGCTTTTCTTCAACATAATAAACTGAGAAAAAAGGGGGGAAAGGCTGTGTACAAGTTTTGACATTCTCCCTTTTTTAATAGTCAAAACGAACTCTTTCTGAAAACATTCATCCATTCACCTGAAAAACTACTGACCACGATTGCATTATCAAATTGTGGAAAGACTAAAACACCCATAGGTATAACACTATAAATAATTTGACATGTTTAAGATAATTTGTTTCCTTTTATTTTTCAAAATTTGCCCTGATTATACCTCTTATTTTGTAGACAAGGATAGAATACAGCAGAATATAGGCACAACTTAAGGAAATGAGCTTCATTATACTGGCCATGGAAGAAAACACGTCTATTAGGAAAACAAAACAAAACAAAAACAATCCAATGAACAATAAACAACAGAGAGAGGTCAACCTGAGTTTATACCTGAAAGGAATTGAAACACTTTAGTGTGACACGCACTGCAGAGCTGGCTCCTTACCTGTAGAGTCCTCTGAGGGTTCCCACCGGTATTGTGGCGTGGAGTACAGCTCGGCTTTGGCGGGGCCATTCTCGATGGGAAGAGTAGGATGGATGGCGTAGTAATCCACAGGATTGCCATTCACGGTCACCAGCAGGCCCTGCCAGGGCAGTGAGGACAAAGGCACACATGTGACAGCAGCTGCCATTTTCAATATAGGCATACCGCCTCCTTACCTTACTCCAAGGCATAACTCAGCAGTGAAGAACTGATTGAAAGCTGAACAATTTAGTCAACTGTTCACTTTAGCAAGATGAATCATGTCTGCTTTCTCTCCAAAACTATTCTTCAAAGACTGACCATAGTCAAATGTAAACCTGACCTTGTCCCACCTCTGCTAAACACCATGCAATGCACCCTCTGTTCTCAGTATAAAGTGTGAACTCTGGAAAAGGCTGGCTGAGGCTTCATGATCTGGTACGATCTCCTCTACAGCCTCTGTCCTCCTCCCAGCCATGTCTCCAGCTATAAAAAACTCCAGACCTTTCCTGGGCCCCACTCAGGAGCATTGCTGCCCTGGCCTCTCCCTGTCCTGCCCCACAGCCCACTGGGATCTGCACGAGGTTAAAGCAACAAGTCTCAGCTTAGACGGCACCCGCTCTGGGATCTCTGCCTGATGCTGCCAGCTTGCAATTCCCTTATTGCAGCAAGTTGTACGCTAAGTGCAATTTCTTGTCTTTTTCCCTCTGTCTCTGGCTTTATAATGTTTTAGATATACATATAAATGTGCACACACATATACATATGTGTCTGTGTGTCCATGGACATGCAAGACTTCCTATTCAAATTTTGTAATAGGCATATCTGCAGAGCAAAATGCTTTAAAAAAACCCCTCCAACATGGCTTTTAAAAGTTTAAATACATTTTGTATGATTATATTCGAACTCATACGAGTCAGTGTTTTAATAGCAATGAATCAGATATAATTTCTGCAAAATAATTATTCCAAAACTTATAGAAATTTTATAGATCATTAAAATATACTCAAAGGAGCTAATTCAATTTATGTCACCTTACATCACTTACGCATGCATAAATAAATAATAATTCTAAGGATATACTAACATCAGATGGTTTGTAGTCATCTTGGGTCATGGATAGAAGCTGCAAAAAGCAATGCAGGACAGCATGTTAATATGTAAGCAAAAAGCACTGTACTGTTTAAATGTATCTATAAAGTTTTACTACACACATATCCATTCTCTTAAACTAGCTCAATACTAGTAGGTTAAAATTGCCATGCAAAATATAAAGGGACATAGAATTGAACGAGATGTTTCTGTGTATTATAACCATTTTCCCGTTCCTGATGTTAACTTTTAATTATAACAACAAATAAGCAGTCTCCATGACTTACTTACAACTACTTATAGTTGATTGTTTTTCAAGTGTTTTGTTCTAATAGATTAAGCTGCTTGATTTTATACTCCTAAAACATTTGAGATAGCTGCATGATTCTGAAAGTGTTTATTTTTCAAGAAACAGAAGTTTCATAATAAAGAAAAAATGATTTGTCGTATGGTTTGAGATTATTTTAAGATTTTCATGCGGTCTACAGCAAAATGATTATGACTATAGTTTTTAACTATATTAGTTTCAGGTAGTTTCGGTCCCCCCAAAACAATAAACATTTGTTGTGCTAACAGTTGCACAGCTTTTTTAGGTCAGGCAGGATTCACTCATTTTTTAAAATCACCAAAGGTCCCAAAGCGTATTTATTTATATGGGTCCTAGCTATCAATATCTACCACTAGGTATGGGGACTGAGCCAGGAGTGCAGTTTCCAGGCTCTCGGCCTCACGTAGAAAGGTGCTGGCTCAGGTAGTAAATGGCCATCAACTGTGATTGGATGGCCATCAGCTGTGGCTAGTTGGCCGTGAGCTGTAACCAGTGAGCCATTGGCCACTAATATAACTGCTCTGGCTACACTAGCAGCAAAGGTGTGTGTGGGGGGGGGGCTAGCAAGAAGATGGTGGCTGAGCTAGCAAGACCAGATTGTAGCTAGCAAGTGAGGTTGGCTGACGGAGAAAAGTGGACGGCAGGTTGAGGATCATGTGGCTCCTGCCTCCTGTGTCTCTAACCCAAATGCCAGTGAGACTATAGTGGTATGATTCCCCTGTCTATGGCTCCGTGGGGGTTCCTTTTTGGCCTCACCATATCCTGCGTTCTTATGTGGGGAGCGGGACTAGAGACCCCGCATGCCACCCCGCATGACCTAGAAATTAAAATTGAGGCATTTGAAAATATTTATCTATTCATTAAAAATTAAAAAGGCTGTTACATATTTACATAAATAATTTTATTCAAATACCTATATTTCCAATAAAGAAAATCTAAAAGTGAAAAGAGTGTGTGGGGACAGAGAGCAGTTTCCAGCCTCACGTGGAAAGGTGCTGGCTCAGGTAGTAAATGGCCGTCAACTGTGATTGGATGGCCATCAGCTGGGGCTAGTTGGCCGTCAGCTGTAACCAGTGAACCATTGGCCACCAATATAACTGCTGTGGCTACGCTAGCAGAAAATGGGGGCTAGCAAGAAGGTGGTGGCTGAGCTGGCAAGCGTGGATTGCAGTTAGGATGGCGGGTTGCGGACAGTGTGGATCCAGCCTCCAGTGAGACTATAGTGCTGCCAGAGAGAATATAGTGATATGACTCCCCTACTTATGGCTCCGTGGGTGTTCCTTTTTTGCCTCACCATGTCCTGCGTTCTTATGTGGGGAGCGGGAGCAGAGATCCCGCAGGCCGCCGTGCATGACAGAGTGGCATTGTTTTATGTTTTCACATATCTTTTTAATGTCTAAGGATTAAAAGAAGGCAGCTAGATTTCCATATCTGTTTTTGCATTCAATCTGTTGTGATATGTTTTTTTGGTTGAAGTATGTGAAGAAAATATGGCTTCACTGAGCTATACAGAAGGAAAAGGAAGGATAATGAGGCATAGTTTTCTTTGATACTGCGGACACCCATCTCAGAAAGTTGTACTGTGGCATCTGAAACCAGATCAATTAAGTTTTCATAATCTATTACATTAAAATCCACTTGATATACAGGAAAACCTAGGAGACACTGTGAATTTGGTTCCCGACCACCACAATAAAATAAGTATTGGCATAAAATGAGTCATCATCTTTTTGCTTGTGGAGGGTCTTATCTTCAATTAGTAAAAAACACACCATCCGTGAAGCGTGATAAAGCAAAGTGCAATAAACCAAGGTATGCTTATATGTTACACCTTGAATGGATCTTTTACCCACACATTGTAATATCACGTGTTGGTAAATTGCTTCAGTGAATTATACAGCTCTACCAAACATTGACACATTTCATTACACAGTATTTTAAAAGCACATTTGTTGTTATCACCACTGATCTCCTCAGGAAAGTACTTAAATATGGGGAAGTTCTCAAGCTCTCAGTAGTAGACACAAATTTTCCAATATTCTAATTTTTACTCAGCAGTTCAGATTTTATCATTGGTAACAAATGCTGTCAGTTGACGCCCTGAAGTGACGGGCTTACTTAATTTATTTTCCGGTAATTGTCAAAAAACCACACCCGAGTAACCACAATCTGCCTATTAGCTGTTCCTTCAAGTAAATCTGGTGTTCAGTGGAAAACGGCTAATTCAGCTCACACTTCCAACGGTGGGTCAAGTGCTTCTCATCAGCACAGTGGTCATACTTTAGTACATGACACTTTGTGCGGACTTCCCATTTTATTACACAGCATATTAAAAAGATGTGTGCACTAAGGTTGAGAGTTAAGAAAATTAATAACTATTTTTGGTTCATCAAGGATATTCTTAACTGGAACTAGCCTTTCTGCTTTGTTTTCTGCAAGTGTGTTTTCTTAAAGAGTTGACCCCAGCTGTAGGGGTTAATGTCACTGCCTTGGGTTTGTGCTTTTGTACTATCAACAAATGTTAGCACAGCAAAAAAGGCAACTATTTTACCTATTATTACAAAAGCAGTTCTGAGCTTATGGATTGCTGTAAGGGTCTCAGGAATCCCCAGATGTGCACAGACCTCACTTTGAAAACTGCTGTGCTAACCTCTGTTAACATCATCATTTAGTGAAAAGGACAGGATCATCTGAAACATGGTGTGATGAGAGAGAGAAAAGAGCCCCTGGAAATGCTCAAACATCTTAGGGCATCACATCTCTCCACACTGCTGTCAGCTCCCTAAGACAGTTCATTCATTGATCCACCCTCTCTCAGCACAGGACTGGAATGCTTAGCATAAGACCATGTGTCTTAGAGAAACTCATCTGCCAACAAATAAATCAGAGAATCTACTCCTTGATTCTTTAACATTTGCTAGGAAGCAAAATGCTGACCCCATCCAAGAAATATGACTATTTGTCTTTACAACATTGCAAATGGGCCATTTTAACAAGTCAGTATAGCACTAAGTTGAGTTCAAAAATGGTCAATAAGTGATCAAAATATCATGTGAATTACCCAATTATGACTCACTTTTCCTTGTCAATCCATATTGTTGCCTCAAAGTAGTAAGAGACAATCACATTCATATAGATTGCTTTGTTCTTCTCTAAGTGGTTTCTCGAGTTATTATTGTGGCTGGCTACCCAATTACTCTCTGCAATGTATGTCAACACTGAGACTTTCACAGCCCAGTGCTAACAGATTGCTTCGTTGTTTTTTGTTTTAAATACAAAATTGTTTTTATAAAAACTAAGAACATTTTTTTAGGATTAAGACATTTCAGTAGAAAACATGAAATATAAAATGGTGTCTTGTAGAGTATGGTGGAGCCATGGTGTTTCCTTTGGAAGCACTGGGTTCCCCTCTTGAATAAAGCTCTGTGGTACCAAGACTTCAAAATCAAACCATTTCAATAAACTATGAGCAGTCTGAGTTTGCATATAATATCATATGACTCATATTCAGCAATATAATATGAAAACAGCAAAATAAAGTAGGAAATGCAAATTCCTTTCTTTGTGCCTTACTTTTCTCTCCTCAGTTGGGTAATGGGTCGCATACCACAGGCTCCGCCTCCTCTCAGCCCTGAATTGGATGGGTCTACAAGCCAGGACTCCATCCTCTTCCTTGGTGCTCTCATCCTGCACCTGAGACACAGAATAACCCACAGGACCAGCTCTGCAGCCTAGGTGACCAGGGAAACTTTTCATCTTTGCCTCAGTATGACCTTTTTTTTTAAGTTAATGTATATAATATATGAGATTTTATCAAGACACTTTAAAACATGACAAAAATGCTGTCTTTTAAATTTAAATGAGCTAAGCTCATCAATATTCAATGCTCCTAATTGCTACTAAGCCCCATAATTTATAGGAATATTCTCTGATATTAAATATTCATAGCCTCTCGGTGCGTATTCTGAACTGCACTGGAAAGCAGCTATGTAAATAGTTCTTACAAGAGCTTTCAAAAAACATGCACAATTAACTATGCAACCCAGCCATGGGCAATCTTTAATGAAAACGAAATTTATTAAAGTCAGAATCATCTAGAGCTTACACACAATATTAAGTAAGAACATGTCTAATGCACAAAACCGTGGCTTTACCTAATGAGATATTGGTCTAAATTAGATAATTGGTTTGGGAGAGATGCTAAAAAGAGGGTATAAGGAACAGAATGCACATGGGTGATTTAGTTTGGTTTTCCAACAAAAATGGCCCAATAAACAATTAACACACCATTAACACTGGAGCAGAGGGAGGCAAGCTAGGTTCGAATGTGCCAGTGTATAGCACCCACGGGAACACTCACATACCGCGCGTGGGAATTCACAGTTGCCAGGTGGGAGCCCATTATTATCACATTTAAATCTGGACACCTGCTTCTCTCTCTTTTTTTCTCAAACATGAACTGTAGACTTTTACGTTAGAGCTCATTTTTGCTGGCTGGCATTTTTCATGAAATGGATCAAGTCATCTGGAACTATGATATAATCAGCCACCTGTCTTCCATCATTGCCTCAATGAGAAAGCCCTGTGTTCTAACCCATTTAAAATGTAGACCACCTGAAATGTCGATGCTAATATTAATCATGCCCTTTTCCCCACACCCCTCCAGACACTATGATTTTTAATACTGCTATTAACTCTGTGGATTGTAAATTAGATTGTCTTCCTAGCTGTCTGCCTTTATCCCCAGACAACCTGGGCCTAAAGAAGCTGAATGTTTCATCAGCCTAATGGGCTATAACAGCCTTCACTTTTATGACAGCATGACAGCGACAGTATACAAGTTCCTGCCATTCTGTGAGACTGCCTGAGATATCACAGAGAAAGCTAAAGGCACCAGGAACTTTATCAACTTGAATGCCTTAAAGTAATTTCCATCATTTGTAAAACATTGTTCAGAAATAGTTCCCATAATATATTTTAATTTTGTTTGCACACGTTTTTACTTGTGCATATATCCCTATCTATATGCATTTTTGTGGAGGGAGCAAACACAATACACACTTTAAAGGATTTTACTGGCCCACTCAAATTTCAGAAGACAATTGGAGAAACACGTAGCAGACGATGATAGCCCCATTTCTGCAGGTGGCACTTCAACCAGAGATGAATGGGCACGTGCATCTCACCCAGTTTCATTGTACAATCTAACTCTGATCCCATTTACTTCTTCTGGACTCTTTCTCTTGTAGAGTGTACAGTTCCTTCAAGCAGGGGCCTTGCCTGTAGTTCATGCTCTATCCCCAGCCCCCAGGTTAGTGTGGGAGACAGTTGACTTTCAATAAATATTTGTTGACTGACTGACTGGCTGAATGAATGAATGAATGGATTAGTCTGTGGGTGTGGAAACAGGAAAGTGTAAAGTAGGCAACTGCACCAGGGATCCAAGCTAGAAGTCAAGTCACAAGAGGGCTCATGACTGATTGCCGAGACTTCAGCCCAGTGGTGCTCATTAGAACCTGCTTCTAACATGTGAACTCCTCCCCTGGCAGTTGATAGATGAAAGGTGTGACAACTCTGTCTATACTACTTGCCTCCCTCATGTACCAGTATGCTTCCTTACAACCGAGCTTACAGTCATTTTTGTCCTATTATACCATCAGCAGTTAGAGGTCTGAGAAGTTTTGGAAAACTCTAATCACTATGATAACTAGGCTATCTAGTTACTGAGACTCTTTGATGTCAAACATTAGTTTGAATCTGATTTCTACTGTTCCTAACTGTATGTCAGACCACTTGACCTCTCTAACCTCATTTTCCTCATTTCTCAGATGGGTATAATACCTATATTTCAGAATTAAGTAGTGGATTAAATGAACTAATGCATGTAAACAGTCGAGCATATGGCCTTGCACTTACCGTATTTCCCTGAAAATAAGCCCTACCCCGAAAATAAGCCCCAGTTAAGATCATCAGCGAGACAGACGCATTTAGTACGTTATGATGATGGTCCAGAAGAAGATGACATCAATGTATTTGAATAAATGTATTTGAATAAATGTAGATTGTTGCACATGAAAAAATAAGACATCCCCTGAAAACACGCCCTAATGCATCTTTTGGAGCAAAAATTAACATAAAACCCCGTCTTATTTTCGGGGAAATATGGTATAAGACCTAGTCTTATTTTCGGGGAAACATGGTAGTCAGTGCTCAACAGAAATGAGTCTTCCATTCTCCTCACCATCTACCATTCTTAGCAGCACATATTGATATATTTCAAAGGGAAGCTAGTCTTTGTTCTGATAATATTTGTATTTACTTAGTACTCCTTGCAGAATTGAAACACTATAAGCACACACTACAGTTATGTTGTAATATAGTATTGATTAGTCAGCAGTTAATAGGAATGAACCATTTCACCTGGAGTTTCCAGGTTACTTTGCAGACAAGATCACGAAAATCTTTTTATCCTTACAAGGGGTTCCTGTAGCCAGATGCGGATCAGAGTTGCCAACGTGTAGTACATCACTAGCAGGAGGATGGGGTTGGCGTGGTGATACCATGACAGGTCTGGGTTTGCTATGATCTTCCATGTGCTGGAACAGTCTATGTGAATTACTGATTTGATACCAAACAACCTATTTAAAAACAAAGAAAAATATTAAAAAGACATAACAAAGATCTGTGTTCCTAACAAAACAACAACACTTGTTTTTAATACATTCATGAGCTATCGTAGGTTAATCCGTCCTATTTTAGATGTTTCCTTACTCTTCTGTATACAACACTATATCTTTAAATAATACATGCACATATGTTATATATACATCCTTAAATCATATATATGTGTATTAGTATATGTATAAAAATGATGCCAACATTAGCCAGATGATCTTTACGTTGGTTCAAAAACCTAGCTAATATTACTAAATCCTTGCACACCTATTAGAAATTTAGTTTTTAATTGTCAATCAGCCCTATGAAAACCACGTTTTATTGAAATGTCAAGTAAGTAGTAACTTGTTACTAAATCCAGCTAAATGAGCACATATTTTGTCTTTGGTAGGATTTAGTGTTAGCTATTCAGTTAGTGTTGATATTATTGGGCAAATGTTGAAATTGGACACAATTCTATGATTCAGCCATTAAAGCCAGATACTGTATACTAGAGTTTCTATTAGCTGTATTTCTGTTGAATTTTACTTATGGATAATTTGATTTTTTTAAAAGTTTTGTAATTGATGATTTACTTTGAAATGTAATTTTATGAGGCTTCTTAAATTCTGACTTTTTATGTTGAGTTTTGCTATATAAGCAGAATGCATGTAACAGGAAATTACATAATATGATTCATTTAGAAATTTATTTTATATAAATTCTTTCTAAGAAAGGATTCTACTAAGTGAATAAAACTTTTTTTGCATATTAAGTTTACATAGCTTTCTATTGTTCAGATCTTCCATGTGCAAACTTCCTTTAATTTTTATGGTACATTCTTCATTCACTTGTAAGATCTTCCAAAGACTACATGACACTCATTTGTAAAACGTCTCAGGGTTATTACCATTTTCTACCACAAGACAAGTGACGTATTGGTGAATTTCTGAACACAAATTTTAAAGTAAGCTAAATGGAAATTAAATTTTCTTTAATTTTATCAGAACAAAATAAATTATACTAGAACTTGCTCTTGTTACATAGGTCTTTTCTTTTAGGTTCAGGCAGATTTTTTTGTAGTTAGCATTAGAAAGAAAAATATTCCTCATAATGAAAGAGTTATGTCCTACTTAGAATGGTGGGACACTTTAACAATGTTTTGCAGTCCTAGATTAAAATGTAAATTTTTTGTATAAAGTACACAGAGTCAGATGCTTTTAGATTTAGTGTTAGACAAGCTGGATAGTCTCTGGGTTAATATAAGCAGTATGTTTCAGCTACCAAGTTCTCACTCTTCTCATCTCATACCTGGCTATGAGAAACTTCATCAATTAGAAACAACATTAGAAACAACTTCATCAATCTTTAATTTAAAAACACCTGTTTACCCCATCAGAAAGTTAGTAGCAAGTTCCATGGCTGTTTGTAAACTGAGTATGTGCCTCCTAAAAGACTGTGTCACATTGACACTCCACACCTTACTGTTGAGATCATAGCTTATCCCAGACTGATTCTGCACATTTCCACAGGAACACTGAGGCATCAGTCTCCTCTTTTGTACTGCCAGTGCATGGACTAATGAGCATGGATAGAAGCTATAGAATGTCAGACTGTTTCACCCTATAGATAAATTTTTCTAACACAGCTATGCAAATATTCTAAGACCCAAGATTTCTTTCTCTGTTGCTCTCTTTTTTTAAAGAGGCTGGATACTACAGAAAGAATTGCTATATACGTTAGGAAGTTTGTACTTGAAGTTTCACATTATTTCTTGTTGCTATGAAGCATCCTACCTGTCTGTCCCCTCATACCTGCACCTAAAGAAAGGAGAGTCTGTGAGACGGATCCTTTCAGGGACTTTGCTTCACCTTTGCGCTTACACCTTATGTCTCCCTGTTTGGCCCCAAAGGATGGCTGGTTAGTCAATGATGGGTAAGATTCCTCAAGGAAGGAACAACCTAAGCCAGGCACAGTCACATGGGGGCCATCTGGAGAACTCACGGGGTTGATAGAGGTGGGCACAGACCCCCATCTTTCCCTGGCTAAAGAGAGCTTCTTCCTTCCCACAACCTGCTTGGGAAGAGATTCAACGATGTGATAACATCAGCTCTCGGTCTATTCATATGCGTAAAGATTTTGTCCCTTGGGGAAGTACATACATCCTGAGACTTACGGTTCTGGCTGTCTGCAGGCAAGGGTCATTGGTTTGAATCATTTTCCTAGCATAATGTGTGAGATTCACAGATCTTGAGATTAACAAGCTTTACTTCCTTTACTTCCTCATTTGTTAATAAATACAAGCTATGTGTTGGCCCGATTCACGGCTCTCAGTCCTTTGAGGCTGGAGTCCCTTGGCCCCACTTGCACTCTATCATGGGCTACTGTATTTCTTAACCCTGCGCCACCCTCCTTGCTTCCCACAACTTTTGTCTTGCAGGATGCAACAATTTCTGGCACTACAATTCTAGGATGTTATGCAATATCTATTATTTAATTTACTTAACTTTTTATTGTGAACCTCCCATTATCCAGGATTGTTACTTGATATTGACAATACACAGAAAAGTGATATCATAGTTCCTGCTCTCCAGGAACTCACTCTCAACCTAACTATAATGATGTAATATGCTAGTTTGGTGAAAGCAAGGTATTATGGAAACCCTTTTGGACTGTGGGTGTTTGGGAATGCATGTTTAGCAGGATAGTCAGGAAGAAAAAATGCTGGATGTCGGGACACTTCAAAAGGGGTAGATAAGTAAATCAGAGAAACGAGAAATCCTGACAGATTGGTGAGATGTTGCCAGGTTGTGAGGTTGGGCTGGGGAGGGAGAGTCAGAAATTGGACACAGTGAGAACAAAAATTTTACTTCATTATTGACGCATCACCGAATATTTATAAACTTCATTCTATCGTGATGATTCCCATACAACTGTTAGTGTCTTTACAGAGGTCGTAGTTCAAATTGATTAAATAAAAATAACCATACGTTAAAATTTATCAGTCAATAAAAGCATTTAAAATGACTCTCTTAAATCTCTCCAAAGAAAGGTCAGGTTGCCTGAGAAGTATATGTTGACACAACTATGGTGTAATGCATTCCCATTTATTGATTATTTAGAAGCAGAAAGACAAAGCTTTTCTATTCTGTGTATTTGGACTATTCTTTGTTTATCTTGGACCCCAGAGCCAATTATACTGATAATGGACATGGGTGCATTTGGTAGGTGATCACCATCTCTAAAGGTTCTAGTCCTTATGAAATCTAGTAGAATTGGAGTGGGCAGGGCACGTAAGCATGTGGACAAAGAGGACATTTTTCAAAAGATCTGAAGATAAATATGTCATATCGCACAAACTCTTCTATTTCTCAGATGATGGCTGGAGACAGGTCCCTAGATGATGGTCAGTCCCTAGGTGACATATCAGAGCTGTGGCACATGCTAGTGCTTTGGTACCTGGCCTGTCTTACTCTGCTTTCTATTTCATGGCTAAGATCCCTGTCCATAGAACAGGTCCTCAACTTCTCCTGTTGAATTACAATGCAAAGTGTTGTCTCTAGCTTCTCTTGCCTCTACATTCTGACCTTGCCAGAGTTACCTTCAGAAAACTCAGGTTCAGTGTGTCACCTTCCTCTTCCTATCTCCTATCCTCCACTGCCTGGAGAATAACCCCAAGGCCCAGCAAAGTATACCCCAGGCCTTCAGCAAGCTGGTCTGCTCTTCTTTCTTTAGACACCATGAACTTGAACTGCCCTGGGCTATCAGGGGTTTACCATAAAATTTCAGTCCCTCTCGTCTTGCTAATCCTTGTTATACCAGGGTTCTTTCCAAGCAGTTGTGAATTTTCTGGCGTTGCCAAATCAAGGATTAGGGGTGTATGGACCAGGTGAGCTTTGTCTGCTCCTTGGAAATATCATTCCAAGCCAGCAAGTCAGGCAGGGCTTCTCAGACTCTCTAATATTTCTCAGGACAACTGCAGTTTCATGCCCAACTGCATCCCATAATATATACATTTAAGTATATTCTTCTAGGAATGCTCAACTATTCCCAATTATTGCAGGGGTCACGCAGGATACCAGTGGCCCAGGAACACATAATTGCATTGCTGTCATGGTCTATCATCTGAACCTTTCTGCTAATTTATGACAACTGGTTTCTGCTGGAAGCATCAGCTCTTCATTCTTTTAGTCCAAATATTCTTTACAGTTAATGTCAATCAGTACTCTAACACCAATTTCCAACACTCTTTATTTGGGCTTCTTCTTTCTATTCCTTTCTGTTGTTGTACGTTGTCAACATCATCAAGCCTAGCTCTCATGCCACCATCTCTGGAAAACCTATAATTTATCCTAATTGGAATCAATTTGTCCTGCCTTATGCATTCACAATTGTATTCACAGTCATAGTTTACTGTAATTCTATTATTGTTATTTTGAGTGCTTGTTTCTCTGCCCAGTTTGACTCTAATTTCTACAAGACAAACAAACAAACAAACAAACAGATACGTGTTTTGTCATTTTGCTGTGATGGCAGTGCCTTGTATATAGCTGGCTTTAAATGTAAGCTTATTTAATTGGATTAAAAGCACAAACACTGAGTTATACCATTAGGTTATAGTAGGTGATTGTGGTTATAGTAGGAGTAGAGACTAAGGGATGGAATATTCCTTCTTTTGAAAAAAAAACAAAAAAGAGAAAGAAGGAATGGAAAAGAACCATACGTAGATACACAAGAGCATTCTAGAATTCTTAGAGAAACGTTGCTGCAACCTGAACCCCAACATCCATGATTTTAGTACTCTTGGTCTGAGATATAAGAACACAGAATAAGACATAATAAAGGCACCACAAGAACACTTTGACTTATTGTAGGAATGGAGTCCCAGAGAGCAGTTTCCAGGCTCTCAGCCTCACGTGGAAAGGTGCTGGTTCGGTTACTAGATGGCCATCAGCTATAACTAGTTAGCCATTAGCCACTAATATAACTGCCATGGCTACGCTGGCAAGGGGGTTGTTTGGTGTTGGTTGGTTGGCAGAGAAGCAGACAGTGGATTGCGGATCGTGTGGCTCCTGCTCCCTGTGTCTCCAACCCAGCTGCCAGCGAGAATATAGTGGTGTGACTCCCCTATCTATGGCTCCGTGGGTGTTCCTTTTTGGCCTCACCATATCCTGCATTGTTATCTGGGGAGCAGGACCAGAGACCCTGCATGACACTTATCTAAAGTCTGTTTGGGTCATAGATAGCAGATACTTATATTTGTTTTCTGCAGGCTGCCAATAAGAATCTTGAACTTTACCTTCTGGATGAATAACTAAATAAATGTATATAACTAAGAGAAAAAGATTTTTAAACCTGAAAATCAAGGTTTATAGTTAAGAAACAATGAGACATTCAAATATCCAGGAGGAACAAAATGTGGAGTAGCCTAGATAATTCCTTCAAGATCCTGCAACTGCACTGTGGGGACAAAGCCCACAAAAAACAGTTTCCAGGCTCTCGGCCTCACATAGAAAGGTGCTGGCTCGGGTAGTAAATGGCCATCAACTGTGATCAGATGGCCATCAGCTGTGGCTAGTTGGCCGTCAGCTGTAACCCGTAAGCCATTGGCCACTAATATAACTGCTGTGGCTACGCTAGCAGAAAGAAATGGGGGCTAGCAAGAAGATGGTGGTTGGCAAGCGCGAACTGCTGTTAGGCGGATTACGTAGATCCTGCTTCCTGTGTCTCCAGCCCAGCTGCCAGTGAGAATATATTGGTTTGACCCCCTACCTATGGCTCCATGGGTGTTCCTTTTTGGCCTCACCGTGTCCTGCGTTCTTATGTGGGGAGCGGGAGCAGAGACCCCGCCGGATGCCCTGCACGACAAATGGCGCAGCGAGCAGGGTCCCCCGCACGACATGCACTTTACACTAATTATTATATAGGTAAAAATTCATACCACACGTTTTGATAAAAAAGGGCATCCCAGCTACAGGAAGAATTTCTCATCGTTATCACGTTGGTATTCCCCCTCTGTAGGCCCAAGCATGCAGCTGACCCTCAGCTCTGCTGGGGCTCATTATGAACGTCCATGAGCTCATTATGGATGTCTCTCCGCCTCCAGTGGAACCTTTGCTTTACACTTTTCTGTCTCCTTCCAAAGCACTCATAACATCTGACAACACGTGGTGATTATCAGTTGGAAGGGTATTTGTTCCTATTTGTACATGTTGGCAGGTTCAAAAAACTTCCGCCTGTTTTCAGGCTCACTCTAGGTCACATCTGCTCAGTTGCTAGTAACACAGAAACCCAGCCATTGGCAAGAAATATGTAATACTGAAGATAACGCCACACTTTAAGAAAATGTAATTGTGGTAAAATACAAATAACATAAAGTTTGTCATCTTAAACTCTTGAGAGTACAGTGCAGTGGTGTTAATCACATTCACTCTATGGTGCAGCCATCACCATCATCCACCTCCAGAACTTTTTCATCTTGCCAAACTGAAACTCTGTACCCCTCATACAGTAACTCACCATCCTCCCTCCGCTCAGCTCCTGGCAACCACCATTTCTACTTTGTGTCTCTGAATTTGACTATGCTAGGTACCTCAAGTAAGTGGAATTATACAATATTTGTCTCTATGGGTCTTTGAGGCAGAATAAAATTCCATTGTATGCGTGTGTACATGCCACTTTTTTAAAAAAATCATTTTTCCATGGATAAACACTTCACATTTTGACCAGTTGTGAATAATGCTGCTATAAACATGGGTGTATAAACCTCTCTTCAAGACCCTGCTGTGGCACTTTTAATCTTCTCATTTTAATCTTACACCCCTTAATTGAAATAAACGTGGGAGTGAATGGAAAGAAGACGTGGAAAGACCAGAAGTGCAGGAGAGGCAGATCTTTCTCAGAGAGTGTGAGGACAAAGCACAGGCTCCAGGTAGTAGCCTGAAGGGAGGAGGCTTGCTGATGCTGGCCTAGCTCAATCAGGAGGGAGCTTCTCACATTGTCAGACCTCCCAGGGGCTTGCTCATCAGTATTCTTATACCACTTCCCCTGGAAAGGGGTTTGGTGACAGACCACAAAGGTCCTAAGGCTCTCTATGAGGAATCCCATGTTGAATATTCAGGAAGTTCATGAAACAAAAGAAGCCAAAAGAATGAAACGGCCTTCATTATCACTGACCGGTTACACAGACTCCTTCCACTTGGGTGAGTACCCAGTAACACGGAGTAAGTGGCCCTCAGAGCCGGAGCAGAGAAGCCTCATTTCTGTGAGCAAGTCATGCTCACAGGAAAGTGTAGAGCCTCTGAAATACAGTGTGTTTGAAGGTGTAAAACTAGCAATAATTGCAGCTGCTCCCAGAAGGTCCTTGGGGATTTAACTCTAAGCAAATATGGGTCACTTGGAGAAGCTTGTGGAAGTGACTGGGTTCGGGGAATCTCCACAGAGCTTGCATTGCTTGCTTCCTTTACTCAACCATCATAATCCTACACTTCCAATTGTTCAATGCCTGAAAACGGTTGTTTCATGTATGTTGTCTAGTTTTCTCTTGGATTACTAGAGGGAGGAAGGCTAGTCCAGAACACTTTATACGTCTTTGAAACATTTTTAGCATTTTAACATTGTCTTACTAATATGCAAACATACTTGCATAATGATATCTCCCTACCTAACTACCAGAAGTAGAGTGTGCTAGTTAACAGAAAGTATTTACCATAAGTAAACGCAACTTAAATAATAAACATCTGATTTGCAAATAGCCCATACACAGAAGTGAGTAAGTGTATCTTGCCTCATTTTTTTTCTCTTCTGACTTCATTTCAGAAACAACTCAAAAGTTTACCAGGTTGCTATCACCAGGATATATTAGTCATATATCGCCACCACCGTCTTTTTCATCAGAGATTCTACCCACAGCACATTCCTTCTTCTTTTCTGTCTCTCACCATTTACAACAGATCCTCCATATAAACACACATTCTCTTTTATCTCCTTCCACATTCTCATCTTTCTTCAACTCTTACCAAAGAATCTCAGCAAAATTTATTTTCTTTTTACTCTCCATATTATTTGGAAATCCAAGAGTGATTTATGTTATACATTATAAATACAGTTATCACTAGTGATAAGTGAGTAACCGGGAAAATAAAAAGTTGTATGTTTTGTAATGAAAATAGATTTAATGACAAGTCCAATCACTTTCTAAAATGTGTTTCCCAAGGTATCTCTGAGGACTGTTGAAAAAATACTTATCCATTGTGTACTGATACATTTGTAAAATACAATAAAAAGTAATTAGTAGAAAAATAATCACGTGCTGAATGTCACAGAAATGTCAAACTGCTATACACGTCTTAAATGCTCTCTGTCACTTTCTGTATTTCACTTGTTGAAAACCTGTTTCAAACAATTCATGGAGCACCACTGATCTGCTTCTTTGAATAGCAGAGTACCCAGAAGTCCCTGTCTTAGAATATTGTCAATAGTTTCTTACTAGTGGCTTGATCATCTCTAGTTAACCTTTTTCTCCAGCTGTATCATTGAAAATAAACGCTTAATATTGTCCTTCCCAATATAAGTGATGTTTTTAAATTACCAGTATAATCAATGATTATACTTGTGTGTGTATGTGTGGGAGGGGGTGGGGGATGCTTAAAAATATCTTTGAGTATCTTTGAGGAAACAAAGATATTTCCTGTTGTGCTTTGTGCTTTAAGGGTGTCTGAAGCTAGTTGGAAGAGAAGCTCTCTGATCTAGCACTTCAAAAGGAATGCTGGCACACAAAGTATTTTCTGCTAAGTCCCAGACGCTGTAATGTATGGAGGAAACCAGGCCAAGATCTGCTGGCCTCTGGTCAATCTATGGAATCAGCTCTGATGTGTGAAGCGTGGACCTGGTGACTGAAGAACTTGCTAACTGAAGCTAGTTTGACACACTTCTTGTTGGATGTTATCAGCATTTCTCTTTGCAATTTTGTATTTTATGTGTATAGGTTGAAAAGCACTAAGGCGCTCATTAGTGTCTACTTTCCAAGTTTCTAGAAGGGAGTACAAGCCAAAAGACAGCCAACAAATAGAAGCCTGATACTTTGGATTAAACCAATTTTCATAAATTAAACTTGGAAGCTAATATGTATATCTAACCCTGTTAGATCGGTGGCTCAACAAACTTTTAGAACTCAGCTAGATTGAAATTTGTGGATATCTTATGTTACATAGTTCACTATTTTAAATCAATAGACTACATCTTAATATTAGGATGGTTCTGAATAAGATATAACTTTTTTTCATAATTCAGAAAAAATTTAGGATATTTCATGACCTTGCAGCCAATGTTAGGAACATCGGTTCCATTATATGGTATGGCTTTGTTATAGAGGTAATAATTTGCACTGGTCCTCTGAAATGTCTGAGAAGTTCTTTCTTTAGACAAAATAGTTCCTGTTAATTTCTGTCTTAGTATTTTTGCCTTTTTAATTAAAAATTAATTTTAAATTTCAGATTGTTTAATTTTTGAATAAGTAGGAATTTTTCTGTTGTATTTGTCACTTTGAATTATTGATTCATTGCATATTTTGGAGATTCCTTCTAACAAAAACTACCTGCAGCTTCTTTTTAAAGCTTTCATAAATATGATGCATTTTAAAATTATCTATTCAACAATAAAAACATTTAAGAGAAACGCTACATTCAGCCTTGACTTTTTTCTTCACAAACAGTATTGATGACACAAAAGCACAATCTATTATCTAGTAAATGTGGGAAATAAGAAACAGACTCAGAGCTGTTACTATTTGGGTGAAGGTTTAAGGGAATAATATTTTTTCCTTAAGTTAGTTTTCATTTTCACATATGGCCTTGCTTAAATGGACAAGAACAAAGTGTTTGGAGAGAAAAAGAAAGGAGAGAGAAACAAATTTAGGTACAATCAATAGGTGCAAGTATGGCAAGGTAAGTCTATCTTTGAAGTAGAGGGAAAAAGAATCCTATCATTTGTCAACAATGCAAGGGACTGAACTGAAACATACATTAGTAAAACGACTTTAAACTTTAAAAACTGGATGTAAAAGAAAGAGCTTATAAAACATACACATAAACACCCATTGCTCAGATTAAAGAGATATTAACATTCTACCATATTTGCTTCTGTTCTAACACTTAAAAAAAAAAAAAGTTAGTGGCATAAAGACTTGCTTATTATTCTTTTTCACCTCCTTCCCCTTCCAAACACTATCCTGAGGTTAGTTTTCATCATTTCCATGAACTGTTTACTCACTTTTGCTATATATGTATGTACCTAAAAATAATTCATTCTATTGTTATATGAATTTGACTTTATATAAGTGGTCATAATTGTATATATTCTTAGATACATATAAATAGAATTCATTTTAAGTGTGGGGTAGTACTTCATTGAATAAATAAACCAGCTACTCTAGAAATCCAGAAACAGGGAATAACTTATAGGAGTAGAGAGACACAAGCATCATTAAACTGTGGGGAAAATGTACTACAAATAAAAGCAACATAGAGGTGAAATAAAAGCCTTCAAGACCTTAATATTTTCAGAACCTTTACTTTGTATATGCAGCTTTCTCTACTGTAGCTTTCCAAAGTGTCTACAGATTTTAGACAAACCTGTAAATTTTGTTTTAGACAAATTCTTGTACGTGTACATACGTGTGTATTTTTTTCAATTACAGTTCACATTCAATAGTCTTTTATATTAGTTTCAGGTGTACAGTATAGTGGTTAGACATTTATATAATTTACAAAGTGATCACCCCGATTAGTACCCTCTTGGCACTATACATAGTTATTACAGTACTATGACTACATTCCCTATGCTGTACTTTACATCCCTGTGACTAGTTTGTAACTACCAATTTGTACTTCTTAATCCCTTCATCTTTTTCAGGCAGCTCCCCAACCCCTTTCCCATCTGGCAACCATCAGTTTGTTCTGTGTAACTATGAGTCTGTTTCTGTTATGTTTGTTCATTTATTTTGTTCTTTAGATTCCACATATAAGTGAGATCATATGGTATTTGTCTTTCTCTATCCGACTTATTTCACTTAACATCATATCCTCTAGGTCCATTCAAGTTGTTGCAAATGGTAACATTTCATTATTTTTTATGGCTGAGTAATATTCCATTGTAAATATATACCACTTCTTCATTCAATTGTCTATTGATGGGTACGTAGGTTTCTTACAATAGCTTGGCTATTGTAAATAACATTGCAATAAAAATAGGGGTGAATCTATCTTTTTGAATTAGTGTTTTGGATTTCTTCAAATAAATACCCAGAAGTGTAATTGTTGGATCATAAAGTAGTTCTAGTTTTAATTTTTTAAGGAACCTCCATTCTGTTTTCCATTGTGGCTCCATCAATTTGTAATCCCACCAACATTGCATGAGGTTTCCCTTTTCTCCACATTCTTGCCAACAGTTGTTTGTTGGTTTATTGATGATAGGCATTTTGACAGGTGTGAGGCAATATCTCATTGTGGTTTTAATTTGCATTTTTCTGATGATTAGTGATGCTCAGCATATTTTCATATGTCTATTGGCCATCTGTATGTCTCCTTTGGAGAAATGTCTATTTACATCCTCCGCCCGTTTTTAATTGGATTCTTTTTTGGTGTCAAGTTATATGAATTATTTATAAATTTTGGATATTAACCCCTTACCAGATCTATCATTGGAAAATATCTTCTCCCATTCAATAGGTTGTCTTTTCATTTTGTTGAAGATTTCTTTTGCTGTGCAAAAAAGAAAAATTTAGTGTGATGTAGTCCCATTTGTTTATTTTTTTTTCTTTCCCTTGCTCAAGGAGATATATCTGAAAAAATATTACTAACAGCAATGTTGGAGAGTTTACTGCCTATGTTTTCTTCTAAGAGTTTTATGGTTTCGGGGCTTACATTTGTCTTTAACTTATTTTGAGTTTATTTTTGAATATGGTGTAAGAAGGTGGTCCCGTTTCTTTCTTTCTCTTTTTTTTTTTAAGCATATATCTTTCCAGTTTTCCCAATACCGTTTGTTTGAAGGGACTATCTTTACCCCATTGTATAGTCTTGTCTCTTTTGTCATAGATTAATTGACCATACAGGCATAGACTTATTTCTGGGCTCTCTAGTGTTCCTTTGTTCTATGTGGCTGCTTTTATGCCAGAATCATGTCATATTGATTACTATAGCTTTATAGTATAGTTTGATATCATGTAGCATGATACCTCCAACATTGTTCTTTCTCAAGATTGCTTTGGCTATTTAGGGTCTTCTGTTGTTCTAAATAAATGTTAGGATTATTTGTTTTAATTCTGTGAAAAATGGCATTAGTATTTTGATAGAGATTACATTGAGTCTACAGATTGCTTTGGGTAATATGAACATTTTGATAATGTTAATTCTTCCTATCCAGGGGCATGGTATATGCTTCCATTTATTTGTATCTTCTTCAGTTCTTTCTTCAATGGCTTATAATTTTCTGAATAAAGGTCTTTTACCTCCTTGGTTAGATTTATTCCTAGGTACTTTTTTTATGCAGTTGTAAATGGGATTGCTTTCTGAACTTCTCTTTCTGACAGTTCATTATTGTTGTATAAAAATTAACCCAATTTCTTAATATTAATTATTTTGTATCCTGCCACTTTACTGAAGTCATTGATCAGTTCTAATAGTTTATTGGTGGACTCCTTAGGGCTCTCTATATGTTGTGCCATATCATCTACAAATAATGACAGTTTTACTTATTCCTATATGCATTTGGATGCCTTTTATTTCGGTTTCTTGTCCGATTGCTGTGACTAAGACTTCCAGCACTGTGGCCACGCAGCAGCCTACCCGTCTGTCTCCTTGTACCTGCCCCCAAAGAAGGGGAAGTCTGTGAGATGGATACTTTCAGAAACTTTGCTACAACTTTGTGTTTGCACCTTATGTCTCCCTGTTTGGTCCCAAAAAGATGGCTGGTCAGCCAATGATGAGTGAGATTCCCCCTGAGGGGGACAACTCAAACCAGGCACAGTCGAGTGGGGAACAACAGGAGAACCCACAGGGTTCATAGAGATGGGCACAGTCCCCCACCTTCTCCAGGGTAAGGAAAGCCTATGCTTCTGTGGCTGCATTCCTTCCTAAAACCTGCACAAGAAGAGATTCAATGATGTGTCTCCATCTATTCAGATGCATATAGGTTTTGTCCCTTGGGGAAGTAAAAACATCCTGAGACTTACAGTCCAGCTGCCTGCAGGCAAGGGTGATTGGCTTGAATCAGTTTCCTATTATGATGTGTGGGATTCACAGAATTTGAGATTGACAAGCTTTATCTCCTTTACTTCTCCACCTAACTAATAAAAACTAATGTGTTGGCCAGATTAGGCACCACAGCCCAGACCTTGAGGCTGCCGTTCCTTGGCCCCGCTTAACTCTATTCATAACTACTGTCTTTTCTTAACACTGTGCTGCCCTCCTCGCTCCCCACAACCCTCCTCGTGCTGGACGTGACACTATGCTATGTTGAATAAAGTAGTAAAGTGGACATCCTTGTCATGTTCCTGATCTTAAGGAAAATGCTTTTAATGTTTTCCCATTGAGTATGCTGTTAGCTGTAGGTTTGTCATATATGACCTTTATTATTTTGAAGTATATTCCCTCTATTTTCCACTTTGCTCACATTTTTTAGCATACATGGATACTGGATTGTGTCAAATGTTTTTTCTGCATCTATTGATATGACCATATGATTTTTATTTTTCATTTTGTTTATGTGGTGTATCAAATTAATTGATTTAGGGATGTTGAACCAATATCTATATATGTCATAGAAAACATTCCAAGCCATATTTTAAAATAAGTTTTAAATTTTAGACAAATTTTAGATTTACAGAAAAGTTGCAAAGACTGTATAGAGAATTCCCCACACCATTTCCTCTATTAACATCTTACATTAGTATAGTACATAAATCACCATTGATGAACTAATACTGATACACTATTTTTAACCAAATCAAAGTCCACATTTTATTAAGTTTTCCTTAGTTTTACCTACAGTCCTTTTACTGTTCTAGAATTCCATTCAAAATGTAACATCATAATTAGTCATCATGTCTTCTTAAGCTCCGCTAGACTGAGATAGCTCTCCAACTTTTCTTGTTTTTGATGATCTTACTGTTTTGAGTACTGATCAGGTATTCTGCAGAATGTCCCTTAATTTTGTTGTGTTTGTTTGTTTATTCATGGTTAATGAGAGTTATGGATTTGGGGGAGGGAGACCAAAGTGGTGAAGTGCCATTCTCATCACATTGTATCAAGGACACATGCTATCAACATGATTTATTACTGATAATGTTAACTTCGATCACCTGGCTGAGGTAGGATTTGTAAGGTTTATCAATAAAGTTACTCTCTTACTCCCTTCCATATTTTGCACTTTGGAAGGAAGTTACTATACATAGCCCATAATCAAGGTGGGGGGGAGTTATGCTCCACCTCTTTGAAGAGTCAGTATCAACATGAATTATTTGGAATTCTTCCATATGAAATAAGTGTCTCTTCTCCCCCATTTATTCATTAAAGCATTTACTTATATCTATATGGCCCCATCGATATGTATTTTACACCTTGGGTTTAATCTAAGACTACTTTATGTATTTCGTTGCTCAAATTGTCCCACTTTGACGACTGGAAGCTCTTTCATTTTGTTCTTGTGTTCCTTCAACAAATCCCAACATTTTGTTATTTTCTGGCATTAAAAGGTGGCCCAAGCTCATTTTGTACATTCCCTAATGAAAGAGTCAGCTGGTTCCTTTTATTGGAGAATGGTATCAGAAACCAAGATCTGAGCACTCAGTGTGCTCCGTTATACTGGGGTGTCACCACTTCTAGGCTCTCTCAGCTGACAGAGCAAGAAAATATATGTGTACATACTTAACCTTGCAGATATACATATCTGTACATATTTCTATACCTAACTATCTGTACTACATTAAGGTACACATACTTACATCTCCAAGTCTAATTTATCATCAAATGGCTCTACCCTTCTGCTTTTGCTTATCTGCAACCTTTTACTCAAACAGTGAGAAAAATGGCTCCTCCATCTGCCACTCATTTAGTTATTTATTTAATCTCATGTATAGTCATCTCAGAATTGTTAAGAGTATAGTGTTTATGTACAGCTCCCTTTGTCTTTAGTCTTACAACCTCTACTCTTCTACAAAGTTACTTGAGTCAGAACTTCTCTCCCTATCCCCCTTAGTGAGGTTATATATTACATTTCTAATACAGTTAGATATTTTTTGTCACAGTCTAAATTCCATGATGTGTTCTTCCAATCTCCTAATTGTTTTTTTTTTAATTTGTATACCTTAAGGTTCACTTTTTATGCTATAAAGTTCAATTGGTTTTGACAAAATTTGTATCGTGTCATGTACCCACCAATACAGTATCATAAAGAATAATTTCATCACCTTAAAGTGTTTCCCATGCTTCATTTATTCAACATTCTACCATCCCTCTCCCAACTTCTGGAAAACACTGATATATTTACCATCTCTATAGTTTTGCCTATTCTAAATGTCATATAAATGGAATCATGTAATACATAGCCTTTTCAGTCTGGCTTGCTCACTTAGTAAAATGCATTTAAGATTCATCCTCCCAATTGTACTCTACCTATACATATATTATTATGTTTATGTAAATACATAGGGGAAATCTTTGGCAGCATATCTATTTTTGGCCTCAGTAATCTCTAGTAGAAAAGAATGGAATTATGGGTAAAAGAAAGTTAGAGGGGGAAATTTATTTTGTTCTCTCTTTTTCTCTCTCATACATATTTTGAATGAATTAGTGTTTTTCCAATGAGCATATACTACCACTATAATTTTAAAGAATATTAAAAAATATTCCACGGTCTTCCTTCTTTGTTCATGTCCTTGCATATTTCTTAGATGCTTACTTCTATAATTGATACAAATAACTTTTATTAAAAGCTTTTACAGAGGGAGCGACGTCATAGGAATGGCGGCAGCAAGGCGCCCTTTCTGAGTTCTCCTCAGGATCTTGTTGCAAACGGGACATATAACCCATCGAGGAGTTCTTTGCTCATCACGCAGAACAGCTGGGAGACTCGTGGAAGAATTACTTGAAGGTGCGCGCTAATTGTGAGCAGGGGAAGAGGCAGGACAGCGAAGTGGAAACGCGCCTCTCCCCCCACGGCGGAGCCGAGGCCAGGTGGTGCCCGCACCTCCAGGGACTCCCAGGACCCAGGGCAGAACGGAGAACACAAAAGCCAGGAGAACAGCTAAGAGACTCGTGGAAGGCTTGCTTAGGGGTATGCTACTTGGGCGAGCGGGGGAGGAGAGAGGGGCGCAAAGCGGAGACTCGCACTCCCCCAGTAAAGTCGTGGACCCGACCCGCAGTGTGCGAAGGACAGGAGGGCGAGAAGAAACACGCCGCGCACCCCACCCCCCGCAGTAGAGCCCGGCCCTACAGCACACCGACAGCAGCGGGGGAGCCCAGGGCGAAACAGAGAACACAAAAACCAGGAGGTGGGCTGTTTCCCTGCGTCCCACAGCTTATCTCTCCCACCGTGGCGGGCAGCTGGAGGGCCCTAGGGCAGACAAACAACACAGACACCACACCTGGGCCCTCACCCTGCTCTTCCAATCCTACCCCGGCCCTTCCAGAGACTTAAACTGACCCCTGAACTGAGGAGTGGTGTCAGATTACAGAGGAGCATCTTTGCTCTGGCGCTAGGAAGATTGGCAGCCCGCTCTGACCTTTGGTAGAGGCTGGGAGGAGTGGGATTTTCGCTGGACGAGGAGAGAGGAGACTCCTCCACCCCCATCCTCCACCTTTGCAGGCCTATGGGAGGAGTGTGACACGGCTGGCCTGGGAGAGAGAAGACCCCTCCATCCCCAGCCCCCACCCTTTCTGGCTGGCCTGGGGCGGGGCCAGTGTAACAGCAGAGGCACTCCCTGAGATCAGCAGTAAGCGGCAGAGGCAGCTTCTGGCTTTCAGCAGCTCAAAAGTCTCCTGCCCCCCACCCCCACACACACGGACGAAGTGTCCTAAGTCTCAGGAATACTGGACATAGGGCTGGTGCTGCTACTCTCAGCGTGCATACATGCAGGCAAGGGCAGAAACTGCACTGACTCTCTAAAAACTGTCATCCAGACCCCTCAGCCCCTCGCATTTAAACCTACAGTCCCAAATTTACTCTGGGCACCAGGTGACCGGCACTGCCTGCACAATAGGCAGTGGACTCTTTGGCACAACAGAGGACAACCGGGAGATTACTTGGTGGGCTTAAGCCAAGACTGGTGCTGCTTCTTGTTTTGTGTTCCCCCACCCCCATTTTTTTCTTTTTCTTTTTTTTTTTTTCTGTTTTTTTTCCTTTTTTGTTTTGTTTTCTTTTGTTTTGTTTTTTGTTTTTTGCTTTGTTTTCATTTGTTTTTTTGTTGGTTTCTTTGTTTTGTTTTGCTTTGTTTTGTCTTTATTTCTTTGATATCATTGTCTGTGTTGAGTGGGGGTTGTTGGTTGTTTTTTACATGCAAATGTACTTGATTTTTTTTCTTTGTTGTTGTTGTTATTGTTGTACTTGGTAATTTGATTTGTTCTGAAACTGCCCTAGCAGGGCCCAGCTTAAGAGGCACAAGATTCAACATATCCAGAAGCCAACTGTACACCAAACCAGAGTACTACCAGGATTGACCTACAAGTCACACACCCAGAGGGAATCCTCTGAAGGCACAAGAGCCCATAGAGGCCAAACCTCATTTAAGTGGTCAACCCTCACCCAGCAGAACACCCTTGTGGTGGGCAGAGCCAAGTCTCACAACTAGTCAGCCTAGGAGTTAAACCCGCCTACTCACAAGCAAAAAGCAATTAAAGTCCTTCTTGAACAGGACAATATACACAACACAAGAGTCACCTTTGGAGCACAAGCAGAGGAGAAGAACGAAGTAGTGCAAGTCAAATATAAAGGACACATACTACGTAAGATAACCCAGCAAGAACGAAGAACTGTAGGGGATCTTCCTAATACATCAAAGCAAACACAGAGAGTCAGTCAGAATAGGGAGACAAACAAACATGTCCCAAATAAAAGAACAGAAGAAACCACAACTGGAACCAAATGAAGCAGAGGTAACCAACCTTTCAGAGACAGAGTTCAGAACACTGGTGATAAGAATGTTTAAGGAGCTTAGAGAAGACATAAAGAAGGATGTATCAATCATAAAGAACAACCAGTTAGAACTAAAGAAGGATGTAGAAATCATAACGAACAACCAGTTAGAACTAAAGAACACAATTACCGAAATTAAGAACTCACTTGAAGGAATCACCAGCAGGTTAGATGAAGCAGAGGATCAAATCAGCGACTTAGAAGACAAATTAGCGGAGATCACCCAAACTGAACAACAGAAAGAAAAGAGAATAAAAAACAATGAAGATGGTTTAAGAGACCTCTGGGATAACATCAAGCACAGCAACATGCTCATGATAGGAATACCAGAAGGCGAAGAGAGGAAGCCAGGGATTGAGAACATATTTGAGGTAATAATGTCCCAAAACTTCCCTAACCTGATGAAGGAAACCAACATACAAGCCCAGGAAGTGCAGAAAGTTCCAACCAGGATAAACCCAAACAGGTCCACACCAAGACACATTATAGTTAAAATGGCAAAGCTTAAAGACAAAGAGAGGATCCTAAAAGCAGCAAGAGAAAGACAGAGGGTTACATACAAGGGAACTCCCATAAGACTATCAAATGACTTTTCTACAGAAACATTGAAGGCCAGGAGGGAGTGGCAGGAGATACTCAAAGTGATGGAACACAAAGGCCTACAACCTAGATTGCTTTATCCAGCAAGGCTATAATTTAAAGTTGATGGAGAGATAAAGAGCTTCCCAGAAAAGAAAAAACTGAAGGAATTTATTACCACCAAGTCAGCATTGCAAGAAATACTAAAAGGACTTCTGTAAATAAAAGAAAGATGAAAACAATCTAACTACAAATTTTAAAATGGCAATAACTATGTACCTATCAACAATCACTTTAAATGTAAATGGATTAAATGCTCCAATCAAGAGACATAGAGTGGCTGAGTAGATAAGGAAGCAAGACCCTTGTATATGCTGTATACAAGAGACTCACCTCAGATCAAAAGACACACAGGCTGAAAATGAAGGGTTGGAGTAAGATATTTCATGCAAATGGAAGTGAGAAAAAAGCTGGAGTTGCAATACTTATATCTGACAAAATAGACTTTAAAATGAAGAACATATTAAAAGACAAAGATGGGCACTATATAATAATAAATGGATCAATCTGACAAGAGGACATAACCCTAGTAAACATCTATGCACATAACATAGGAGCGCCTAAATATATAAAACAGGTACTGACGGACATAAAGACAGAGATCAACAGTAACACTATCATAGTAGGGGACTTCAACACACTTCTGACAACAAGGGACAGGTCCTCCAGACAGAAAATCACTCTGGAAACAACAGCTTTAAATGATACTTTGGAGCAGTTGGATTTAATTGATATTTTCAAAGCATTTCACCCCAATGCTGCAGAATACACGTTCTTCTCAAGTGCACATGGAATATTTTCCAAGATAGATCATATGTTAGGCCACAAAACAAGTCTTGATAAATTTAAGAAAATTGAAATCATACCAATTGTCTTCTCTGACCACAGTGCTGTGAAGTTAGAAATGAACTACAGGGCAAAAACTAAAAGACACACCAATTCATGGAGGCTGAATACATGTTACTAAATAATGAATGGGTCAGGCACGAGATCAAGGAAGAAATCAAAAGATATCTCGAGACAATGAGAATGAGAACACGATGACCCAAAATCTATGGGATGCCGTGAAAGCAGTCCTAAAAGGGAAGTTTATAGCACTGCAGGCCTACCTAAAGAAACAAGAAACATCACTAATTGACAGTTTGTCTTCACACTTAAGGGATCTGGAAAAAGAAAAGCAAAATAAGCTCAAAGGGAGCACAAGGAAGGAGATAATAAAAAAAGATCAGAGCAGAAATAAATGAAATAGAAACCAGAAAAACAATACAAAAGATCAATGAATCCAAGAGTTGGTTCTTAGAGAAGATAAACAAAACTGACAAACCTTTAGCCAGACTCATTAAAAAAAGGAGAGAGAGGACCCAAATTAATAAAATCAGAAATGAAAGAGGAGAAGTGACAACAGACAACACAGAAATACAAAAAAATTTAAGAAACTACTATGAACAACTATATGCCAACAAATTTGACAATCTGGAAGAAATGGAAAATTTCCTGGAGGCGTACAACCTTGCAAGGCTAACTCAAGAAGAACCAGAAAACTTGAATAGGCTGATTACCACCAGGGAAATTGAATCAGTAACCAACAATCTCCCAACAAACAAAAGCCCTGGACCAGATGGCTTTACAGGTGAATTTTTCAAAATGTTCAAAAAAGAATCATCACCTATTCTCCTCAAGCTCTTCCAAAAAATCCAGAAGGAAGGAAGACTCCCAAAGACTTTTTACGAAGCCGCTATCACCCTGATCTCCAAATCAGACAAAGACACCACAAAAAACAAGAAAATTACAGGCTGATATCGCTAATGAACATAGATGTAAAAATCCTCAACAAAATATTAGCGAACAGAATTCAGCAATACATTAAAAAGATGATACTCCATGATCAAGTGGGATTCATCCCTGGTATGCAAGGGTGGTTCAACATCCGCAAATCAATTAATGTGATATACCACATTAACAAAATAAAAAATAAAAATAAAAAATGATCATATCAATAGATGCAGAAAAAGCATTTGATAAAATCCAACAACCATTTATGATAAAAACCCTTAAGAAAGTTGGAATAGAGGGATCATATCTCAGCATAATAAAGGCCATATATGACAAACCCACAGCTAACATCATACTCAATGGGGAAAAGCTAAAACCATTCCCCCTAAGGTCAGGAACATGTTTGCCCACTATCTCCACTTCTATTCAACATAGTGCTGGAAGTTCTAACCACAGCAATCAGAGAAGAAAAAGAAATAAAAGGCATCCAAATTGGTCAGGAGGAAGTAAAACTATCATTGTATGCAGATGATATGATAGTATATAGAGAGAACCCTAGACTGCACCAAGAAAGTATTAGAACTGATAGATGAATTTAGTAAAGTAGCAGGATACAAAATTAATATTCAGAATTCAGTTGCATTTGTATATACCAATGATAAAATATTAGAAGGAGAAATTAAAAAACAATTCCATTTACAATTGCTGCAAAGACTATAAAATACCTGGGAATAAATTTAACCAAAGAAGTAAAAGATCTGTATTCAGAAAATTATAAGACACTGAAGAAAGAAATGAAAGAAGACATAAATAGATGCAAACACATTCCATGTTCATGGATAGGAAGAATTAATATAGTTAAAATGTCCATACAGCCTAAGGCAATATACATATTCAACACAATTCCTATCAAACTACCGACGTTTTTCACAGAAATAGAACATATAATTCTAAAATTTATATGGGACCTTAAAAGACCCTGGATAGCCTCAGCAATCTTGAGAAATAAGAACAAAGTGGGAGGTATAACGATACCTGACTTCAAATTATACTACAAGGCGACAGTAATCAAAACAGCATGGTACTGGCATAAAAATAGACACATAGATCAATGGAACAGAATAGAGAGAGAGTCCAGAAATAAATCCATGCCTATATGCCCATCTAATCAATGACAATGGAAGCAAGAATGTACGATGGGGTAAAGACAGTCTGTTCAATAAATGGTGCTGGGAAACCTGCACAGACAAATGCAAGAAAATGAAGCTGGACCACCTCTGTACACCATATACAAAAATAAATTCAAAATGGCTTAAATACTTAAGTGTAAGATCTGAAACCATAAAATATCTAGAAGAAAATATAGAAAGAAACTTCATAGACATTACCCAGAGTAAGATTTTTACTTAGATAATCCCCTCGCGTGAGGGAAGTAAGAGAAAAAATAAACATGTGGGATTACATCAAACTAAAAAGTTTTTTCACAGCAAAGGAAACCATCAATAAAACAAAAGGGATCCTACTGAATGGGAAAGGATATTTACCAATGATATATCTGATAAGGGACCAATATCACAAATCTATAAAAAAACTCACTCAACTCAACTCCAAAAAAACAAACAACCCAATTAAAAAATGGGCAGAGGACTTGAGGAGACTTTTTTCTAAAAAGGACATACAGAAGGCAAGAAGACATATGAAGAAATGCTCAACCTCACTAACCATCAGAGAAATGCAAATAAAAACCACAATGAGATACCACCTCACCCCAGTCAAAATGGCTATCATCAATAAATCAACAAACAACAAATACTGGCGTGGATGTGGAGATAAGGGAACGCTAGTGCACTGTTGCTGGGATTGCAGATTGGTGCAGCCACTATGGAAAACAGTATGGAGGTATCTCAGAAATCTGAAAATGGAACTACCCTATGATCCAGTAATTCCACTTCTAGGCATCTACCCGGAGAAATCCAAAACTCCAATTCAAAAATCTGTATGCACTCCTATGTTTATTGCAGCACTATACACAATAGCCAAGACATGGAAACAACCGAAATGCCCATCGGTAGATGACTGGATTAAGAAACTGTGGTACATTTATATAATGGAGTATTATGCAGCCATAAAGAAGAAAGAAATCTTACCATTTGCAACAACACGGATGGAGCTAGAGAACATTATGTTAAGTGAAATAAGTCAGAAAGAGAAAGACAAGTACCACATGATCTCACTTATATGCGGAATGTAAAGAAAAGAATAAGTGAATGAACTAATCAGAAACAGTTTTGGGGACAAAGAGGAAAAACTGAGAGTTGTTAGATGGGCGGGGGGGTGGGGATAAGGGGGAAGGTGAAGGGATTAGGAAACAGTTGATAACCACAAGATGGCCTCAAGGTTTTTGAAAATTAATTTGGGGAAGGTATTCAATAATGTTGTAAAGATTTTGTTGGGTATCCGATGGACACATGTCCCATTTGGGAGACCACTTCAGGGATACTGTAGATTCCTGATCATGGCATTGTACACCAGAAGCTAAACAATAATGAATGCCAACTATAATTTTATATATATAATGTGATGGCTCGGTGTGAGGTCGGAGGGATAGTGGATGGGGGGAGGGAAGTTCACAGTATAAGGGATATAAATGATGAACGTCTAAGTATTACCTTGTCTTGTACACCTGAAACTAAAAAAAAAAAATAAAATAAATCTTTTACAATATATACAAAACAGACCTAGTATTTCTTTGATCATGCATTTTGCCTATGTTTTGATGTTCTAAAAAATAAAAACTAACCCCAGTTTTCTTTGCTTAAGCCAATATTTGCCTCCTTTTCTTTTCTTCTCTCTCTGATATTTTTCTTTATTTTTTCTTTTGTATCACACCCTCCCATTCAAGGCTTACAAAGATATTTTCAAAAGAACTACTCTGAGAACTCCCAAAATGTGATTGCATCAACTATTTCAAGAGAAGAACCTGAAAAAGCAGCATCATCTTCCAACAATTTCAACTACACATTTTGCAGTGTTACAGGTAAAGACAACTACAACCCTGGACAAGACCACAGTCTTGTACCCCTCTCTTCTCTCTGTCCTACAGAAACTCTAAACCTACTGCAGCTTAGGGAGTTAAACTTTTGAGGGGCTCCTTTATACATTGAATCGATTAAGGCATTTGACCTACATTTGAGTATTTTAACTGTTTTATTTGTTTGATAATAGAAAGAAAATTAGTTTCTGATAAAAAAAAATCTCTCTTATGTAAAAAACAAAATTAATGAAAACAAATTAAGTCTCATGGGCAGTTTATTATGTAAAGAGATTTTATAAGCAAGAGGCATAATAAGGTCATAGAGTATTGTTAACCCAAGGCAATCTTTGCAATGAATAAACCTGAGAAAAGTCTAAATAGCAGGATGGCTTTTAATTAAAGTAAAACTAACTTATAGATATTCACATGTCACTGAACATCAAACTTGGAATGGTTTGAGACAGGATGTTGAAGTATTACTTGATATAAACTTTTCCCACCTTCTTAAACATTTGCTAACAATGGAAAAATTTACTAAGACTTTACAATTTGAAGTTGTTAGAGTTTGGATACCCACTAACTAAATTGGGTATTGGACAATAAATTGAGCGAAATGAGAAATTAGGCTGCTGTCCTATAGGAATCCCTATTTTATCAAAATGGTTCATGGTTTTAATGTGTTGTGACTACTGTCTTTAATTAAAGTCATCATGTTTTTCTTCCATTATTTCTTAAATGATGCTGGAGAAACTGTGAACTGATTGTAAAATACAAATAGAGAGAGTGAGTTCTAGGTGGATCATGAAATTATTGCAGAGTTTGAGATGTTGATGTCCAGGCAGGATCCTAGATGTCATAAGGTGAAATGCAAATCCTGGTTTTCCTCACTACCAAATTTATACCAGTATTATGACCATGTAGGTGACAATATTGGGTCATACGTTCAGAGAAATTCCATCATCAGCAGTTCTGAACATCCATAAAAGTATCAAAGCCTTACAATGCAATTCCTTCCCTTAATATCTAAGGCTTAAAGCGCTGTCTCATCTCTATGAGTGCCAAGGTGCTGTGTCCCCAGTGTTCTGGTGTATGATCTTTGGTGCTTTCATTTCAATGGATGGTGAAATAAATGACGGAGATGCTGGAGTGCACAGGTTTTTCATGAACCCGTTTTTCATGATCACTAAAAGCATTCGTTTTCTGTCTGACGTTTCATGGTTCAGTTCCACCATCTCCTCCCTGTTTCCCAAAATGAACCCTTGTCCTGGTCAGGAAGCACTGTCACTGCCCCCAACAACTCTAGCTCAGACCCATCTCCCCACTATGGCTCATACCTTTCTCTCTCACTTGGAATTTCCTCCCCTCTCCCTAACAATCCTTACTCCTGGTTCAAGCTTCTTGTTGCCTCCACGAAGCGTTCCCATAGCACTTGCTGTCCACATTGGTCTCTCCCTTCTCTCAGTTTTTTTTTTTTTTAACCCCTCACTTACCTCCCTTGCATTTTTCTGGTCATTTATAGTTTGCGCCCTAAGGTACTTCACTTGTCTTATCTTATTTGATGGGTATTAATTTCATAATTGCCCATGTATAGAGGAATCACTCATCTCAGTGATCTGTGAACTTCTCTTAAGAATAGAATTTAAATTTTATGCTTCTTTGCATTAAACAGAGCATTTAACTCAGTGTTTCCCCAACTGGGATCAAAACATCCCACTTGGGAAAACACTGGAGAAGCTGTTGAAACACCAGTTCCCAGAACTCAGCTCTAGGATCTCTCATCTGAGAGAAGCCCAGGGGTGAGCATTTTTAAAATTTGTCCTCCAGTCCCTGATCCCAGTATTTCTTATGCCACCAAAGTTTGAAAAGCACTGACCTGCTCAATACTGATCTAAAACAATGCTGAATAGATACAATGGAGTTGGAAACATTCTCATTAGACCTAAAACATTTCTAATTTCCAGTTTCTCATTTGAATTGAAAAGAAGGAAAAATAATGTGAAGTAAAGGACTCCTACATGCAGACAAGGTACTGGGAGTAGTTATGCAGGTGTTTGCCCTTATTGAGGGTCTCATAGAGCTACGGTCTGTGACCCATGAGGTGGGTACTATTATTGTACTGATTTTAGAGACAAGGATACTCATTCATAGGGAGGGTAATTTAGCCAATGCACATAGCTCCTAGTAGGTGGCTGAGCAACATTACAATACAGACCAAATTGTTCCTGTGAAGAGGGCAGAGGTATTTTGTTTTCTTCAGTAAGGACAGAGATGGTCGTCCCTCGGTATCTGTGGGGGATTTGTTCGAGATACAAAAATTCTTGGATGCTCAAGTCCCTTATTCAGTCCTCTGTATCCATGGGTTCTGCATCTGCAGATTCAACCAACCTTAGAACCTGTGGATATAGAGGACTAATTGTAAGAATATTTGTTGAATGATTGAACAAAAAGCAGAAAGGAAAGACCTAGGGAACTTAAAGCTCTGTAATTCTACCAATTTCCTTAACATGGACTCATCTGCCATGGTAATGTGATGTGAAATGCTTCTCTTTGTGATTTCCTGTATACTTGGAGAACTTGTTAAAATGCCAATTCCCAGGGCTCCACTCCAAAAATTCTGAATTCTCAAGACAGATGGGGCCCAAGGATGAGCACTTTTTAAACCAACACCTCAGGTCATCCCAAAATTTATAAGACAATGATGGGCTCACTGCTCTGGCTGAAGGACCTGATATATCCTCTTGGGTTGGCTGTCTCTCCACCTTCCAGGTATGTGTGTGTCTACTCAGCACACTGCCTGCTCTGATGAGCCCACTTCATAACCCTGAATTGGAAGGCTGAGGGAGGCATTTTCTATAGAACTGGCTTGCTGGCAGCTGTTGGCAGACTTGCCTCCAGGAGAAATTTTAGCCCAGAATGGGCAACTGTGACTCTGCTTGTCTGGTATGTGGCAACACTTGAGAGGTACAGTGGCATGAAGATGTGGCAGTAATTGTGAAACTGGCACTTGGTGAATGGCAGAGGACTTGGAGAACACTAGTCCAGGGAAAAAAGCACCCTTGAGTGCTTAAGGAACAGTACATAGGGTCTTGAGGCTCTGGGATCCCTTTTTTCTGTACTTTTTCCCCTTTGGTACTACAACTGTTCCAGGCACTTTGCCTTTTATCAAAAGCTTAGCTTCATGAGAGGGAAGGACGTTGGAATTTAAAGTACTACTACTTTGGACCTATTGTGGTACCTGTAGCCTCTCCCCTCTCAGGTTGGAGTTATGTGGGACCCTTTAAAGCACCACTATCTGGCCCTACTTTGGAACATCTGGAATCTCTTTTGGGAGGGCTAAAGGTGGCAGAACATTTACAACGTTCCCCATTTGGGTTCTTTTTTGTAATCCAGGACTATACTTATTACAAGGATGAGCAATTTTGTAGTACAAATTGCACACAGATGAAACAAGTTGTAAAGACATAACCTCATAGAGGCTTCAAGAGCCAGTCTGTTTCAGTCTATTTCTACCCTCAGGCTCAGACCAAGCTCCCATCTCTGGAAAGACCCCTCCTTCTTTCCCCTCAGTTCAGGCCAAGTACGTTTTCTCACCTCAGTTTCGGACCTCAAGACTGCTTACAAAAACGTATTTGCAATTCCTTTGTTTGGATAACTCATTACTTTACTCTTTCCCTAAACCAGAGGTTCCTCTTGTAAACACATCCTCGGCCTGACTAACATTCCTCTCTAATCCTTGTTTTTCTTGCTTTTCTACAGAACTCATTACCTTTCTGTGCAGTAGGAAAGCAGTATGGGGGGGGGGGGGGCGGTGATTGAGAGTATGGGCTTCAGAGTTAAATTTAGGTTCAAACTCTGGCTTTGCCACTCCTATCATGTGACTTGGGGTACATCACTTAACTCATCTACACCTCTGTTTTCTTATCTTTAAAAGGGAAGTAATAAAACCTACCTTATAAAGTTGTTGGGAGCATTCAATGGATCAATTAGAACCTGATGCTGGTAAGTATTCAATAAACCTTAACTATTATAATGATTAACCCAGCCCCACTATATAAAGTACAGGCCTGATTTTTCTTTCACACTTCTTTACAGGGTCATGGAACCTTCCTAGGAGAAGGCAATAGATAGTGACTGAGTCCTGTCAGATGTCAGGCACTTTATATCCACAGTCTGTTTTAGCGCTTCGCTGATTCCATGAGGTAGGAATACAACCAATTACAGGACAAAGAAGCCCCAACTCCAAGAGCTTAAATACTGACAGTCTCACAGTGAATGATCCAGGTCAAATGTGAACCCAGGCCTGTTTAAATTCCAACGTCCTTCCCTCTCATGAAGCTAAGCTTTTGATAAAAGGCAAAGTGCCTGGAACAGTTGCAGGAGAGAGACTTTTCCTTCTCACTTGAGCAAGAACTCATTTCCCTTTCCTCATACCTTCTTCCATTTCTTTCACTTTTACAAGCACACTATCATTGACTCTCCTAGGATGAAGTCTGCACAAATGACCTCGGTCTCTTTGGTAAGGAGGTGAAAGACAGGATGAGAAATAGACATTCCAAATTTAGAATATTGAGCAAGAAGCCACTGAAGAGTGTTTATTGTCGAATATAAACAGATCTTTCTATAAAGACAGAGAAACTTTCCAGATATCTGTTCTATATTTTTCCAGCATTCTTTACATCATCATTTTATTTAAAAATATAGATAATGTTATAATGGCAATATGCCTGTGACAAAACTTAACTACGTAGTGAAACTCCTAACCAAGTTTGTACTGATCATTTACATTCCTAGTAATTCTCACTAAATCCCAACTGTGATGATCAGTGTCTTAACAACTGCTCCATTACAAAGACCTAATTGAAGTTTTTATATTAATTTGCTTTATGAAAAATATATTTGCTTACTTGATAGTATAATGGATGTCATTGTTAGAAAATGATATAAATGAGTCAAAATAAGCCAACTTCACTTATGCTTCAGTTTTCTTCCTATTTGAATATAAAATAAAACGTCTGGTTTTATAAACACTTTGTAAGATTCTCCCAGTTACTGGATTATATTAATAAATTCCCACAAAATGGAATGAAATAACTCTCCGCCAGACTAATTACTCTCTGTAATCACTCCCCTTATCTCCAAAGTTTAGAGTCCTGAGTTACACTAACTCACCCTACCCCACAACTGATTATTACTGATTATTAGAGTTTATAATGCTAAATCTTTATAGTGAGTAATAAAGTTGCAACCATGTCAGCAACCAATCTGAAGCCTATTGATTCACTTATTTTAGGGCTTGGAGATATATTTCAAATCACAAATATTTTTGAGCTGAAAAATATCTTAGCAATCACTGACCTCTGCCTCTCCACTCGTAACTCCACCCACACCTCCCGCCCCTTTTTTTTCTGGCCTAGATGTGACTTGCTCAAGGTCACTTACTACATTGAAGAAAAGAGCTAGATATAGAAAGAACTCTTGAAAACTGCCATCAATCCATGGGTAATTCTACTATTAATACTTTGTTGCTAATGAGTAGATTGAGGTAATGAGGTACATGATATAATGCATAGAAAGCAATACCACAGAATGTGGCACACACTAGCTGCTCAAGAAGTTGTGGCTACTACTCCTGTTATTATTATTACTATTAAGTATAACATGAACTTGGGTTATGCCAAGGTCACAGCTCTTGTTATAATACAATATTAATATTGCTGGAAAACAAGAATAGATCAACATCTTCTTTAAGATGGAATAGAACCACAATCCCCCTCAAGATAACCTGGGTCTCTTCAAGGGTGGTAATAGTTGGCATAGGTTGGGGGAGTTTGAGTGAGGTAGTAGGGAGGGTGAGCAAAATTTACAACATTGTCTTATTAGTATCATGTTCACCAAAAAAATACTATTTCTTTCATCTTGGTAATGTGATCAAAGAAAGAAGAAGACCACTGAGCACTGAGGATACACACAAACAGGTTGGTTTTTCCAAAACATATATTCTTCTGTTATACACAGGTGTACTCTTACACTCTCATAATCTATATGTTAGTTTCCTGTATTAAACAAAGAAATACTCTTCGCACAGAAATGGCCCACGACTATTTTCCAATCCAAGAAGAATGTAAATGAGGCAAGGGTGACAGGTAGCCTTGTGTTAGACAATAACAGGACACAGGCATCAATGCTTCTGGCGAGCTTGACTTCAACAGTCTTCACTAACTTTGTTTTTATGATCTTCCAACTCTAGAATGGGGAAAGTCTGTGGATTCAGTGATCCTCAAGGAAGAAAAAAGTCCCCCCTAAGGGGCAACACAGAATCTCGCAGGGTCACCTTTGCAAACTGTACCTCCCTTGTCTGCTGTCATCCTTCATCCCCATCTCTCTGATACGTTTACCTGCAGAATGCTCCAGCACCCTGGAACTCCTAGGATGGGTTGGGTATTGAGGGAAGACTATACTTGAGCGTGTTAGGGCTGGCAAGGAAGCTTCAGAACCACCAGTAGTAGATGGTATCAGAATTTCTTCCCAATCCAGTGGTGCGATCAGTAGAAGTAAAGTCCTCAAATATAACTGCCCGTGGTGGGAGGAGAAGGGGACAGAGTTAGTTTCTGTGTACAACGGGAAGCAAGGACACACTGTTGAAAAGGCAAGGGAAATGAAATATCCACAGAAAGCGAAGTTTGTGTTTCCAACCCGTTAAAGACATTTCCTCATTGTGAGACAAACGTCTTTGCTGGAACAAGATTGGATCCATCTTTAAGGGATCTTTCTAACATGATTCTCTCTCTTATGGCATCCCATCCATAGAAGCATAATACTGCTTTTTACGCATGAGTTTTTGCTGCTTTGGCTTCCAATTCCGTTTTTCCCCCTGCATTGCATCATATAAAAAACATAGCAAATGTTTAACCATCCTTTTTCATTAGTTTCTTACTTATGCTTTAACACGTTTCCATGCCAAACCCTTAGACACTTTTTGCGTGTGGGAAAATTGAAATCTGACAGGTTTCACACTACATTGTTTTTTTAAGCTTAGAAAAACTTTGCATTGAGTCTCCTGGGCTCTGCATCATGACTTTGAAGTCTTTTTGGCACATACATGTCTTAACTATTTGCCAATTTTCTGTAATTGGGCTTTATGCTACATGTGCAGAACACTGCCTTATAATAAAAGCATTCTGTCTAAAGGACAATTTTGCACCAGGTAGAAGGTGAGCTGTCTTCAGAATTGTAATTGTTGATGGACAAGCTGCAGCCATTTGGAGGTTCCTTTCCATCTAACTATTAAAGGCACTCTACCCTTCTCTGATGTCGCAGCTAGGGTTCATAAGAAAACATTTATATTCTATCAGCATTTTAAATATATAGTCTATTTCCCTTGCCTGAACACATTTTTGCCTTGGGGAGAAATGTGAAAAATGAGTCAGGGCCAGTACTCCCAGGACCAGTTACTTGTCCAGGCTCCTTCCTGGACTGCTTCTTATGACAACAGGATCAAGCTAGACACATAAACCATGCAACCTTCCAAATTGGAGAGCACAAAATAAGAAGTAGTAAATGTAGGCACTTCCATTACACACAAATAAAAGTTTCCCTAAGTAGTTGTAATGTAAACATGGATTTAAATACTTCGTTTTGAAGTCCTATATAGTTAATAACTGATAAAGTTACAAAGTGAGAGAGAAGGAAACCAACACCAAGTAAATGGTTTCTCCGATGAATCAGATACTATGTTAAATGTTTTACACCAACTCTGCTGGGTATTTGCTATTGTTTCCATTATACATGGAAATTTTAGGCACAAATAACTGAAAAGGTAGTAAGTGGTGAGGCTTATGAATCCAGGTCTGCTGGCTTCAAATCATACCACACTATTTCTCAGATACAATAAGTGTGATATAAGAAAACCCTGAGTATCAGGAAACCCTAAGGAAAGGGCATTAGTCATAGGTAAGTTCCAGTATAGGACTCATTAATTAATTCATCCTTTTATTTGCTGAGTCCTGACTCTGAGTTGGGTACTATACCGTGTTTCCCCGAAAACAAGACTGGGTCTTATATTAATTTTTGCTCCAAAAGACGCATTACAGCTTATGTTTCAGGGGATGTCATCCTTAAAAATCATGCTGGGCTTATTTTCCGGTTAGGTCTTATTTTTGGGGAAACAAGGTAGTTAGTGCTAGGAATACCTAGGTAAATACGATTCTATTCCTTTTATCACATTCTAGAGGGAACATTACTCAAATATCGTGAAATACTTTTCGGAAATTGGCTCTGATTTGTTCACCCCATAGGAAAATATTTGTCAAGATTTCCCCATAAAATTGCTCTGCCTGGATGGTGGATTGAAGGAGATGATGACTCGTCCCACCACTTTCTGAGTAGCAAAGTAGCTGGAGTTAACAAGGACTCCTCACTGAACCCACAGGAGGAGGTCTCACTTCCTAAAAGAGTTGCTGCTGTCTGCTCTTGCATTTTAATTTATAGGAAGGATACTATAGATAAATCTGAAAATTAATGACCAAGGAGTTTCATTTACTGCCAGAAAGGTTAGAGAAATATAAAGTAAAAGACTGGATAATCCAGTCATGCTCTCACAGGGAAAAGCAAGAAATCTATAAGAAAAGTTGTAATTAAACTAAAATTACTCAAGAAAGAAACAAGCATACCTAGAAAAGGAAATAATCAGCAGAAGTCTAACTAAAACCCAGGTCTTCTCACTTCAAATCCAGGTAAAATGTTTCTGTGTTTTCTGTGATAGAGTCCTAAGTTCTAAGGTTCATGTAGGAAACTGTCATAACTTTCCATGATATATTCTTGTAACATGATCCAACAAAAGGTATAAGGTGAAGGGATCATTCTTGGGAATTTTTTTAAGAAGTCATAAACATATTATATGACATGTATTATGAAAATATAGCTCAAAGTAATTTTAAAGAAAGACAAAGGTTATCTTTATGAAAAAATTCATCAGTAAGTGTCTAATAAGTAAATTATTGCTTTTTCCCTAAAATATTTTTAATTTATGTTTTCTGTCATAGAAATAAAATTAATATATGATTTGCTCTTTCATGTCATGCATGCTAATGTCAGATGGGATTAAAAAGTTTAGAAGAGTGAAATATTGACTCAGTGGTCACATTAACCAGTTCCAAACCCAATAAATCACAGCAATGGATGTTAGAGCTGTTTATTATTCAAGGTAGCAGTGGTCAAGAAGGTGACAATGACAATTTTTCATAAATATAAACTTCACGTATGATTTCTTCCGCAATTTCAAGTGAATCCAGTCCTTTCAATAACAAATGGGGAAAACCTAGCTCCAAAAGTAAACTATGTATAGTTTGTTAACAAGTACCCAAAATATCTGATTTTGACAATAAAAGGCCCATTTCTCATAAAAAGTATGATGGGAAAATACTGGAATTGAATCCATTAAGTCACTTGAAAAGATATTCTACATAAACAGATTAGATCTGTTATCTGAACCAGGCTTATAGTTGTCACGGCTGCCAGTTTCTTTGGAAACTGGAGACCAGATCCTCCAGAACAGTCAGAAAAAAATATGAAAAACATACATTTCTCTTGCCCAATGAATTTTCATGGAATGTTCGGATTATTATACAACTCATTCAAATTAGTGATGTCACAGATACACTAGTTAAATGTAGGGTCTGAGGAGACCCTGCATGTGACTGATAGAGAAAAGGCTCCTTCATGTGTTTGTCAGCATTGGGGTCTGGGAGGATTGTAGAGGAAGAAATAAACAACATTCTGAACTTCTGTCATTAGTACCAATAATTACACAGAAATTGTTTCATGTCAAGGTGAATGATAAGGATTGGATTACACTTCTGACTGGACCAACCAAAAATATAAAAAACAATGATCTGATAGATACTGCACATCAGGCACTGAAAAATAGTAATCTCTGGGGAATGAATGAAAACAAGATAATCTCTAAAATCGCCCAAGCTTACTGCACTGAAAGAGTTTCCAGTATTGAAATTCCCTTCCCCAGTTTTGGGAGGGAAAACCTAGGAAAAGTCTGGCAAGTTTCTCGAGTTGAAGAGATGTAGCTTGTAGTTGAGGTGGGTTTAAGGATTCCACAGCAGCTAAATATCATAGGACAGAGTACCTGAGGAACTAACTGTATATAGAGAGCTCCAGAGATCAAAAGAAGGTCCTCCTTAAACACTCTGCCAAATACAGTCCAGTGCATGTATGTGAGGAAACTAGACTGGCAAAACAACCACCAGAAGGGATTAGAGGTAACAGTAAATAGTGTTCATATGTACTGTTTAATTAAAGTTTAATTAAAGTATTTCAAAGCAGGGAAAAGTGCCTGTTCCACTAGCCAGAATAAAACCCCTTATGAAGCACTGGGTAGAGGACACAGAAGGACCTTGCCGCAGAAGTGAGAAATAATTCATCCTATAATGAGCACTGCTTTTGTTCCTCCTAACAAATTTTAAAAACTAGGACCTGAAAGCCTCAAAATATTTCTACGCAATTTAATTGTCTCCCATAACACACCTTATAAGCAGTTTTAGGAATACAAAATATCCAGCACCCAACAAGGTAAAAATAACAATGTCTGGCATCCAAGTAAAGATTACCAGGCATACAGAAATTCAAGCAATTTAAAGAGGAGAAAAATAAATACTGAAACCCATCCAGATTTGATAGAGATGTTAAATCAGTAACCAACATTAGATAGATATATTCCATGTACACAAAAAAATTCAGTAGAGACATAGAAGATATAAAAGACCCAAACTAAACTTCTATTGATATAAACTGTAATATGTGAAAGAAAAATACAGTGGGTGATGTTAACAGCAGATTAGATGCTGCAGGAAAAACATCAGTAAACTTGAAGACACAGGAGAAGAAAGTATACAAGTTGTAACACAAAGAGAAAAAAGAATAATGAAAAGCTATTAGACCACCATCAACAGGGACAACTTGTGGCAACCAAAACATAAAAAGGGGGAGCGTAAAGGCCTGAACTGGAATATGGGAATAGAGAAAGTAAGCGGACTGAAGAAACTGGAATACTCTAAATATCAAACTTTCTTTTACATAAACTCAAGGGTAACCACTCAAAAAACATCCAAATCTGAAATATATACTGTAATAAAAGAAGAAACAGAGGGAAACATCATAGAATACTACCACACAGAAATAACAGACAACAACAAAAAGGCAAAGAAACAATGGAAAAGTTATTCAGAACATCAGAGAGCTGAGGGACAATCAGTGAGCTGAGGGACAATATCAATTGCCCTAATATGTATGTTAGAGTTCTCAAAACAGGATGTATATTTGAATAAATAATGGCTAAAAAATTCCAGATTTGATGAAAAATATATACAAACAATTCCAAAAACTCAATAAACCCCAAGGACAATAAAAAATAAAACTATACCACTCACAAGACTAGTAATAGTGTGAAAATCTTAAAAGTAGCCAGAGGAGAAAAGACTTGTTATATACAAGGGAACGATAACAAGAAGTGCAGATTTCTTGTCAGATGCAATGCAAGTGAGAAGATAGTGGGGGGACATTTTTAAAGTAGTGAAACAAAAACTGTCACCTATAAATCTATACCGAGCAAAAATATAACAAGCAAACTTGCACTATAAAATATGTAAAAGAAATTATTTTATGCAGAAGAAAAATAATAAGAAATAAGAATGTGGACATATATAAAGAGGAACATGAGAAATGATAATACATAAGTAAATTTTCTTTTTATTTATTAAAAATATTAAAAATAGAATTGACCCGTTTAAACAAATATAATAACAGTATATATGGGATTTATAACATGAATAAAAGTAAACCAAAATGTGTGACAATAACAGCACAAATGTTGGGAAGGTTGAAATTGTAGTTTATCATTGAACGGCTCTTATACTACATAAGAAGTGGTATGATACCACTTAAATTTGAATTAATGATGCCCTAAAGCAACTATCAAGTTACCAAAATAGTTTGTTGTAAGTTAGCGAGAGATAAAATAAAATAAGAAATTTTAATTTATATATAAAAAAAGAGAAAAGAAGTGAATAAATCAAAAATAGAAAAAATGGAGACACAATAGATCTCAACTTAAAAATATTGATAGTCATGTTAAATGGAAATGGTCTAAATTAAAAGTAGAGACTGCACATAAGGGAGAATGATGGAGTAGAAAGTACGAGGAATCGGTCTCCCTATCTAGACAACAATTGTACTGGCAGAAACTGTCTAAAGTAATTATTTCAGAACTCTGGAGTTTACTTGAAGACTCAAAGCTTCCAGAAGAAAGCTGGACTGAAAAATCAGTTAATATTGGTCAAATTCAAGCCTTCAGTGTGGTAATAGCTACCCATCCCCCTTTCTCCAGCCGCACGTCAGGCAGCAGTGTGGATAGCAACCTGCATTCTTGTTTTGGCTTGCTGGAGCCAAAGTGGGCAATAAGCACCTTCTCCCCCAAATATCAGTGTTAGTATTTGAATTGCAGATTGCTGCTTATGGTCACTGTAAAGCAGGTTCAGGGTCATTTTTTTAACCTCCACTGACTGAAACAGCTTCCAGGACATTTAAAAGAGCCACAACTGTTTTTTTGGGTGTTTTTCTGAGGTGGGCACTCAAGAACAATCATGTCCGTAGAGGAATTTAGAAAGGTACCATACATGCCTAGTTAAAGATGCAGTCAGCATAAACCAGGGAAGACCTTAGGTTTTCACTTCAGGCTGATCCCCAAACAAGATACCCTATAGCAGTTCAAAACAAAACAAAACAAAACAAAAGAACCCAAAGCATATCCTGAGTCTGATTTTCAGAGTTAACCCATTATAATATTGAAATGTCTGGTTTTCAACAAAATATCACAAGGCATGCAAAGAAACAGGAAAATGTGACCTATTCAAAGGCACAAAATAAGTTGATAGAAACCATACTGGAAGACACACAGACAAAGGCTTTTAAAAAATGACTTTAAAGATGCTCAAAAAACCAAACAAAGCCACAGACAAAGGCAAGAAAAATAATTATAAATGAAATGAGAATGTCAGTAAAGATAGAAATTACAAAAAAGAAACCCCCTTATAAATTTCTAGTGCTGAAAAATACAATAATGAAATGAAAAATACACTAAAGGGGTTCAAAAGCAGATTTGAGGAGGCAGAGGAAGCAATCAGTGAACTTAAAAATAAGACAATTAAAATTATCAAGTCTGAGAAACAACAAAAAGATGAAACTAAAATGAACCTGTGGGTCACCATCAAGTGAATTGACAAATGCATTGTGGGAGTCCCAGAAGAGAAAGGGGCAGAGAGAATATCTGAAAAAATAAAGGCTGGAAACAAATACAATAAAAATCATGGATCTTCAAGAAGCTTATAAATTCAAGAAGATTTGTGCTGAGAGAAATTATAATCAAACTGTCTAAAGCCAAAGAAAGAATCTTGAAAACAGCAAGAGAAAAATGACTCACTGCTTACATGTAATCCTCAGTAAGATTATCAGCTAATTTCTCATCAGAAATCTTGGAGTCCAGAGTCAGTGGGTTGATATATACAAAGTACTAAAAGAAAACAACTGTCAACGAAGAATTCTATATCTGGCAAAAACCATCCTTCAAAAATGAGGGAGAAATTAAGATACACCCAGATAAACAAACAAACAAACAAAAAATGAAGGAGTTCATTACTACTAGTCCTGCCCGCAATTCTGGACTACAAAAGAAATTATATTCTCTGACAATGAGATTAAATTAAAATAAAATAAGAAGTATTTCTGAAAATTCCTCAAATATTTGGAAACCAAATAAAAAAAGCCAATGAATGAAAGAGGAAACTCAAATGGAAATTAAAAAGTCTTTCGAACTGACTGAAAAATAAAACATACCATATCAAAATTTGTAGAATGCTGTTAATCTAGTATTTAGGTGGAAATTTGGGTTTTTTTAAATACAAGTATTTCTAAATACCAGTATTAGGAAAGAAGAATAATCTCAAATAAGTGACTTGAATTTCCACCTTTAGAATAGCAACAGAGAGGAGAAATACCGTAAATTAAACCCAAAGTTTTAAGTCAATTAAACACACACACACACACACACACACACAAAAAAAAAAAAAAAATAGAAGAAAGGAAATTAAAAACATCTGTGTTGAAATTAATGACTGGAAAATCAATAGAGAAAAACAAGGACTAGTTCTTTGAGTAGATGATAAATTGATAAACTCTACCTGGACAGAACAGGGGGAAAAAAAGAAAGCACAAATTACTAATCTCTGGAATAATTAAATAACATCATTACAGATTCTCCAGATATTCAAAGAAAAATAAATAAATATTAACAACTTTATGCAAATAAATTTGACATCTTACATGCAAAGGCAAATTCCCCGAAACACACAAACTACCAAAACTCATTCAAGAAGAAATAATCTGAGTAGTGAGGATGTAGAAGAACCAGAACTCTCACATTACAACATGGCTAAATCTTAAAAGAACTAAGCAGAGTGAAAGAAACTATATCTGGTCTCTCCCCGCAGGCAAATAACAACAGTCATCACCATCATCATCTGTATGAGTTCATTTATCTAAAATCCTAGAAAATGTAAACTAATTTAGTTACAAATTGCACATCAGTGGTAACCTGGGAATGGGATGAGAAGAGGATGAAGGAAAGGAGAGAGTACAATCATAAAGTGTGTGATGGAAGTTTTAGGTTTGATGGGTATGTTCATTGTCTTTATTGTGGTGATGGTTTCATGAGTGGGTTTATGTCAAAACTTATCAAATTGTACACTTTAAATATATACAGTTTATTGCATGTCAATTATACATAAAGAAAGCAAGTGAGAAAAACAATTACACTTCTTACATCAATGAGTAACTAACAAGTTTATGAAAACCTTTGTCAACTTTTTTCAAGAAGCTTCTTTAGAAAAATTATGAAAGAGAAAATCAAAGTATCTTGGTTCTCATTTTTCAGAGCTAATCTCGCATTCCTGAGTCAGAGTTGCTTAGAACTGAAAAGCAGATACTATAGCAGAAGTTACTGCGTAAGCAACACTCTGAACTGTAATAAGCCAAGCAGTTATGAGGCAATATTGTTCACTATATTTATTCTCAAAGTACTTTACAAGTCAGCTCAATCAGTTTATTTACAACCAAACTAAAAAATTAATGAGGTGTTGCTGCAATCAATTAAAATCCAGACCATGGATGAAAATCTTAACTTTAATAAACAAGATGGTCACATATTCCAATAAAATGTTTGATAGCTAAATAATCGTTATGTTCCAAAATGCCGTTTCTCAAAAGATCGCTTTAGATTTACTTTTTTATAAGCTGCGATCTTAGCTTAAAGAAACAGTCCATCTTTCTACCACAAGAAATTCCACCATCATTAATTTGCTATTAATTTTTAAAGTTGAAAGAATCTAAATGTACCATCCAAACATAGTTTGTAATATATTCATTAACACCAATCATTTGGAGCAAATTTAGAAAAATGTAACTTCACACCATGTCTAATCTTTATTCCTGTTCACATTGTGAAAGTTTAAATGTAAAATGAGCTGTTTGTTTCACCTAGCAAGTATTCACTGGAGCCTGGAGCGTGCTAGGCACAGTTCCAGATGCAGAAGGAACACAAAGAAAAATTAGATATAGTTCCTGCCTTTCATTGCTAGGCGAATCCTCTAACACTGCTCTTTGCCCAGACCCAAATGCTATGTATCCAAAAGGACTAGCTCAGTCCACCTCCATTAGATCCACACCAATGGGCTGCCTCGTGTTGCTATGAATACAGATGTCCATCACATCGGCTTAAATTATAGAGTCCGTGGACTTCTATGTGAGACAGAGCAAAGGCTGAGTCAAGAAAAAATCATTTTGGAATGTGATAGTCTGAAGGAATTGATTATAAATATTCGAGGAAGGCAGTGGAAACATCAGTATGGGCTTACTATTTTAGAAGGTGGTTATATAGGTAACAGTGCACAAGCTATGGAGTCAGACAGAACTAGGCTTAAATCCTGGTTCTGCCATTTTAATAAATATGTGGCCTTGATGTGTTATTCAACATCTGTAAATTTTTGGGTTTTAAAAGATTTTTATTAAAATATAGCTAACATACAATATCATATTAGTTTCAGGTGTACACCACAGTTACTCAACATTTATATACCTAAAGAAGAGATCACCATGATAAGTCCAGGAACCATCTGACACCATACCATGCTATCACAATATGATTGATTATATTCCCTATGCTGTACTTTACATCCCTACAACTTATTTATTTTATACCTAGAAATCTGAACCTTTTATCCCCCTTCATATTTTCCCCTCATTTTTAATTTTTCAATTAGAGTTGACATTCAATATTATTTCAGGTGTACTGCATAGTGGTTAAACATTTATATAATTTAAGATGTGATCCCCCTGACGAGACTAGTACCCACCTGGCACTATACATAGTTATTACCATATTATTGATTACATTCCCTATGCTTTGCTTTACATCCCCATGACTACTTTGTAACTACTAATTTGTACACCTTAATCCCTTCAAGTTTTTCACCCTGTCCCATAAACCCCCTCCTATTTATTACCCCGATAAATCTAGTACCCTTCTGAAACCATACATAGTTATTGTAATATTATTGACTATATTCCTTATGCTATACCCATGACTACCGTGTAACAACCAATTTGTACCTCAATATCCTTTCCCCTTTCTTACCCCTCCCCCCCCACACACACACAAGCCATGTGGGCTTGCAAGTCTATTTCCTTCACCAGGTAGGGAAGTTTTCCATTATTATTTCTTCAAATAAGTTTGTATTTCATTGCTCTGTCTCTTCTCTTTCTGATACCCCTATGATGCGAATGTTGATATGCTTGATGTTGTCCCAGAGGCCCCTTAAACTACCTGGATTCTTTTCTCTTTTTGCTATTCTGATTGGGTATTTTCTGCTCCCTCATCTTCTAAATTGCTGATTCGATCCTCTGCTTCATCTAATATACTGCTGATTCCCTGTAATGTAGTCTTCATTTCAGTTATTGTATTCTTTATTTCTGACTTTTTAAATATTTTCTATCTCCATTTTTATGTTTCCTATCTCTTTGTGGAAGTTCTCCCTGAGATCACTAAACAGTCTTATAACCAGTGTTTTGAATTCTGCATCTGGTAGATTGCTTGTCTCCATTTTGTTTAGTTCTTTTTCTGGAGTTTTGCTCTGTTCTTTTATTTGGGACACATTTCTTTGTCTCCCCATTTTGGCTGCCTCCCTGTGTTTGTTTCTTTGCATTAAGTATATCTGCTATGTCTCCCTGTCTTAGCAGAGTGTTCTTATGCAGTAGGTGTCCTGTGGGTCTCCCTGGTCACCAGAGCCAGGTCCTGCAGGTGTGTCCCTCGTGTAGGTTGTGTGTGCCCTCCTGTTGTAGTTGAGCCTTGATTGTTGTTTTCAGGTCATATAAGAGGGACTGACACTCAGGCTGATTCGTTGTGAGGACTAGCCGTGACTACAGTGGATCAGTTGTGGTGCAGGGGCTGACCCAACAGAGCAGGATTCACTTTAGCAGGGCTCTAATGCCTGCCCAGTCTGCCCTTCAGGTGTGTAGTTCTTGGAAGTGGTCAGCTGATGCTCCTGGGAGGGACCTGCTGCAGGCCAAGTTCAGCCTCCTCTTGTGCCCTGTCTAGGGCCACCTGGCATAAGCCACAAAGCAACCCACAGATGGCCACCACCCATTCTGGGATTGGAGGTGCCTCAAGAGGCCCAGCCATGAACCGAGGACTAGTGCCAGCCTTAGGGCTACTCAGCAAGAGGTACGGGGCATGCTGAAACCAAATGCTACGTGTTTGGGTTTTGTGAACCTCTGAGAGATTTTAGAAAAGTCACAGCATGAGCCAACATAGGTCATTTGTATGGAAAAGCCCCAGGAAGAGGTTTGGGTGTGCCTACAAGTTGGATGGGGTGGGGTTTCAGGGAATAATGAGGGGAGGGTGTGGGGAGCCATTATTTACTGTTGCTCTGAAGTCTGGTGGTCTGGCTCAATTTATGGCTAAGGCCTTATCTCTGCAATAAAAACCTTGAGAGTGTTTTTGCAAGTTGCTTAGGAATGAGGGGGGAGTGGCCGTTTCCCCAGACACAGATAACTGGTGACTATCAGGATAATTGGTAGTCTCTTTCTTGTGGTAATTACTTTGGAGAAGTTTTGTAGTGATTTGTAGTTTCTTTGAAAAAGTTAGAAAATTTACTCTCTGTAAGATAACACAAGCCAGTGAATGTTAAACTGCACGTACCTAAAGGATATAAATTGGTGAAGGAAAATAAAGAAAGCGCTCCACCATCAGTGGAGACCGGCCGCATCATCATATGTGTGTGTGTCTCTTTTTGCATTCCCGCTCCCCCTTCCAGGTACCGTTCGACTCGTGGCGGCTGGACCGTCACACTTGGCGCCCGAACGTGGGGCCTGGACACGGGGGTAACAGCGAGGAACACCGTGTGGATAGGGCCCGGCTCGCAAAGAAGAGCTTATTTCATTGGATGCACGGTGAGTGAGACACGGTCCCCCTCGGTCGAATGAGTGTGTGAGTGATTGTTTTCATTGTGTGAAAGAAGGGCCGAGGTTAGGGAAAAGAGATGGGTCACGCTAGCAGCAAGGACCTTTATGTGAGAGGATTGAAGAAATTACTTGCCGCCCGTGGCAGCAGGGTGAGCAGAGAACAGTTAGATAAATTTTTAGAATTCGTAAAAGAAGTTTGCCCTTGGTTTCCAGATGAAGGTACCGTCAGCCTGGAAACTTGGGAAAAAGTTGGAGAAAGAGTGCAGGATTATTATACTGCCCACGGACCTCAGCGGGTCCCGGTAGAAACATTCGGATTATGGGCATTAATCAGGGACTGTTTGAATCTTAGATATAAAAGTTGTAAGTTAGAAAATGTAAAACAGGCAGGGAATGAGAGACTTCCCGTATCAGCCACCTCTCCGGAGGAAGGAGAGGAGGGGGAGGGAGCTCCCATGCAGGGTAAAGCTCATATGCATAATAAAGAGCTTGCTAGCCAGAAATTACCTGACGAACAGCTGGAAAATTTAGATATGCAAGATCAAGAGGGCTTGGAAGAGGCTGCAGCAGAAAATGATAGTGAAAAATATCCCCCAGTAGTAGCTGCAGCTCAAGAGAGCAGAGAGCCCGCAGATCCGAATTATACACTTTCACAACAAACAGAAATTCTTCAGGGACAGCTAGTGAGGCTTAAGGTCAACAAAGAGGGAGAGAGTCGTCTCGGACCTCCCCAAGTGCCTTATACTGGGAAAAGGGTTTTCAGACCTCCCCTGATTGCTTACACCGGTCCATGGAATCCCGGGGGTAGGGATCCCCCTGTGAATAATTTCACTGCACCGCCTCTTGAGGAATCTCGCATATGGGATCCCCCATTCACCTACAGCGGTGATAATTCAACAAACTGACTTGGTAGAGTGGCTGTTTCTACCTAATAATTTTATCAAATCACTCCCAACTTATTTGGAATTAATTTCAGAGCTTGTTTTATGAGCTCACACTTAAGTTCTTTATTTAAACGGAATCTAAGCTGATAAGATAGTAGTCCCGTTTAAAAAACAACAAATTATACACTTAAATACCCATTCTAAAATCTGGCAAGTTGCTGTTTATGGATATTTTGAAATTATTAATAATCACTATCCAAAAAATAAATTGTTTCAATTCCTTCTAAAGACCAGTTGGATTCTCCCTAAGAGATTAAGTCCAGCTCCAATTTCAAAAGCTGTAACAGTTTTTACTGATGGGTCTAGTAAGGACAGGGCAGCGATAATAAGTAAAATAAATCAACAAGTCATTCAAACTAATTGCACCTCTGCACAGAGAGCAGAGTTACTTGCTGTATTAACTGCCTTATAGGATTATACTAAACCTTTAAATATTGTCTCTGATTCAGCTTATGTAGTTCACACAGTAAAAAACATTGAGACGGCGTTACTGTCTGATAACTCAAGCCCGTCTCTCCAGTTTCTTTTTAATCAGCTTCAACAGGTGGTCAAAAACCGACAATATCCATTCTTCATTACTCATATACGTGCTCACACCTCCCTATCGGGACAACTGACGCATGGCAATGCTGTTGCTGATTCATTGATTGCTAATGTTCTAATTACTGAGGCAACTGAGTTTCATTCTTTAACCCATACAAATGCTGCTGGCCTTCAAGCTCGTTTTCCTATTACTTACAAACAGGCCAGACATATAGTTCAAACTTGCCCAACGTGCCAAATTGTTAATGTTTCTCAAGAGTACAGCAGATCGCTTTTGGCATCCTTCTGCCAGCCCCCAGGCCTTGGTTAAATGGAAGGACCCACTTATGGGTTCAAGGCAAGGCCCAGACCCGGTCCTCATATGGGGCCGAGGATATGTTTGTGTTTTTCCACAGGATGCAGACAGTCCTCGGTGGCTGCCAGAAAGATTGGTGCGACATGTGGACCCTCTACCTACTGATGATGCTGATGACCCTCAGGAATACAACAGCTGATGGACACATGAAAATAAGAGACTGAGATTGAACACAGAGACTGTTCCATAAAAAGACTGTCCTGGCAATGCTTCTTTTCGTTATGACATTCCTGGAACGGACAGATATATTATTGACTGGTCGAGAAACAATCAGCCAGGATGGGCTCGGGACTTGATTGCTGGACTTTGGATTTCTGATGCACAATATCAACAAAATTCTTTATGGAAACTTATGGGAGTAATGGATGAGGTTATTCAAATGGTTGAGTTTTGTAAATCAGGTACTCCTTGTACTCCTGTAACTGTTTTAGAAGATGGAACTAGAGACTGGTCTACTATTACTAAAACTGTTAATGTATCTGCTTGTGTTCCTTCTCCTTATGCATTATTGATTGGAAATGTTAATGTAAATTTTATAGAAAATCAGTTTCATGTATCTTGCAATAATTGTTCTCTTGCAAATTGTATTTCGTGGGTGCCCCTAGGAACTCAAGTTATGGTTCTTAAGCAACCTTCATTTGTTATGCTTCCTGTTAATATTTCTGGACCATGGTATGCAGAGAGAAGTTTGCAAGTTTTTAAAGAAATTGAGTATGCCTTAAGCAGGCAAAAACGGTTTGTTGGACTTTTAATTGCAGGAATTATGGCTTTGGTCACTGTTATTGCAACTGCTGCTACAGCAGCTGTAGCTCTTTCTCAAACTATTCAAAATGCTCATTATGTTAATACTCTTACAAAGAATGTTACTTTGGCTTTAGGGACTCAAGAAGATATTGATATAAAATTGGAGCAAAAGGTAAATGCCCTTTATGATACAGTTCAGTACATGGGAGATGTGATTCAGAGTTTAAAAGTTAGATCTCATTTGGAGTGTCATTCAGAATATCATTGGATATGTGTCACTTCTAAAAAGTATAATCAAAGTCAATATAATTGGAATCGGGTTCGTTTACATCTTCAAGGAATTTGGCATGATTCTAATGTATCTCTAGATATGCTTCAGCTTCATAATGAGATTAAAAGTATAAAAGAAGCTGAGCCATTAAAATTTGATGCCGCCCAGGCTGCTTCAGAATTTATTGATGTTCTTAAAAATGCTATACCTTCTATACCAAATCTCACTCATTCTATTTTGATTTTTCTAACATTAAGCATCTGTGTCTGTGTGATTCTGTGCTTACTTCCCATCCTCATTAAGCATTTCATTAATCAAATGCTAGAGTTGCGAGCTGACCTTCATCAGCTTAAACTTAAGACAAGGCCTTGATTCCCTCTCCCCGCTGTGCTCAATGGGACGGGTTAGCCAAAGACGGGTAAGTCTTAAGGAGCCTTTCAACACCTAAGACAGGACTTGTATCGCACAATACAGGCGCCGATGACGGGCAAGTTGATAAGGTTATCCTGGGACGCCTAAGCCAGGCGCCGTCACCTTGTTTTTTTTTTTTATATTAAAATTCTGCAGCTTTAAAACAAAAAAGGGGGAGATGTGGGGAGCCATTATTTACTGTTGCTCTGAAGTCTGGTGGTCTGGCTCAATTTATGGCTAAGGCCTTATCTCTGCAATAAAAACCTTGAGAGTGTTTTTGCAAGTTGCTTAGGAATGAGGGGGGAGTGGCCGTTTCCCCAGACACAGATAACTGGTGACTATCAGGATAATTGGTAGTCTCTTTCTTGTGGTAATTACTTTGGAGAAGTTTTGTAGTGATTTGTAGTTTCTTTGAAAAAGTTAGAAAATTTACTCTCTGTAAGATAACACAAGCCAGTGAATGTTAAACTGCACGTACCTAAAGGATATAAATTGGTGAAGGAAAATAAAGAAAGCGCTCCACCATCAGTGGAGACCGGCCGCATCATCATATGTGTGTGTGTCTCTTTTTGCATTCCCGCTCCCCCTTCCAGGTACCGTTCGACTCGTGGCGGCTGGACCGTCACAGGAGGGCTAACAAATGCTGTCAGCCAGGTGTGGAGACTCAGATATGGCAGCTACCTAAGGCTCCATGCTTGGACGGGCAGGGATCAAGAGAAAAACGACTTCTGTCAGCTCCTCCGTCCAGGAGAAAGCTGCCCCTCCAGCTCTCACCCTGAAGCTAGATAATTCAGTTGCTCCCCGTTTGTCCCTGGCACCTTTCAAGCTGCTGCCCCAGAGCTGGAGCTCAGAGTGAGTGAGTCTTTCAGCAAGTAAGTCTGTGCATGGACTCTTTAAAAGGAGCACCTAGGCCTCAAGCAGCTCTTCGTCTCACTCAGCCACAGTCCCCACTGGTTTTCACAGCCAGAAGTTATGGGGATTTCTCTTCTGTGGAGCCAGTTGTAACACTGGGACCCCTCACTCCTCAGGTGGGAACCTCCACAGCCAACATATCCCTCCTGATTTTTACCTGCCACACGCAGGTATGGGACCAGCCCATTCCACATCTCTGCCTCTCCTACCAGTCTCGACATGGCTTCTTCTGTATGTCCTTAGTTACAGGACTTCTGTTCAGCTAGACCAGGTGCTTTTCAATGATGGTTGTTTTGTAGTTTAGTTGTAATTTTGATGTGGTGGTGAGAGGGGATAAGCACAGCATTTAACTACTCCACCAGGTGTCATAAATCTCAGTTTTTGTCTTTGAAGAAACGGGCATAAAAATAATAGTACCTATCTTCTACGGTTATTATAAAAATTAGATAAGAAATACAAAGTACTAAACAAAGTGTCTTGAACAAAGTAATTGACCATAAATGATAGCTATTTCTAAGCCAAGTAAAAAGCAGCCACAATTATTTTGCCTAAAACCAAAATTCTTGTTTGAACTCAAAGTTTACAAAGAAAATATGTGAAAGACTATGCTTACATATTATTGGTAAAGTTCGAAATAAAGGATTGAATAACTAATAGGACAACTTATTTAACAAATTTATTTAATAAGTACCTCTTTATAGTTCTTGCTACATGCTAGAAATTGTTTTGTAAAAATATTAACTCATTTAATATTCATGACAAACCTATGGGGAAAATATTATTATTAAAATTATCCCCATTATATATATATATGTGTGTGTGTGTGTATTTATATATAAATATTTATAAATATATATATATATATTAAACTTAGGTTTGCTTAGGGAACATGTTTTGTTTTATAGAAAGAATACCAAGAAATAGAATTAAATAGTACTAAAATTTCCTAAGGCCAGGACTGATTTTCTGTATCAGTAACACAATAACAATGATGGTGGTGACTTTTACGGGAGGATGATAGAAGAGTTATTTATTGGAGTGGATTTTACTAAACTACTAGATGCCATATAACCTGAAAATCAGCAGGCACAGAAGAATATTATTACTTATCATCTCTCACATATAACAGCTTATCAAATTTAAAAAATCACACTGTGTATGCTTGATACACACACACACACACACACACACACACACACACAGACGCACGCCAGAAGGAAAGTAGAAGTAACAGTTCTAAACTGCCTCCTGATCACCAGGTATAGGCAGACCTTATGTGCATCGTCTCATCAGTATTCACCACAGCACTCTGGAGCAGATATAGCAGCCCCACGTATAAAACTAGTCCCCTCCAAATTAAGAAACATTACCCAAAGACTCAACAAAAGGAGTAAACTTGGTCCCCAAGAACTATATTGAATATGAACTGAAATTTCTAATTTCTTTAAAGTGAAAACTATTTACTAGTTTAACCATGTTTAGTTTAACCATCAGGAATAAAACTATTTTTGAATAGTTTTCGAAATGAATAAACTTAAAATCATAATTTTTCTCAAGGAAAACTAAATATTTGCCAACATCACAATTAAGGAAACACATATACTATAGCCTCTTTTGTTTCTTGCTGAACTGGATATTTAATAACTGGAGGACATGTACCACATAGTGAGGCAGGGGGACTGCATTAAATTCGACAGTGAACTTTCTAGGAAATTATTTTCAAGTACATCTTGCAGCCAGCGGCCACATCTGGTGCTAGAAGTTCTAGAAAAACCTAAACAACTTATGCATTATTTTGATATACAAGGAGACAAAATGCAAGAGTTTTAGGATACAGAGACAGAAAACCATCTCAGATAGGATTTCTTGAAAGCCCACTGTGTGATTAGCAGAGTTAGAATCTGAGAGTGCTGAGACCCCAAACCAGAACCTAGTGGGGAGATACATCTATAAACAGATTGTTATACTCTACTGCAACAAACAGTAGGAAGCAAGTTTGCACAGGGAAACTACCCAGAAGATAATTCTTGTTCCTCACAGAAGGAAACATGGAAGTTTCCAGAATGAGGTGCTCATGCTAAGCTTTGAGGGACGAGTAGGAGTGAGTGAGATGACAAAGCAGAGGAAGGACATTTCCAGTGGAGGAAACAGGACAAGGAATAGAGTAGCTGACTGCGCTCAGGGAACTACCTGTGTGATGTTAGATGAAGCTTCAATCTTTAGACATAGGCAAGTGGGTTTGAATAAGAAAAATGTTTTATGTGTGTTAACATGATGATGACAACAACAAAATCAGTTTCCTACAATAAGCACCCCTCTTTGCCAAGCACTGGATATGCATTCTTCTATTTAATACAATGTAGTGCTCTGAGACAGGCACTATTTTCATCCCTATTTTGTAGATGAAGAAACACAAGCACAGATGTTAGTTAATGTTGTGCCCAGGTGGTCTGTCTAGAAAGTAGCAGGGCCAAGATTCAACCCTGAGACGTGGAACTCCAGAGAATGGGCCTGCAAGCATTAGCATAATCCCCTTGATAACACCTTATGAGAGAGTGGACCCTACTTTACCTTTGATGGCAGGGACAGCACTTTGTCTGAAAGGTCCTGACCTGTTGTGACACGTGTGCAAGTGAGCTGCTCTTGTAGATATGAACACTCTTGAATGAGTCTGTTCTGTTAGGTAAACCAGGGGCATTCTAGGTTCCCACAGAGAAGAGGGCAGATTTTCCACGAAGACTCTTCCTGGGACATGTCCTCAATGGGCAAATGGTGAGAAATCACAATATTTAATCGTGGCTGAAACTCTGGTTGAGGATTCTAGATCTCTGGGTTAGACAGACGACTTTTGCAAAGGCTTATCTGCCTGGTAGGAAGCAGTAGTTGCTTTTGTACACAGTGCCAGGTGTCATGATTGGGTAGGATATCCCATTTCCCAGGGATCCTGGGTCCACAATATTACCCACTTACAGCCTCAAGGTTGTACCAAGTTATCCAAATGGGCTCAGGGGTTCAAATATTCATATTCTACTGATTTTCCATTTATCTGTGGAAAGTCAATTAGTTTCTCTTTTAGCTCCTATTTTTCACCTTTCAGATGAGCTCGATGAACTCTCTCTGAAACCTGCAGAACAAGTCACTTGATCATTGAGAATCTTTTCAGAATGAAACCAAAAATTTGGTTATCATTATATCATCTACCTACTCTACAAATTAAACAACTCTATAGATTAACTGCCAGTGCCATCTTAAAAAAAAAAAAGTAAAGGGAAATCGTTAACTTGTTTAGGTTAACTTACATTCCTTAGCATTAAAATGACCTGCTTTACATTTGTTTTTCCCCACACACTGGACTGCTTTCAGATAAAGTTCTTGCCAACTGGTCTCCATTAAAAACAATTTAGTCTTTCTGAACTGTTTCTGTTACTAAATCTCAGTTCGCGCTAATGCAGGACAAGGCACACCACAGCAATCCTGGGCTAAAATGCAAAAGTGCATTCATTTAAATAACCTGGATTATATAACCATTTTCAAAGCAAATTGCAGCAGGCCTATCAGAAGAACTGAGTGCATTGTTTCATGTTCTAAAGGACCCACTGGCTTCTTCAAACTACAAGAAAAAGACATACAGCATTGAGGCCTTTGTTACTTTTTACATATTATTGACATTTTTATGACTAGTATAAAAATAATATAAATATAATAAATGATATTGTACTTTTAATATTTGTTTTTGTAAGATTTTTCTCACTTGTCATGGAATAGTTAATGGGTGGTGCTGGAGTTCTAAGCTTTCCTTTTGCTTTTTGACAATGCTTTAACACTGAAATAAACAAAGTTTTCCTTTACTAAACATAATACGTTTGTTTATCCTCATGATTTATTGAAATAGACATAAAAAGGGTAACATACGACAAATTGTTGTGTATTTATTTAACAAGAGAATTCTACTTTCATAGAGAATGGTCCAAGAATCTCTCCAATTTCTTCCTACCCCTTCATTTACTAATCTCACAATTTAAGGTGAAAAAAACAGCAAGACAATAAATTGAATTTGAGTAAACAAGTGTAATCCCAGCAGAAACTCCTGTTAAGGCTTTAGAGAATGTTTAGGAGTTTGAATACAAGCCAGGTGAGATTAGAAGATATAATTTAAAGAATTTTTAGTTACATTCTCATCTCAAAGCTTAACGTACACAAAATGTTCATTAATAGGGCTGAGAAATATATTTATGAGTTCCAAGCGTCAACATCATGATTAAAAAAAAATAGGCATTTCAGTCTCCTGCCATACCTTTCACCATAGCCTAATCAGAATTTTTAATCTATGTAACTCAAGACTGCAAAACAAAGAACCCACCTTTTAGAATGTTTTTAATTGAGTTTACCTCAGAATTACTTTGGTACTGTCTTCATAAGGAAACAGTCAGTGGTGTACAGCCAAACTATTAAAATGGGTTTGTAATCTATGTTACTAAAAAGTAGAAGTTTATAGCATTCAAATGCATTTTAAGCCTTTAAGGTGTCTCACATTCATGATAATGCAGAATAAATCAGGTCCACCTGCCTTTGTCCCCATCCTCTAGCCAGTGCACCTTCTTTACATTTAATGCGAAAGTCCACAAGATACAAGTTGTCTAAGACTTCACACACATGGCCAGCCTTTCAGGTAGGAAAACAAGGGAGGATGTACACAAGTATAGTTGGAGAACTCTGAATACTAGCCACTACCTTTAACTCTTGCTTCATATTTTTCAAAATTTAAGGTGTTTGCTATCTACAGAGATTCCCTATGGAAATACAAAATGGAAGGCACTTTGAATAAGCCAAATGTTGTTTAGTTCACCATTTTTCTTAGGGATACCTGCCAAAATAATACTTGTAATAGAGCTCTACTCTATTAAACAAACTGTTGAATAGTACATTATCCACATTCTGTTATGTGGATTCGTTTTGAAACTTTATTTTGCTGGATCAACTACAGAAGAGTGGTCACTGATTTTTTATATGGCTATAATGTACTACAGAGTTTCAGATTTAGGAAGAATAGTCCTAGTTTCAGAGTGTCTTAGTGTTCCCATAACAATCAAATAATGAGCACTGAATTTTGTTTTGGAAAATATGGGCATGTGACTGCTATGTGCAAAAATGGATGGGGATCACTAATTCTCCTGTCAGTATCACTCCCCTGCTCCATCTCCATGTTCGTCCTAGTCTCCTGTCCATCTCATATATCTGCGGGTCCCTGCTCACCTTCTCCTGACCCTTCCCTGGCTAAATGTATTGGAAAGATTTCACCACAAGTCAGGATAGAGCTGGAAGGAAAGTGGAAGGAATGGCACCTCTTGGGGCCATTGGGTCAAAAGAGATCATCTAGAGAACAATAAACCCTAGATCTGTGCCACACCTGAAATTTGGGATTTCAATGTATAACACCTGCATGGTGAGGGAGTCACAAATAGGTAAGTTACAATGTTGGCCCAGGATCACTGAAATCCTGAGATCCCGCAGCAGAAGCAAGCACAGAACAGCTTTGTAGAGGCTCTTTCACAACAGAGAGAACAGGGGGTTGTGTCTTCCTCATCATGAGTGTTACTTGAATTCAGAAGTAATACAGGTGCTCATCTCAGCATTACTCAAGAGAGCTAAAATGAAGAACAATTTGAATCTACATGGTCAAAACTCAGGGATTTACTAAATTATAATATAGATACACAATCAAACACTTTACAACCTATGACAATCACATTAGAAGGATATTTCCTAACTTGAGAGAATGCAGAACTTGAATAAAGCAACTTATAAAACAGTATATGCATTATGATTCAAAGTTTGTTTAAAAAAAGTGCATATACCGTGTTTCCCTGAAAATAAGACTGGGTCTTATATTAAGGTATGCTTCAAAAGACGCATTAGGGCTTATGTTCAGGGGATGTCATCCTAAAAAAAATCATGCTAGGGCTTATTTTCGGGGAAACATGGCATGTGTAAGAAAAATGCTGGAAGACTATAGACCAAAAATAAACAGTATTTATTTCTGGGAAATATGACTACATTTTTTTACATTGTTTTTCTTTATTCTTTGTTACATTTTCCCAAATAATCACCAACAAACATGTTTCATACTAATGATAAACAAATCAATTCAATTTTTCTAAAAATAGTGATAATTCTCACCGGAGAGCCGATTTGAAAGCTTATGAGGAGATAAAAACTCTTTGGATTATTTTAAGACAGCTACATCCAAAGCTGTAATAGCCATAGCTGGAGTAGCTGTGGCTATGAAATGTGTACAAATGCCAATGCAAGATAATTTTTTTTGCTAGTTTGCACTTTTTCCTCCAACTCATAATTTGAAGTTAATAACAATGCACTGAAATTATGCTTTATGAAAAAGCTACTGTTTTATGTAAATTTTCAAGCTTTCTAGGACTAAAGTGCAATATTCTATCAGCACCAAGCTAATGGGGGGAAGGATCTCCAACAAGACAGTGTATGTGTCTTTGTATATTGCAGTGTAATCCAAACTGTCTACACCTTGATAAACAACATAACTTCTAATGATTTACTCTATGACATTATAGTAATGGGTCTTTTAAACTGTTTAAAGTGATTATGTACAAAATGTCTACAACAAGTTATATTATAATTTTAAGTTTCAGACAATTCAAATTAAAATAAATATAAGTTATTACACTATTAGAACTGAAATTATCCACACCATAGGTTGGCAAGCCAGGTTTACCATGTTTGGGGACAGATTGTGAGCTCATAATAGTTTTTACATTTTTAAATGGTTTGAAAAAAAATCAAAAGAAAAATAATATTTAATGAAATGTGAAAATAATATGAAATCAAAAGTTTGGTGTCCTTAAAGTTTTATTGGAAAACAGCCACACTCATAGTTTCAAGTATTACCCATGGCTGCTTTTGTACTATGATGGCTTCTTGAAAGAATTGTGACAGAGACCATAGGCATGTAAAGTATTAAAGTATTCACTAACTGATCTTTTACAGAAAACGTGTTTTCAAGGTAGTTCTAAATATTCTTTATTTTTCCTATTATCTGTCTCTAGATGACAGAAAAGATGTTCAAACCAGGGGTGGGGTGAAAGGGGACTACTGCCCTATAGAAGATATTTACATTTATAATTTATCATCTAAAAGTCAGCCTTCCAACAGTACGAAACATTTATTTATATATGTGTTCTATTAATAAACCAAACATTAAATATCTAAAAGTAGTCAAAGTATTCATTTAATCTAAAATTAAGATCTATATAAAAATTTAGTATTTATTCACTCCTGCCTAAAATAAATATTATGTAAATCTACACCATTAAAGAGGCTCTCTATTGAGTACAAATGACATAAAATTATAATATATTTAAAGTGTATAATTTCATGCTTTGATATAAGTAAACATTTTGAAATAGTTACCTCAATCAAGTTAATTAACATCAATCACCCCCTCACATAACCCCTTTTGTGAGTGTGTGTGAGATAGAATATTTAAGATCTACCCTCTTAGCAAATTTCAACTATTATTAATTATAGTGACCCTGCTGTACATTAGATCCTCTGAACTTACTCATCTTTCAAGTAAGTTCCTACCCTTTTACCAACCTCTCCCTATTTTCCCTACTCCACTGCCTTGGCAATCACCATTATATGAGGTCTGGCAATTAAGTCCACGAATGTATTGCAATGATGTTGCTAACCTTTTTTGATTTCAGAGGGATTATTCATTATGAATTTGTATCAACTGGATAAACAGTTAACCAAGTTTACTATTTGGAAAAGGCTGCATGAAAATGTTAGACGACCTGAATATTTTGCCAACAATTCATGGCTCTTGCATCACGACAATGCACCAGCTCACACGGCACTGTCTGTGAGGGAGTTTTCAGCCAGTAAACAAACAACTGTATTGGAACACCCTCCCTACTCACCTGACCTGGCCCCCAATGACTTCTTTCTTTGCCTGAAGACAAAAGGAAATATTGAAAGGAAAACATTTTGATGACATTCGGGACATCAAGGATAATATGACAATAGCTCTGATGGCCATTCCAGAAAAAGACTTCCAAAATTGCTTTGAAGGGTGGACTGGGTGCTGGTGTTGGTGCATAGCTTCCCAAGGGAAGTACTTCGAAGGTGACCATAGTGATATTCAGCAATGAGGTATGTAGTGCTTTTTCTAGGATAAGTTCACTAACTTAATTGTCAGATCTTGTACTCTCTGTTCCTATGAATTTTGCTTTTTCTGTTTAGATTCCATATATGTGATACCATACAGTATTTGTCTTTCTCTGTTTGACTTATATCACTTAGCACAAAGCCCTCAAGGTCCATCCATGTTGTCATAGATGGCAGGATTTCATTATTTTTTATGGCTGAATAATATTCCATTATATGTATATATACCAAATTTGCTTTATCCATCCATCCATCGACAGACACTTAGGTTGTCTATGTCTGAGCTCCTTAGTTTTAACGTGTCTGTGTAACATTCTTCTCTTTTTAGGCTGAATTATACTTGCTAATTATCCAGGTTAAATCATCTGGATTTAGAATTAGGTAGGTGGAGTGTGTGTGTGAGTGTGTGTGTTGGGTACTAACTTATTTTAATGAGTATAAGTGGTTTTGAGGCAGGATAGGTAGCCTAGGAAATTGGCAACACCTTCCAAGGTACAATGGGAGGTGCCTCATTCGTTACACAAGTAGCAAGTGGCTATATCCAGCACCTACATTTATGGAAAAACAAGAGCCAGTTCATCCAGCAAGGCGAATCTCTATGACCCAGACCTGACCTTTAGCTAATTTTAATGTCATTTGCATTATGATTACTACAACTCCAATCAGGCATCTGATGCCATGACAGTTCCGGATGAACCAAATAAGGAAGCAAAAGGGGGAAATGGAGGTCCCACCAAATGAAGGTCTCCTGGGGAAGAGATGAATGAACCACGACTCAAAGGGACATCGCTAATTTTCTCCCCAGGGAGGGATACATTGCACTAAATGGAACTTCTCAGCATGACTCATTCTCTGAGTTTGCCCAACTTTCTTCTCAAGTGTGTGCTTTCATTTTAAATAAATCACTTTCATGCTCCTGCATCTGCCTCACGTTTGAATTCTTCCTTGCATGGAGACAAGAGCCTGGTCACCACTGCTCAGGGTTGAATCCTCTCTTGAACATCCAGGTGAGCCTCTGGTGACAGTTTTCGGAATTGCCTTTTTTATTTTATTTTATTTTATTTTATTTTATTTTATTTTATTTTATTCTATTTTATTTTATTATTTTATTTTATTATTTTATTTTATTTTATTTTATCTTATTTTATTTTAGCATTTCATAAATACAGCCACAAATGAGCTTTTGTTATGACCAAATTTTACAATTTTTACAAATTTATTGATTATGAATCAATAAGAGTAAGGTGAGGGGGCTCACACACATTGTTTCTTCACATTAATTATCACATAAAGACTATATTAGTATCTCTTGAAAGAAGGATGCAAACTTATATTGTCAGCCTGATAGTATTCATGTATTTTAAAATATAGATTCCTCATTTCTCAACAAGAAGACCAAAATTACCAATACCACTTCCCAGAGACATCAGCTAATAACCAATGAATATTTAAATTTCCCCATTTAACTTAAAAAGTCTTTTAAGAGATTTGTCACTGAACCAGGATATGATCTACAGTCATATTTGTGCTAATTTTAGAGAAGACCGATCATTTGCCTTGTAGAATTCACATTCTGGATTTTACTGTTTTCCTGTGAAGTCATTTGTTACTTTTCTATCCTTTATATTTCCTATAAACTAGAGGATAGGTCTAAAGGCTTAAATTACGATGTTGTGTACTTCACTATGCAGCACATCAGGAAGTGTGAAATATTGAGCTATCTCAATTTTGGTTATGTCAGTTTTGATAACTGGTTAAGGTGTTGACCCCCATTGTAAAACTTTGATTTTTCTTTGCAATTGGCAAATAATCAGTGAAGTTATACTGTGTTATTATTGCAAACATCCTTCACTCCAGCAAACTTTTTAAACAATGGTTTAAGTTTGTGACTAGAAACAAGTATTTCATTAAGAATTGATAAATGGTAATTTTCTAGTTCTATTATTCCTTTCTCTTTCATTAGCTGGTATTATTCTGTAAAGAAGAGATTTCCCTCATTAACTGAGAATAGCCTAAAGTTTCTTCTAAAAAGTCAAAGTAAATGCTGGATTTTTTATATCTTTAACTCACATTTTCCACAGTACAGAGTTTGTTTAATAGTCGTTTCAGAGTAATGAGTTGGTGTAAATCTAATTTGAAGCAATTAGATTTCTTTTTCTCATCATGGACTCATGCATTTTTATTTTTTTTAATTTTTAGAATCAATTAGTTATTTATTAGTATTTTTTGATGCTCAATTTGTCCTCTGTTTGGCCCACGAGAGCTCCTTCTAGCTGGATGCTTGAACACATCATTATTATCTTTTGATGTCAAGTGTTCTTCCTGGATCTCTGTCCACAGCTGAGACCGTGTGTTGTTCCACTTGCTACAAACAACAGCTTCCCCTTTTTCCTGTCCCAACAGCATCTCCATGTGAGGAGATCTACTTCCTTCTAGACTGTGTCATCAATAGATTTAAAGTGCTGGACTCCCAACCCTACCAACTTTTTGCTTAACACATCAAGAAGAACCCCTGCAAACTCAAACAAGATCATAAAGGAGATCACCTCCTCTTGAAATGTCTTAAAGATTTCTCTTACCTTGCATAGTAGTCATTGGGTGGAACTGCTTCTTGAAAGAATTGGAACTGGTATAAATAGAGTCCAATCAAGTGTCCTGCGGTGAAAATAGCCAGCAGAACACAGAGACAGCTGAACAGCAAAGGATCGAATGTCCGGCACCAGGACCACCAGGTGCACAGACCCAAAAATACAAAGAAGTAGACAGAGGAGGTCAAAGATGGCAACATCATACCTAAGGAAGAAGGAATGCAATCATGAAAAATTGCATAGAACTAGAAAATCATTTACCACTCAGTAATTGCAAGTATTGAAGATTAAGTAGATTTCCTTCATGTACATTTAGGTATTGATCAGGTTTTTAAAATATTAATCACATTTTATTTACAAAATCAAAATTAATGCTATTTTTATTATGAAAAAGTCACACATGAAGTGATATTTGTAAATATGGGGAAATACCAGATGATGAAAAAATTCTACCTGTGGTGTTTGAGCCAAGTAAACATCTACATTTCATACCAGTAGAATTTGGCATATTTACTTGCATATTTCTGTCTTCTATTTCTCCCTAAAAGTTTTCAGGAATACTTGTATGTCCATTTCAACTTTCCCCAGTAGTATTTTTAAAATAATGATTTTTTTTTGTTTGTTTTTGCTTAACTAAGATTCATAATAATATTATGTCCATGACAGTTAAAGTCTCACTAAAACTTTGTCCTACTTGACAAAATTTGATTTGCTCTATCACCAAAAGAGGAAATGTAAAATGAATTCCTCTACAGGCATTTAAAAAACTTTTTTGGGGGGCATTTTGAAATGACTTCTCATTAAAATACTGGATTACATTTCTTGAGAAATTCTATTCTCCTTTCCACTTTTTAATTTTTTATTAAAAAGCAATTAAGTTGTTTCATTTTGTGAAATTTCAATTAAGCAGTATGGAATAAACTTCACAGTAGCTCTGAAACAATGGTGAACAGGGAAATGGAAGGAGAAAAAAAGATTAAGATAACAGTATATGGAACAAGCAGTCTGTAGCCAAAATTTAAAGGAAGTGAGTGTCTGTGCTGGAAGATTACAATCTAACTTAGGAAGAAAAATAGTAAATCCTGGAGAGTTAAATTACGACCACTAATGAATCAATGTAAACAGACATGGTTCTGGATTGCACATGTGCAGTTCTGGATGGGTACACTAAAATTGTTCATTGTAGCAGGTCACCATTCATAAACTCTGAGGGAGAATAGTTGTTTTACTGACCTACACATAGAAAATGACATCACTTAACAGATATGGAAAAAGATTGCTTTACAGAGGTTAACAAAAACCATCTTAAAACATAAAAAATAGAACTGCACCGGAAAAATTATTTATGTGTGTGGTTTGTACATGTGGCCACTTTTTTACAAAAGCTACAGTTATTATTTTGGTATCATGGAATAGAATTGCTCCCTTCTTTATTTTCTCTTCGACCATTTTCTTCTTTTTTTCATTCTTTGCTAAAGTAACACTGTGCTCCACGCAGTATTGGAAACTCTTACCTGATGAACCAAGTAAAATCGTCACAACAACTTTTCCAGCAGTGGTTATCATGTTGCCAATAAACTCCTTAAGCTTAGAAGCTACAAAGGCAAGCCTGCGGAAGATTTTTAATTTTGTGCTTTCTTCCATCTCGCCTTCAACACCATCTCCTGCATCTAAATCCTCTTCATAGATCAGTGCCTCTTCTGAATCTATTTTTTCTCCTCCAGCCTAAATAAAAAAAAAAAAAAAAAAAGAAAAAACAGAAAACACAGCAGTCCAGAACTCTGATTATATGGTTTGTAATTTATGGGTCAGTCAATGAGGTGATTTCACAAATCAGGGAAAAAAATGCAAACAACCACTTAAGTCCCCCAGGTCTCTGATAGTCTCTGTATAAACACAAGGAACTCTGATCTTTCTAGAATAAGTAAATAGAAAACATCACTAATCGTAGGGTCCCTAAGAGGATGTCATGAGCACGTTTTAGAGGCAGAACAAGAAACTGTCTCAAACATCTATTAATAATCTAAGTTTTCATCAACCTGGATTTGGTTCCTCAAATTTACTGAGTTACCAGAAAGATGACTGGAGGTCTGACTTTTAACTGAAAGGGTAGGTCAAATCAGTGCTTAGGAAATCCCTCTTCCTGAAGTTTATCTTTGTTCACTATTTTAGTATTTCCTGACTGCGGGAGGATGAGTGGTCTTGGGCTACTTGGCTAAATATGCAGTCACTTCCTATCTTATCCTTTTAGAGAATAATATACTAGACAGTTCAGCACCTCAGTACAATTATTAGAGATTTATGGAAGAAACACATGTACAGAACATACACATATTTTCATGTATTATTTTAAACTGAGTATACTAGGGTGCTTTTGTTTGTTTTGTTTTTAAATAATACATAGGAATTTTTTTTGACTAATTAGAATCTTTCTCTAGAAGGGTTAGGATATTTTTAAAGGAATTATAAATATAAACCATCACCTTAAGACAAAAGGAGGCTGTTTCAGATGCATGAAACTTTGTTTGCTTTTGCCCCTAGGCTGACAGACTTCCTGTCTTTTAGCCAGATTGGAAAAATTGCAGCTGGCGGCGGAGCCAGCAGGGTCTTCAGGCCCAGTTCAGACATCTATTTAAGGCTTAAAGAGTAGAGCCTGGCCTCTCTATTTATCCATTTGGAAGGTTCTTTTCTGGTCGACGTGTTCAAATACTTATATAATATTCACTGACAATATCTGAACCTCTAACAAAGCACAGGTTCACCAGAGGAAGGCAGGCATAGGAAGGACAATACAAAGTTCAAGTAAGTGCAGAGTGGCCTTGAGGACTCAGATCTTGTTTGCCTGGAAGGGTACAATCACTACTGACTTAAGTTGGCTGTTGAAGAAGCCAAGACTATAGGATATACCTCTACACACCTACACACACCCAAACACACACACACACATTTAATCCTGGGCTTATTCAAGTTTATGTGGCCATATTTGGTTCTACTGTATTCCATCATGATACATTTGTATTTTTTCCTGGAGGAAAAGAAATATCTCATATTTCTTCATTAAGATTTTTCTATCTGTTCAAGGCGTGGTGTGTGTTAGCATGTCTAGTAAGAGATATAGCAATACACATGTAAACAAGTAAAAAAAAAATAGCAAGCTGAATATCTCACAGTGATAAATGCTATTCAGAGAATTAAAATAGAGTAATGTGACTGTGAGTGGCAGGGTAGGTATTTCAGATTCTGAGGTCAGGGAGAGCCTCCCTCAGGAGGTAACATTTAAGTTAAGATCTGAATGTCACAAAGTCACCACCCATGTGAAAAATCTTAGGCAAGAGCATTCCAGGCAGAAAGAAGAGCTGGTCAAGGTTTCCTGGTGGGTCCAGAAAGAAGCCATGTGTTCCAAGACCTACTTTTTTTTCCATCTCTGGCTGGTAGTTCAGCCACCTACCTAAAGCCCACCTGTGGGGCAGACACTCACAACCTCCTCCCTGCTTTGGCTGTGGATAAGCTGCATATGCTGCGACACCAGGGAGAAGGATGGCCCCATCCATCCTCCCCTCTACCCTGTAGAACCTTGTGTTCCCTTTCTCTCGATCACCCCATGAACAAACATGCTTCAGCATCTCACTTTAGAAGAACACACACCTTCCAACCCACATTTGCCTCGCAAAGCAAAACTCGTTAAGAGTTGGCTAGCTGCATGGTGTCACTTTCCCCACACTTAATTTCTCGGGAACCCACTGTGACAGGACTTTGATTGCCAACCTTGCAACCTACTGAGGGGGTACAATGATGTGCTTCACACGGCAATCCCCAGGGAGACTGCAGCTAGGAGGTCATTGCTGTGGTCAAGGAGAGGTGAATAGCGGAGCGGAAGAGAGTTACGTGTCGTTTCAGTATGTTTTGGAGGTCGAGTCAGCAAGGCTACCTGGTATATTTGATGTGGAGGTAGGAGGAATAGAGGAGAATCGAAAACAGTTTCTATATTTTTGTCTTTCTTATAAGATGTGGACAACCTGGAGGGGGGCGGGTTGGAGGAATTCAATTCTGAGATTCTTTTCAGGCATACCTGTTGGAGGTGTCACCAGGGCAGCTAGAATAAGAATTTGGAGTGCTGGAGAGAGGTGGGAACTGACGAGGTGCATTTGAGGTTCACTGGCATATGGATGGTTTTTAAAGTCACAATGTTATGAGATTACCTGGAGAGGATACAGAAGTTCCACCTCTCAGGTGCTGCCACATCCTGGGACCAGTCTGTCTCCCCAGCCTAATCCTCATCTCTTTGCCTAGAAGCATCACATGCAGGAAGCCATATGGGAAACCCAGAATCCACAGGTTCTCCTTGTCTTGGGACATGCTAGTCCCTTCCCAGATCCTAAGGCCCTGGCTTACATGCTAGCTCTTCTTTCTGCCTGTTCCATCTCCTCTAAGCAGAGTTACTGAAGCGTATCAACCTAGTGACACCGCTGCTATGGCACCCACATTGCCATCCACAGAGCTGTTCCTTGGGCATCTGCTGCTTAATGTCCCCTCGCAATAGGTGAACAACACATTACAAATCCTCCTTGAAGAAGTAAGTTTGGCCCAAACCTTCAGTCACTGTACTTGAAAAAAGGAGACAGAGAGAACATAGCTAGAGCTGCCTGGGTCACAGAAACATGCTGGTAAGATTCATAATAAATGACTTATTATTCAATTATAGAATTGCTACGGATGTAGATTAAATCAAGTAGAAATCTCTTTGTGAGGTTAAACAAATGCATTTCCCTGACCCCTCTTAGGCGGGACTGGGGACACTGTGATTTTTATAAACATACCACTGCACTTGAGGTTTTTCATTGTTTTTGTACCAAAATCCCTGAGGCCCTCTGTTGGAAATGTTTTCCAAACCTGTCAAGCTGAGAGAGAGCCGAAAGTGAAACGGGTGTGACTCTGTAAGTCCCTACTGTCCAGGCTGGGACCAGAACACTCACGTCAGGCCAGCTTATTAACAGGTAGGATTCCTCCCCCTAAAAGATTTGTCTGGTGAAGTATAAACAATGACAATCTAGAAGAGCATCTACTCACTCCAACATATTTACTAACAAGCCGCCTTGTTGGAACACAACTTGATTCTGGCCTTGAAGCTAAGAAAGAGTAGCTGTAAATAAAGATTTAGTCCTCCTGGTTCCTGAGCTACCTCAGAAATTAAAGTCAAGAAGAACGCTTTACAGTTTAAAAAGCCCCATAAAATATTATTTATCATTATTGTACATGTCAAAATCTAAAACTTATTTGAAGAACTGTCAGTCCTTTAACTTGCTGTCTTTAAAAGTTCCTGACTTCAAAATGTGCCCACATGTATTATAGTAGTGTCTCTCATTTCATGAGAGGAAGCTCTAAGTGGTGTGGGCTCAGCTGCGTTCAGGTCAGACTATTCTTAAACTGGCGCAGGGTTTAAACACAGAGCAGCCTCTGCATCTCATCCCACAGCTGCCTCCCGAGAGCCCACCCCCACCAGTCATAGCATCAGCATTCATTTCCACTCAAATTTGGACAGGGAAGACACAATAAATTGTAGAACCCAAACATCCATATTTCTTTACCTCCAAGCACTAAAAGATTCAACCTAGGTTGGAATAAATACTAAGGATCGCCTGGGAATCTTTAAGAGGACAGATTACCAAGCTCCATCCAAAATTTCCTAAATCAGAAATTCCGAGAGTGAATCCAAGATCTGCATGAGTAAAGAGCTGCCACAGGTGACTCTGAAGCAGCTCGCCGAGAATCCACACACTGGCTGACATCTGCCACCACAGAGCCACTGAATCTACGTTCCGCTGATGAGGCAAAATCTGAAATATGTTGTTTGACTTGTATCTTAGGCAGGCTCCCTTAAATGGCAAATATATCGTAGTGATTTATCTGTGAAGCCCCTTTAGGTTTCAGTCAACCTTCAGATGTTAGACCAGAGCTTTTCATGTAGCTGAGTCTATTTTCCTCTTTGTGGTTAAAATCAAGCCATTAGAAACACTTCAATGGGCGTGCATCAAAGTCACATATAGTGAGTCAAAAGATCTGGGAGGCAAAATGAGCATTTTTTTCTAAAATACATTTTTCATGAGTTGTTTATTCATTGTTTATTGTTAAATGTTAACGATTTATCTTAACAGAATGGGTTCGTCTCAACAGAAGAGCCCAAGGCAGGAAAAGGCAAGTGCTGTGACTCACTGCAGAAGATAAATGCCATCCACAGTATCCCCGTGGAGCAAGCAGTCAGGGAGAAGAAGAGAGACTTGTTTCTGTGGTGCAAGGTATGTTGTGTAAGCCTAACATGCTAGCATTGTACAGATAAAGCGAATATTTTATTCTGTTGCTACACTTGTTTTAGGAAGAATTTTTCCAAACTTTTAAGAGCAGTTCAAATAGTCCCGATTCATTTGGAAAAGTGAGTATGGAGATGTATGCTCTCAACCACCTTCTACAGAGTAATGAAAGTTAATAAAGGACAGGTAAAGACAAACTGAATTAGCAGACAGTGACTGGTTAGGTTAGCCAGGACTGCAGGGTTTGTGGAGCTTAAAAAAAGTCTTACGGTAGTACCACAACACACACGCTGCTGCCACCCGTGTGATTCTGATTTACTAGGTCTGGGATGGGCCCCCTGCATCAGAACCTTTAAAAACTTCCCACATCAAATCACCAAGTTAGAGATTGCAACAGTCTTAGGAATCATCTGAACATCATTTGAAAGGGAAATGAACAATAATGGAGATTAGATCAACTGGATTGACCATTTATTTTAAAGTCTTTTTTCTTTGAGATTTATTTTTGAAAAATCATTTAGTGGAACAGCATAAAACCAAATCAGCACACACACACACAAACACACACACACACACACCCACACCCACACACACACCCCTGTATTATCTACCCAAAGTTTGTCTTTGGTTGCAGAGATTATTACTGACTCTTTTCTCTTGTAAAAACCAGCTAAATTTTAGCTCTTCTAACTGATACACCCCGGTGCTCCCTCTAGAAATAAAGAATTCAGAGAGTGATGACAAAAGCAGCACTTTGAGGGCACACAAACCCTTCCTGTTGCTCAAAAGTTTCCCCCAAAATTCAGGACCCATATCATTACCTGTGATGAACTAAGATACAAAGAAAAAGGCACATCTTTTATTAAAATGTCGAAAGGCTGAGTAGTACTGTAGCTGCTGTGGAACCCACAGCATTCCTTCCCCATCCATCCGCTCCCATTCCTCCCTCCACTCAGGATTTCTTTAGGAGCCTTAGCTCTGCTCTGAGCACCATGCCAGGTACAGGGTGGGATACAAATGCAGATATCTGCCATGGGATCCCAGAGGTGCTAAGGTCACTCCAAGGAAATAAACCAGGTATATATAATTTTCTAAAATGAGAATATAAGTTCCTGAGAACATTGAGAGGAAAAAGGGATTGCAGCCGACTACAGGGGTTTGGAATGTCCTATTCCAGGTATTGTCAAGCCAATGTGACGCCAAAAAGGACAAAGGTCTGGAAAGCAAAGTAAGAAAATAAAAAAAATAAAAAGTCCTTGTTAGGGAGTACTTTTTGACCATCTTGGCACATAGCAGGTATTGAATAAATAGGCATGCCCATAGATAGATGGCCTCCTCCTCTGCAGTCATAGCAAAGAGAGATCAATCAAGACAGTGTGAGTCAGACAGAGAAAGACAAATACCATATGATCTCACTTATATGTGGAATCTAAAGAATAGAATAAATGAATGAACTAATCAGAAAGTCTCTGAGATATACGGGAGAAACTGAGGGTTGCTAGATGGGAGAGCGGGTGGGATGAGAGAAGGTGAGGGGATTAGAAAGCAGTCAGTAACGACATTGCCACAGGGATACGAAAGTCAGCTTGGGGAATGTAATCAACAAGGTTGTAAAGATTTTGTAGGGTATCCAATGGACACTTGTCTTATTAGGGAAACCACCTCAGGGAAAGTGTAGATGTCTGATCACTGCACTGGACACCTGAAGCAGAAGCTGTACAATAATGAATGTCAACTGTAATTTTATATATACATATATATATTCACAAGACGTGGACTACAGCATAAGGAATAGAGACAGTGGAAATGTAACGGCTGTGTGCAATGTCAGAGGGGTAGTGGATGGGGGGAGGGGTTTATCACTTTGTGAAGGGTGAAAATGATAAATGTCTAACTATTACATTGTTTTGTACACCTGAAACAAACAAAAGACAGTGTGGGTGCACCCTGACCCTGTAAATCCTCTGAGAGTTTTGGGGAGAAGTAAATTTTTGCAGGCAATCCTGGCCCAAGGCTGACCCTTCTGCTTTGTTGCTTTTGTTCTATACTTGGGTTGCTTTGTACAAGCCTCCATGTGAATCGCTTGGTGCTCAACCAATTAACTTGATAAGTATATGAGTATTACTTTGCTAATTTAAGATTTGCTGCAAGGGAGGACAAAACAGATGTGATCTTTTCCACCATGAGTTTATAGTCTGGTGATGGGTACAGACAGTAAACAACAAAACTAAACACTATGTAGAATAATAAGAGATTGTGAGAGGTGTTATAAATATAATAGAGTGGGTACAGCAAGAGGGAACAATCTTGGAGGCTTCATTCCGGAGGGTACCCAGCGAAGGCCCCTGTGGGAAGGAAGTGGCCTGGGGATGAAGGAGGTACCAGCTATACGACCACAGAAGGAGAGAGCTTGTGGGTTCTGGGCACAGAGAGGAGGGAAGTTGGCCATGGCATGGAGAGGGAGTGGGAAAGCCTACGGGGTGAGGCTGCAAAGGCAGAAAGAGGCCAGACTATATAGAACTATGGCTGTCAGAGTTAGGAACCTGAACTTTATTCTTGTTTAATGGGAATCTAATGAAGTGTTTTATGTAGGGAAGTGGCATAATTTATGATTTTACAGGAATAATCCAGACGCCATGGGAGGTATTGGAGGGACATGGTAGAAACAGAAGCTGGAAGTTGGGAGACTTATTTCTGCATCTGGTTAAGAGGCAGTGGTTGCTGGGATGAGGACTGTGGCAAAAGTGATGGAGAAAAGCAGACCAATTTCAGACAAAATTTGAACATAGTACTCATAGGACCTGTTGATGGTAATGGACAAGGGACCCAAGGAATCAAGCATTGTACCAGGATTTCTGGCTCTAGCACCTGGGTGGCCAGTGTTTCTGTTAACTTGGAAGAGGAGTCAGTAGGAAGGATGGGAGGAGGTAGACATGGGAGCTACACCTCCTGCCCCCAAATACATGATCAATATTTTGAAAGAAACATGGGGAGCTAATTGACATTAAGTTGACAACAATTCTATCTCAGGGGTATTTTCAGTTTAACAAAGAATGGAAGGCACAACCACCTTCAAAGGAGTCTGACTCAAGTTCCTGTGGGCAATGCAGACCCTCCAGACATAGAGCAGGTGGCAGGGGGTGAGGCAGACTGGGTCCTGCTGTCTCAGCATCTACCTGACTATTCTACTCCCACTGAAGGGACATAAGGCTCTGTAGTTTCCCCAAACCAGTTTCCCTTGGGGGTGCTTTGCTTCTATTTGCAATTCAAGTGCACAGAATTGCTTGTCAAATATTCCAAGGATAGAACAAATTATTCTGAGAATTTCTAAAAACTTTGATGTAGAAATATTGTTAAAGGTAAAAGACTACTTCAGAGCTTTGATTCCTTAAAAGAAGCAGAGAATAGGCACACATTGTTAAATGTTGTTAAAAAAATTACCAAATGGATGAGACAGAAATGGAGATGTAAAAGTTTTACTTTAATAGTTTAAAGATATTTGTTTGAGCTGACTTCCTACTTGCTTATTCTTTAATTATTTTTACTATTTTTATATTATATTTTATATTATATTTTATAATTATATTTACTATTTTTACTATTTTTACTATCAGTCACATATTCAAGAGATTGAATATGTGAGTGTAGACTATGCAAAGTTCACTCAACTTATATATGGTTAATAATAACATCCCTGCCTTTCTATGTGACAATAATGCCTTTGACTGACTGTCACATGGGCAAGCTCCTCCGGTGTGTGTTATCAGAGGAAAGGAGGAGTGCGAATCCACGCTCTCAACTTGTGTCCAGTGAGATACAGCTGGAAGACACATGAGAGATAAAGTTAGACCTGGACCCAAAGTTAACTAGTCTCTGATAAATAGTCATAGTGACACTCATACTGTAATACTGAAGCTTTCCTAAAGCTTTCTCGAAGACTATAGGCCAATGATTTCTTCCAATTAGAAACTTTCCTTCATTTAAATTAATGGCATCTAAAATGACTAAAATTAAAAGCTGCACTTAAATTGTGAATGGGTTTAACCCAACCAAGGCAGAATGTGTTGCATTCTGGGGGACATATGACTGTAAGTTCTTGCCCGATTTCTGAGAGTGACCTGAGAGCAACACTTGTAGGGCAACTGGGCAGCTGTCTAGCTTACCATTCTGAACGGTTTAGATGATTATGTCTTTGTGCTTGAAAGAATAGGATCTAGAAAATTTAAAGCATAGTCTAGAGACTATGGACTAAATCTCAGGTGAGAACTGAGCAAATGCTGAATGCATAATTCAAAGGTGACAATTAAAAGGTTGATTTCTCCCATTCTTTGTTTCTTTAAAAAAAAAAAAAAAGTAACTTGAACCTGAACACTGAAACTTGAAGCCCAGCCCAGTTGGTCATCATATGTGACAGAATGTAGATACCACAGTAACCTAACGGGCTTTACATATTAGAAAGGACAGTGCCGTGTTTGAGGTTCAGAATAAATTTCCAAATTTATTAGCAGGACTTAAAAGTTGTATCTCTGAATTTTTAACAGCTGGTGGATGACTTATACTGAAATATTCTTTTTTATCTTTCATATTTGATTTATCAGACTACTTAGAAGATGCCTCTTTAAGCAGACTAAGTCATGCCTAAAATTCCTATTTGAATAAATATTTATCATAAAGTTTGGTTTAATATATCAAAATACCATTTGCTTCAAAAACATTAGGCCTGAAGTCTCATTAAATGGCTAGAAAGAGTTGAAAGTATAGAAATACACAAGATAATGTCAGTTTGGTGAAATTACATAGTGTTTCATTGCACATGTAACTCTCCACACAATTTTCATAGTCTAACACATTTTTTAAAAGATTTAAGAATAGGAATATTTCTCCCAGTTCTGATTTATCAATCTGCTTCTGAATTAAAATGTACAAACCAATAAGACCACAGATGTGTCAGTTGAGAAAGAACCTTTTATGGCCCTTGAGGAGTTGGTTCCCTTACTGAGGCCTGCTCTCCATAAAATCCAATAGCGAGGCAGTGTCCCACCCACTGCTAGTCTCCACCTCACTCAGGGTTGTTTTTTTTTTTTCTTTTTTTTTTTTTTTTCTGGTGGGGGGAGCTTGGATTTGTGATGCCCTTTAAAACAGCAAACTTGAGTCTTATCATCCAGTCCATGAAGATTAGGGAAGACTCAAGTGTCCTCTCCAGGGATTAGTTGCTACTTTAAAACAATGCTGGCTTTAAAAAAGAATTCTCCCAGGCACCAGTGGATTAATCTTGCCATTTCTCCACTGAGATAAATGAAAGGAGAAACAATACCAGTAAACACTATTCTTTCAGAGGATCCTCTAAAACCAAACAATCTAATGTGCAAACGCCAAGATTTATAAGCAGCAGGAAATATGTTCGGGCCTTCAAAATAAAATAAATTCCCCTGCTTATTTTGGCTGTGTGCTTCTATTCTTTGCAGACTCAAACCAGATTGTTCACATGTAAGAAATATTTCCTTATGGATTCACCTCAGGAGATTCACACACCAGCCTGCTCCTCCTGGGCCACCTGGTAGGCTGGAATATGCTAAGAGAATACCAATTAATATCTAAATTAGGCCAAAACAAATTTAACTGACAGGGAAATCAACCTCATCATAATGGTATTAAGTATTTTCAAAGCCCCAAATAAGTAATGTTTATAGTATCCATTCCTCTTATTTCTATCATTAAATAATGTGATTAATAATGATATGGGGCACAGATACTCAAACAAATTTCAATTGGGAGAGAGGTACCATAAGTCTATCTTTGAGAATTGAGTGAAATCAGGAAGGAAATATGATTTGAGAATTAGTCCCTGCAATAAATAGCTTTGTGTCTCTTCTTCACCAGGTCAGTGACCTTAACTACAACCTAGCATTTATCCTTCCATGGTCAGTGTAGGTTTTCCTACACTATGACAAAAGAGCATTTGTCCTTGAAGACAGTTCTGTTTTATTAAAAGCTTTGGAATTCATTCATGGTGGTCTGTTATGAATGGCACAGAAAGAATTATTTTTCTGAGTTGTCTGGCTTCAAACACACCATCCAATTTAACTTTCTATCACCCTAAGAGGACCGTGAATTTGAAATTTTAAAAATTGTTCTACTGCCTCTCAAACTGGACAAGAGCAAAATGAGGAGCACATAGCATTTTATTAAGCAATCCAAATGAACAGGCAATGAGCTTGGTGTTTTTGACATTTCATTCAGTATTCACAACTATGCAACATACTTATTATCTCCACTTTGCAGAAGGAGAAAGAGAATAAACAATTTTCTCAACATCACTCAGCCACCATTTAGGTACCTTCTCAGTCTGATATCATAGTCCACTCAACTTGCAATAACTATCCTTTGCCCTTCACCTATGATATGAAGATAATAGAAAAACAAGCTTGCCTTTATAAATAATGAAAAATTTCCTAAGTCTGAAGAGCCTGAGTTAATAGGCTTACTTTCACTGAACTTGGACAATTTTTAGAAATGATTATTTAAACCAGATGATTTTCAAAGCTGTAAATACCATAAAAGAAAAATTCAAATCTAAATATAGATTTGAAAAATTTATGGTGATGGAAGGAGAATTGACTTTGGGTAGTGAACTTAAAATGCAATATATAGATGATTTATTATAGAATTATACACTTGAAACCTATATAATTTTAATAACCAATGTTACCCCAATAAATGTAATAAAGAAAGAAAAAAATTCTAAAGACAACAATAAAAAAAGCACTTTCATAGTTTTATCTATTTTTAGGACACTGACAAGTAAATAGTTTGTAGACTTGAATGCAAGATGTGGTTAGTTGCTACCTTGCTATAATTCATTTTTTACACCAAATACCTTTTTAACATTTGCCTTAAAGAGAGCAGAATATTCTTTTTCCAGATAAATGCAACTCTATTATGTTATCCGGTCTTTGTATCATTCTTATAAACTGCTTTCAAAAGATATCATTCACTTCCATACCAGTTGAGTGGCATGTAATAAACTCCCACAATGTTTTAATTTGCATTTATTTCTTCTTTTGTCTAGAGGAATTTATAGTTTTTATTCATTGACCTCGTTGATGGATCACTTGCCTTCTAATAGGATAAACATATGTATGGATTGCTTTAAACAATACTATATATCCTACCAATCTATGCTAGAAAGCCTTTGTTTTGCTTTTTAATTAAGCCCTCTTACAACCATTGTTATATCTCTCCCACCCTACAGCTCTATCACACAGGTCCCTGATTACCCTAAGCAAGAGAAGAAAATAATGGAGTCTTGTGTTTCCTTCTTATATATTCCAGTGCAAATTCCACATAGTATGGTGATCAGTCTCTCCTCTATTGAACAGTTGCTGTCTAGAATGTATTTTTGTTCTTAAAATATCTGTTCTTACTTCTTGTTTTCTGAAAGAAATGGTCCAAGTAGGACACAAGTAAAATCTACTTTAGCAATTCACTCCTCAAAAGAGGCTCCTTCCTGCTTGCAGACTTCAACTGCAGGCTTCTCTCTACTTTGCCGTCCTTAAACAAGTTCAGTTTTTCCCATTAACTCCCTAATTTCTTCCTGTTGAATTTTTTTCTTTTTACTGAATACCTTGACTCTATAAGCCACAGAAACAGAATTCTAGAATTGAACGGACCTCAGATAATCTAATAAAGTGGTGCCACATTTCCCAAACTTTGGTGCACGTTTGCTCCCAACCCCAGACATTCTAATGTCATTAATATGGGTGTGATCTGGTAGTTGGAATATTTAGAAGCTCTCCAGATGATTGTAATGTGCAGCAAAGTTTGGAAAACACTGATTCAGTGTGAATTTCTGACTGCTTAGGTAATATAGCTGGTAGGTGGCCAAGCCAGGACTTGAAAGAAGGTTGCTACTTGGGCCAGTGCATGTCCATTGATCCAACCTTGTGTTTCTTAATGAAATAGCCCCAAATGACAGTAAGTATAAAAATCAGAGCACTGTTTGAGACTTCATTGAGGTATAAAATGCACTAAATGATTACTAAAGAATGAAGATCAAAATGGGCCATTCAAAAAGAAAAAGTTTAGTAACGGTGAACTATTTTAATAGTGAACTATATTTAATAGTTTAATAGTTTAATAGTGAATATTTTAATATTATACAGTATTAACGACATTATCTGATTGCTATCAATAAAATACTCATGAAATAAGAGTAAGTCTTTAGCAGGCTAACATGCAGTTCTTCATACTGGATCATTAAAAGGTGGACTGGAATGATTTGTCTTTTTATAGGAGGATCTATCTGTTAATATCGATTTTGTAATCTAGGCAGAAAAACTGTGTTTATAGTCACTTGAATAAATATTACTCCATTATTTTGATTAAGAAATAATTTTTTAGAAATCTGTGGATATTTTGCATACCCAGAATAGTAATGGGAAGGTCATTAGCAGGCAACACAAAAGCAATTTGAGATAACAAAACACCAAATAAAACGTAACAACCAAACAGATAAAAAATAGCAGAATATTTATATGCAATGTGATTGCATATCTTTACTCAAAAGGATTTTAGTGACTAATACCTTCTTAGTTTGCTTAGGGTTTCTTGAATTATATCCTCTTTCTTTATTGTTTTGTTTTTAATTAGTATACAAAGCAATTTGCTGCTTATCTGTAAAGCACATAAGTCATTTGTCATAACTGAAAATTTTCTTCCTTTGATGTCTTTGTGGTTACCATTCTTAATATAAGTTTTAAAACTTCAGTTTTACAAGTTTAGTTTCTTGCTAAAGCTTATGAATGAAAATATTTGGTAGTTATGTCTTGTGTCAAATGTCCAAAATCAGTCTTATTAGTAACTTTTTTTTTTGTAAATTTCATCTTTCAATTACTAAATCAATTACTTTTTAAATCAATATCACCTAGACTCACATAACAAAGTACAGTTATTAGAACGTAGCAGAGTTCTGAAGCAGGTTGTGAGACAGTGGGACCAGTTCTCTGATAAGGTCCTATTCACCAAGGGGTGAAATGTGACATGTTCCCTGATCCAACAGCTAGTCCTGAAACTCTTCCCCGTAAAAAAGAAAAAAAAAAGCTAAAAATTATCATACTCAGTATTTTTAACCTTTTTAAAATTCTTATACTTTTCCAAATGTGCATATTTTTTCTGGAGCACTTTAAAATAACTGATCAAATCATGCGGAGTTAACACGATTCCACTCTGAAGAACAAGGTACATAGACCAGAAGGTTTCCCTTCAAGGTGAAATTATTTTTTTCTTTTAAAACTGCCACTTCTCTAAACATTTTGCAATAACTAAGGTATCTAGACCAACAGACCATAATACTATGAATTTAAAAGGTTAACCACCTGAGACAATATTAGATGATAGTTTGGGATAGTGCAAAGGACACTGGGGCAAGTCCTGGCCATACAGGATGAATGCCTTATGGAGGAGGGTGGCACTCAGGTACCTTGAACTTGTCTCCTCATGGCCAAGGTGTAGATGAGAATGCCCACCCATCAGGACTACACGAATTTAAGTCAAGCACAGTAAAGCATATAGCACTATGTGTAGTTAGCTATTACTATTACGCTCCCCTACCTATTAAGGGACAAGGCCCCCAGAAATCAAAAGAAGATGCATGAAGTCAGATTTACCAATTCTTCATTTTCAAACTCCAGGTTATACTGTGCTGCTTCTTCTGTCACTGGTTTCTGAACAATGTTTCTACAGACGAGCCAGATGGTCAGACTAGCAATGAACATCCCGATGTCAGGTACAAACACTCTGATCCCATTGCCAGCGTCAGCTCCCTTTAAGCTATGGAGGGAAAAAGAGGGGGAGAACATTTAGTTGTTTTTATATTTCTATCTTAAATGTACTATCTTAAAGTATGTTTGAATCTTTTTAATGATTTAAATTAAAGAATAGTCATTTTCTGCCTAGAAGGTACAAGAAAGCGTTTCATTGACCTCAGAATCTTAAGTAATCTACTAAGATTTAAAAAGCTTCCAAGGTTTCACCGGAGTTTCCGAAACATTATAAAGAAACTTAAATCAATTCTCACTCTCAAAACATGCTAATAAACTATATTGCTATTATATAACCCACATGTCCAATACATATACTGGTGTTTGCAATCTAGCTGAAGCAATTAAAAACTAAACATGTACTAGAAGCTAGGAGATAGTTTACCTGAGATATAAAATCAAAGCTAGAAGGGAAAAACAGAGAAAATAGTAAAGTAATCCTTGAATCCAGGAACCTCTTCATTATTTGTAATACTTAGTTAATTTAGTTTTGCGTCCTGTTCCAAGAAAGGTAGTCTTGTATATTTCTTCTGTTAGTTTTGGAGAATTAAGAGTGAACTTAGAATTAGAACATTTGGGTGCAAGTGTCGGTATGATTCCACTGGAGGACTCCTCAGAGTCACATGTTCTTTGCGCCAAAGAGAACTATTTGCCTTCTTATCTCATTTGAACCAAATGAAAGTGAATCAATGTTTATTAGAAATAAAACTTGTTTAGGGACAGGAAGCAAAAGATAGGAATATATATCATGTAAGGATACATGTTTTTTCATATACATTTTATGTAATTCAATGTATGCTATATTAAACACATATCCATTTACATTGTACATATTATATGTTTTGGTAGAAATATAAAAATATAGTAAATAGCAAGACCCCCCTCACCTAGGTATAGCCATTGTTAACATTTTGATAAATTAAAAAACAGTAATAATATCTACCACTATTGAGCAATTGCTTTATGCTAAGATCTTGGCACATATAATTTAATCCAACTAATCACCATACAGAATTAGGCATTATTATTTAACCTTCTTTTAGATATGAAAAAAACTAAGGTTTCAGAAGGTAAACTAACTTCCCTAACATCACAGAAACAGTCAGAGAGAGAACAGAATTATACTGAAGTTCCCTTTAAGTCCAAATTTTATTCTCTCAGCCAGTGTTCTCCTGTATGTGTCCACATGGCCTTTCCTTCTATGCTTAGATGTGCATATTTAGAGTTAACAAAACGACACTCATTTTCACTTATTATTTTGAAGCTAATTTGTTCATCTAATCTATCATGATCATTTTTATAATCCATTGATGATTTTTAAACATCACCGGCTCATGGTCAGGATAGTAGTATTTGTTTAACTAGTCCACTACTCTTGTACATTTAACATGTTTCCATTTATTTGTTACTATAATAAACATAAAAGTAAATCTTAATTAGCTAAAGAGTATTCTAATGTAAGATCTTCTAGGGAAAAATCCTCAGACCAAACAAATATGTTTAAAAAAAAAAAAAGGAAAGAAAAAAAAAAAGTCTGGAAGAGGGTATGCCCCATATAAGCTTCATTTTTACAAATAACTCTAAACTTTTCTGAACAGAGAAACATAAAAGTAATGAGATACTTCATAAATAAAACAAACATGGTTTTATGAGAGGTTGTTGTTGTTGTTGTTTTTTTTTAATGGCAAATTCCTTTTCTTTAAAGCAAAAATAAGAGAATGCAATTAAAACAACTTCATTCAAACTAAATTTACAAAATGAAATCTGATGGTTGATTTTATCATAGGAAAAATGTAGAGGTTTGTCATATAGTTTTAATGTATGCCTAACATGATCAAATAGCACAAATGAGAATTAATATCATTAGAATGAGAAGGAAGGGGGATCAGAGAGAGTGCTCAGAAAAACAAAGCCAAGCTTCGGTGGGTGTTTCTTGTGTGGGGCTGAGGTGAGGAGAGCTGGCTGGCCCTACTAGGATAGATTTTGGGGAACAGATTATTATAGCTCTTTCATGGAAAACAAATAGACCATGGCATTTTATGGAAAGCAGCAACTAAGTGAGTTGAGAGTAAAAGAGTGCTTAAAGGAAAGATAACAAGAGTTCCAGCTGTGGCCTCAACTGCTTCTTGCACCACAACAGAGACTAAGGAATCCAGAGCAGAGCCTTATGCCTTTCTCACCTGTAGACTACATTAAGCTTCCGATTTGCAAACAGTCCCTTTGAGGCAACAGTCTTAGCTTTGTGCTTCATACTCCCAAGACATTTTATAGCATACATATATTAAGGGAGTAAATGAATGCAGTTTGCAAAAGCAATCACTCCACTGGCTGTGATAGAATTCAGCTACTAGATGCAGGATTGGGCTGAGATCCCAATTTAGAATGGAATCATTAAGCCACAGAGGTGCTAACCCACTAACTACCACTCTAGGCTTGCTGAGCTAACAAAGCAGTGCATTCATAATACTGTTGCTGCAGAAACAATGTGACTTTTGAAGAATATATTGAAAAGCATGTACAGTGAACAAGTCATAGTTTAATTGATGTTATTTGGGGACTGTCTTATTGATAAAGTTTACTTCTTCACTGTTTAGATCAGCATCTACTAAAGTACATTTATCAGAATGCTAGTCCTGAGAAATGCTGTGCATGAAAGAAAATCAAGAAAAAGAAAAAACAGTCTTTGGTCCAATAAGTGTTAGGAAATCACAATGCATATTACTATAGTAAAGGACTTGAGAAGTTCTGTAGTAAAACAATAAATTTGAGTTTATTTAAGCCTCTATTTTCCAAATTTATTTGAAAACAAACATTTCTTCAAAATTTTATCTAATACCAACTACATTCTGCTGAGCTAGTGTTCATGGCACAGGTTTTAAGAAATGCTGGATTTGAGTCTGCTCATTAGTCTAGATATTCAATTGAGATGGATGGGTAATTTGGAAACTACACCAATATGTAACTAACCCCTATAATTTTTGTTTTCCCAGAAAATAAGACCAGGTCTTATATCAAAGTTTGCTGCAAAAGACGCATTAGGGCTTATGTTCAGGGGAGGTCATCCTAAAAAAATCATGCTAGCTCTTATTTTCCGGTTAGGTCTTATTTTTTGGGAAACATGGTAATCGGCCTCTGATAATTTTAGAAGTCAGTGACATCTCATTCCAGTCCTTCACCAAATCACCCAAATGTCCACCCATTCACTCACTAAGTCACTGCAATTATAGAGATGGAAGAAAACTAGAAATGGTCTATTTTCTTATCTTCATGTAAACTAACAAGGGCAAAGGTTACATGGTTGGCTGAACTGCACAGTTAGGGGCAGAGCACTTTCTGCTCAGAACTGCCTTCTGAGAACAGCCAGCACTCACTGCACAGCTCCTTACCTTGCAAATCTTTCATTTATTGCACCAGGCTTCCTCTCCCACACTGCTCAGAAAGCGCCCTGTCAGGGGTCACAGCAATCTCCCAAATGCAAGGCCCAAACAGAATTCTCATCATTCCCCACCTCTGTGCTATACTTGACAAGCAAGATCAACCCCTTCGGCTCTCAAATCTATTTTCCTTGGTTTCCTCACCTTTCTCGTCTAGCTCTCTACCTGCCTCTAAATATCCCTGAAAACTCACATTGCTAGGAAATCCCCCTAAGAAATGTTGGGCTAGATCATGCCCACCAGACTCTTCTTCTCCACCTCTTCCTTAAATATTGACAAGTCTGCAAGTTTCTGCTCTCCATCTTATTTTCTTCCAACTCTACATGGTGAACTTGAATATTTCCATCGCCGAGACACCAATCAGCATCTACATGACTAACAAATCTACATACCCAGTCTACGCATGTCCCCTGAGACACATTAGCAGATATCCATTTCCTACTACATGTCTCCACATCAGTATTCCATAGCTTTCCAAAGCTAAATGCTATTATCTTTATTCCAAAATCTGTTCTTCCTCCTATATTCCTAACCTTGAAAAACGGCGCTGTCATTAACCTAGCGAACAAGACAGAATCTGGATCCTTACATTCTCTCAACTGGAGATTCTGTCTCTGTAACATTTCTCTTACCTACCCTTCTCTTTATCTCCACTGCTCATTTCTGGCTTCTAGATTACTCTGGATTACTGTAATAGCATCCTTATTAGGTCTTAGGTTGTCCCCCCTACGAATCAGGTCTCCACATTACTACCTGAGTTTAATTTTAGAGGTATAAGGTTGAGCATGTTAACCACACTGCCTACAGGAAAGGTCCATATTCCTGAGGCCTTCTGTGTTCCAGGATGTTTCCCTTATCTCTTGCTATGATTTCCTTGCACTTCACATTCCAGCCATCCCTAATGCACATATCCAGAATATACAAGTGTTTTTCTCTCTGAGCAAGTATGCAATCTTTCTCCGTGGTCAACAATGCTCTTCTCCCACAACACTTTTATCTTCTTCTCATTTTGCAAGAGTAATCTCTGGCATCTCCACAGAGAAGCTCTTCCACTGTCCTTCCTATAATAACATTGACTACTTCCTTCTTTAGATGTCTGCCATATGTTGCACACTCACATATGTCACTCACCTATTTACAAATCTGCTTAACAGAGCCTCCTGTCTATTTTCTCTCTATATCCATGAGGACTACACACACACACACACACACACACACACACACACACACACACAAGATATGACAATTAAATCTGTGAACTCATCCTAGAAAAAGTACTACATACCTCATTGTTGAGTATCACTATGGTCACCTTCCAAGTACTCACCTTGGGAAGCTATGCACTGATGCCAGTGCCTAGTCCACCCTTCAAAGCCATTTTGAAACGCTTTTTCTGGAATGGCAATCAGAGCTGTCATAATATTACCCTTGATGTCCTGAATGTCATCAAAATGTCTTCCTTTCAATATTTTGTTTATCTTCAGGTAAAGAAAGAAATAATTGAGGGCCAGATCAGGTGAGTTGTTTGTTTACTGGCTAAAAACTCCCTCACAGACAGTGCCATGTGACCTGATGCATTGTCGCGATGCGAGAGCCATGAAGTGGTAAAAAGTTCAGGTCGTTTTCATCTAACTATTTCACACAGCCTTTTTAGCACTTCCAAATAGTAAACTTGGTAAACTCTGTCTAGTTGGTATAAATTTATAATGAATAATCCCTCTGATATCAAAAAAGGTTAGCAACATCATTGCAACAAGTTTGTGAACTTAATTATCAGACCGTATATACACAAAGTGTGATAAAAAATTACGGTGGATGTTTAAATTTTAAAAAATTACTGTAAAAGACACATTGCCATTAATCCCCCTCAAAAATACTCCCCCTCACTTTGAACACACTTATCCCATCATTCTTGTCACTTCCTGAAGCAGTTCTGGAAGTCCTCTTTCCTGAGTATCTTTATTTGCACTGTCGTGGCTGCCTCGATGTCCTGAATCATTTTGACTTTAGGCAAGAGCCAGAAGTCACATGGTGCCAGATCCGGTGAATAAGGTGGATGAGGACACACCGTAATGTTTTTACTTGACAGAAGTTGTCATATACCAGAAGCGATGTGTGACATGGAGCATTGTCATGATGGAGGATGATTTACGGCACACTTTAAAAAACACCTTTTCTCAACCATAGCTCACACTGGACTGACTGCACCGAACAAGTTGAAACTTGTCACACACTGTTACTAAGGTTGGACGCACTGCTTCCCGTATTAAAGATCCCTGCCTTTCTGCTGGATGGCACTTGGCTGCGGCATTCACTGTAGTTTTTTTTTTTTTTTTAATCACACCTCGTATACATTTTTCCGTAAAACGTCATCCTAGATAGTGTTGCTTTCAGGCATATGACAATTACCTGTCTCATATATAAAAACATAAACAAAACTGCTTAAAATAGGCTATTCTCTTAAATAGGCAAGCATTTCCTTTCCAGTCTGGTTACTGTCACATTGATCTTATTTATTCAGAGTGATTACACCTCTTGAAAGGGAGTTGAGAAAGCTGGAAATTAGGAATAATTCACATATCCATGAAGAGGAGAATGAATAGATTATATTAGGATGTATCCTATCCATAAGATAAAACAAATACTACAAATCAATAAATTAGTTCAAATATATGTGTGACCTACATCTACATATATGGATGTATCTCATGAGATAATGTTGAGCAAAAGGAAAAAAAGGCAGCAAACATGAAGGATACAGATCACGTAGAGACTTGTGCATAAACAACTACATGACAAGCACCTGTGTCTAGTCAGGGGCGAGGGACACAAGCAACTGGAATGTTTAAGTTCTGAAGATGGTTGAATGCTGATTGGTAGGTACATGTATATACGTTTTATGCTTCATATTTTTAAAAGTCAGAACAGTCATACTGCTTAGAATTCCTTGGGTGGAATATATCTGAAAAAAATTAAGTCAGTTACCTTGCCTGGAAAGATGATGACCAACTAGTTCCTTTATGGACATGATTACATTTGGTCTGATTGACTCATTAATCAAATTCAATTACTAGCCTCCTTCCAAAGTCCAGAGAAGAAGTGAGACAGGTGTGTATATTCATGGGCAAGGCACTTTAGTTTTCTAAGTTTCAGTTTCTCACTGAAAATGACTTCTAAGTGTCTTCCCAACTCTAAAATTTCATTATGACTAGGAAAATCCAGAATAGGAGACAGTGAAATTGAGACAGGACCGGGAAGAAAAACAAATGTTGCAGTTTCAGGAATTGCTGACAATAAGATCCAGGTATGACCACCACCACCACAGTTATCTTCAGAAGTTCAAAAAGAACACTTCCATTTATGTCCCTTTTTCGGGGGAGCAAGCCTTTTGGTTCAATTGGATTTCAATAAAATGATTAAAATATTGAATGAGCATTATTTATATGAATACAAACTATTAGCATAGTTGTACCTAGTTCTCTGGTGGCCTCCGAAGTTCATGCCCTGAGAGTCGGTCTACGTTCGTTTTAGCTTAAGCTTAAGCATGACTCTGTCCCATCAGTCATTCAGATTTAATAAATCATTTTAAGAGCAGACAAAGTAAATGTATATCTAATAGTAAAAACAATGAAACAGATAGGACTGTGATTTCAACTGCTTTCCACATATGTCTTAATAATGCATGGAGCCTGTCGTGTGGGGTGGCAGGCGGGGTCTCTGGTCCCGCTCCCCACATAAGAACGCAGGACATGGTGAGGCCAAAAAGGAACACCCACGGAGCCATAGATGGGGGAGTCACACTGCTACATTCTCGCTGGCGGCACTATAGTCTCACTGGAGGCTGGATCCACACTGTCCGCAACCCGCCATCCTAACTGCAATCCACTCTTGCCAGCCCATCCACCATCTTCTTGCTAGCCCCCATTTTCTCTGCTGGCGTAGCCACAGCAGTTATATTAGTGGCCAGTGGCTCACTGGTTACAGCTGACGGCCAACTAGCCACAGATGATGGCCATCCAATCACAGTTGATGGCCATTTACTACCTGAGCCAGCACCTTCCCACGTGAGGCTAAGCCTGGAAACTGCTTTCTGGGGCTCTGTCCCCACAGAGCTTATTTTTAATGTAACATCTGAGTTCATACAGCAAGTCACGTGTAGCAGGACTAATATATTTGATGTGAATGGAAAAAGGTTTAGATTAGAAACTCTAGAAAGAAATGTAACATTTATTGAGAATCACTTTCAAGGGAATCCACAGTTGATGCATTAGAGAATCCAAACAGTTAGCTCATATCTGTGCATTTCCACCACTAAAATGGCAAGTGAATTTCTAACTACCTAAAGGTATGAGTTGGTGCTGGATTTTCAGGACACGTTTTTTAAATTAGTGTCTGAATTTGTGTGAGTACTTTAAAGCTCAAACTCTGAATATTTTAATCTACTTATTTCATTGTGAGAAATTGCTATTTTCCATCTGGAATACACACTTCATTCTCATATCAGTGTACTGCTGGCTTTCCACTTTGTTATTTATGAGGCAGAGAGAGTCCTAAGGTCCTTTCTTTGATGGAGGGCATTCATAGAGGTGAAGAGAACTGAAAGGGAAGCAAAGAGCTAAGGAAAGGGACAAATACTATCATGTATTCGTCCCTGTGCACCTGGCAGTTAAGGAGTGTGCTGGAGCTGGCTGGTTCCAGCTCTGTGTTCAATGACAGTATATAATTAGCTTGAAATTGTCCACAGTGGGTGTATTTACATTATGGAAGTTGGGCAATGCTGCATATTGGGTATTTTCCCCCCAGAGAGCTGGTTAAGCATTTACCAGCACACTAGTACTGCTATCGAAATACTAAAATAAACAAACAACAAAATTAAACAAAACTACAAAACAGTAATAATAAAACTCACTCCTTTTGCCATGTGACTCTTGGGCAAGATTCTAAAAAATACCCTAAAACCAGTAACATCAAATCCAAAGTCTTCGACCTGGTGTTGAAGGTTCAGGTGTCCAATCACTTCTTATTCCTTTAAACGTGTACCCCTTTTTCTAAACTCACCATCCTAGGATAGTGACACACCTATTCCAACTCTCGATGTTTGCTGATATAGTTTCTATCACTGTGGATTTTCACTCTTCTCTTCTACACTTGGCCCAATCAAAACTAACACATATGCTCTTTCGAACTTATCAAGTTACATTTGTGTAAAATGTACATTTTACTTATCAAGTTACATTTGTGTAAAATGTCATACATTCCATCTACTGGTCTAACCTCTTGTGAAGTTCTCCAGGCATCTGAGGGCTCCTCAGGTGCTTCCTCTTTATTGATTTTGTGACCACAACAAGGCTGCCACCAAGGAAAGCCCCTCAGAAATACTGTCTTACTGTTGTCAGAAATAATGATAACTGCAGTGACCCAAGGACTCTCTCCATTTCCCTCTAGTCCATGCTGGGGAACTACACATGACCAGCCTCTTGCACTGTATTTTTCTCTTTTTGCACTTGTATTTTTCTCTTGTTGTCTTGAGTTTGCAAAAGCTATTTTGTCCTTCCTCACAACACTAACGCCATAGGTCATTGTCTGGAGTCTCCAAATCTTCATTCCTAACAAAGAGAAACTCTGTCATAACATTCATAAAAACAGAGCTGCACCACCGGAGCACATCCCGAAATGCTCTTCCTTCCAAGTTAAAGACAAAATATTGGTCACACTGTCCAGCTGGTGAAACACGAGGGTCTGTTGGAGGTGGGGTTATAAAGACAACACAAAAAACAACCAGAAATCTCCATCCTTAAACCACACTGACAATAAACACAACATGTTACATCAGATGTTCCCTCTTGTTTGAATTACTGCATTGAATAGCTTAGAAAAAGGAACTAAATTAATTTTGTTAAACAGAAAATAAAATACGAAATGGGTGGCTGCGACAGAGTAGCACGTTTATCTTCTTCATAAACACTGAATCAGAGAAAAGCAAGAGGCTTTGTGTGTCACTACTGGAAGATAGCAAGGGATAGAGAAAACAGCATGAACTTTGGACTTGAAGACCTCAAATTGAACCCCACTCCTGCTAATTGAATTCAACAAATATGTATGAGCATCTATCAGGTCACAAGAGTGTTGCAAGGTCCTAGACAGGCAGTGCTGAGAAAGATAATGTACCTGGCCAGAACGAGGTCCTTGTATAACAGGCTGATATAGGGCAAATAAATGCCTGCGGACAGGTGAAGGCAAAATTACATGTGTGTGGGAGGGTTGGCAAAAACCAGGAAACTAGGAACTCTGTTTGCCAAGAGGGCCATAGGGGCAGATCCCTTAGTTGGCGGAGTTGGTGATGGGTTTTGAATTCCCAGGGAATTATACACAAATTGAGTTTGTTGTGATATAAAAGAGAATGAATAGTAAGAGGTAGGCTTGAAAGGGTCGAGGTGGGGAGGACCTGGAGTGTCTTTTGGACATTCAAATGTCCACACCAAGGCATTTGGAGAGCTATCAGTCAATATTTATAGGCCACTTGCTTTTATGGGAACATATGAATTTCCTAAATTATAAAAAGAAGAAAATATTATGCCCTTTATAAAAGCGTGACAATAAACTGAGATGTTTATTGTGCCCCACCCCCCATTAGGCAACTTGTGGGTGAGTGGCAGAAAGCGGACTTGGAGAGAACGGGGTGGTGGGCTGGGGTGAAAAAATAACCAGTGTTTGTTCCTATTCAAATATGTGGGTTTAGAGATAGGGTGAAAACAAAATGTCAAGTCCAAGGGATCCAGTAGAGAATAAATCCAAGTCTGAAGAAAACCCTAAGTAAGAGAGAATGTATAAATAGAACAAGGAGTCTAGGAGACTGATGAAATTACCATATTGCACAAGCACATGCATGAATACGCACCAGCACACCCGCACAGGCACACACACACACACACACACACACACACACACACTGAATATGTAAAATCAAGCAAGCAGAAGCTCAGTCTATCCACGCTGATGGTGTTTTGTACATTTACGTATAGTGAGTCAAGACAAGATATTTTCATTTTGTTCCACCCTGTCTCTCACCAGTTTATTCTTCCCCCAAATAAGGACCCTCTCCTGCATTACCACCAGGCGTTTTTCCCAATTACGAAAACAACCTAACACTGTTATGGGAAGCCCAGACCCCATTCCTATTCCACCAAATGTGCCGGTAATGCCTTATCCTCCTTTTGGGCCAGGCCCTTGTTTCGTTGTCATGTCTCCTCCGTCTTCTTCCATCTGGGACAACTGCTCATCTTTCTTAGTCTTTCATGCCCTGGACAGTATGAACGGGGGCGATTTTCATTAGGTAGGATGACCCTCGACCTGCCTCATGCTTTGCAAAGAATACCACAGAGACGATGCTGTGCTCTCCGCAGAGCACCAATTGGGAGCCAGGATTCCAACACGTTACTTGGTCAGATGGTGTGTGCCACCTTTCTCTGCTATGTCACCATTATCCCCTTTGTATTATGTTCATATTTTGTGAGGGGAGATATTACAAAATTACATCAATATGCTATTCCTTGTCAAACCTCCATCTGTCAGTCTTAGCCATCATTGATTATTCCTGCCTGGTGATTAACTATGTCCATCATTTTTAATTGGTGTTCTACTTAAAGCAAGCACTTCTCCTTATATCCAATTAACTACGTATTTTGCTAACATATATCAGTGTGGATCCACGAATTCCTATTTTACTAAATCATTATTTATCTTGATATTCAGATTGCCCCTGATTTGGCTCCTGTGACCTGTCCTTATCATTCATTAAGCATGTTCCTACTTTTTGATACAGTAAGTTTTTCAGACCCATTGCTTATTTCCTCTGTGTCATGCAGAGAGTCACGCGGGGTCTCTGGTCCCGCTCCCCACACAAGAACACAGGATATGGTGAGGCCAAAAAGGAACACCCACAGAGCCATAGATAGGGGAGTCATATCACTACATTCTCTCTGGCGGCTGGGTTGGAGACACAGGAAGCAGGAGCCACACTATCTGCAACTTGCTGTCCACTTCTCTGCAATCCACAACCCACACTCCACCGTGCTAACTGCAACCCGCGCTTGCTAGCTAGCCCCCATTTTCTACTAGCGTAGCCACAGCAGTTATATTAGTGGCCAATGGCTCACTGGTTACAGCTGACGGCCAACTAGCCACAGCTGATGGCCATCCAATCACAGTTCATGGCCATTTACTACCTGAGCCAGCACCTTTCCATGTGAGGGCGAGAGCCTGGAAACAGCTCTCTGGGGCTCTGTCCCCACACTCTGCTTCCAACCCTTCCCCTCTCTAAGACCATGTGGGGACATTGGCCACTAATATAACTGCTGTGGCTACGCTAGTAGAAAATGGGGGCTAGCAAGAAAATGGTGGCACTGTACATAGTTATTACCATATTTTTGACTATATTCTCTAGGCTTTACTTTACATCCTCATGACTATTTTGTAACTACCAATTTGTACTTCTAATCCCTTTACCTTTTTCACCGTGCCTCCCACCCCCCCCCCCATCTGGCAACTATCAGTTTGTTCTCTGTATCTATGAGTCTATTTCTGTTCTATTTATTCATTTATTTTGTTCTTTAGATTCCACACCTGAAATAAATTCTTTATCTCATAACAGAGCAATTGTGCTCCCCGAAAACCCTGAATGACATGCTCCAATTGTAATTCTCTAATTGACTTATAATTCTCTAGAAGTCTTGTGAATTACTGCAAAATGGGAAGCAAGTAAAATCTATTCTATCTGAACTACCACCCACGCTCTGGAGGTCGGTGATTTACTCCAGGTTCTTGGAAGACACACAGTCATGGCATCTGTATTTGCTTGATCTGAAGTGTGAGGGTTACGAATCTAATTCATGCACATATTTCTGAGGCACAGCAGCTCTCCTTTGTCGATGGAACAGTGATAAAAGACAGCATTTGTCATCATTGCAGGGAATAACTCAGAGTAAGCAGCTAAAACAGGGATAAACTTCTAATCTGCTTCCTAGCTTATTGTATATCATGCTGCACGTTACCCTGCTGCTCAGTGTTTTCCCAACTGCAGGTTATGACTAGTTTATTATAAAATAAATTTAGTGGCCATCCACCAGCATTTTCTTTTTCATAAAACATAGTAGAATAAAATTGAACAAAAAATATAGGAGTACATTGCATGAGGTAAGAGTAGCTACTGTTTTTTGAAACAATATATTTGTGTTGTACTAGATCATGACATAAAGTGTACTTGTGTGGTCAGAGTAAGAAGAGCTTAAAATTCATTCTCTAGCACAACTCTGTTCTACCGAACAGGTAGGGCAGTTGCGTTGGGCACAGAGGAAGATAATACAATTCCTTTCTTCAAATCTCTCAGAGCCAAATGTATTTCAAAATTCATACTTTTCCAGATATCAGAAAAGCATCTCTCAATATATGCTATAATACTGGCATCAGGCACTAGGGCAGTGGTGTCATCCAAGAACACACACTTGGGACACTACACACTACGATAGTCTCTCTTCATTTACCAGGTGAGTTCAGGTCAGGCAAATCCGAGAAATGAAAAAATAATTTTGTAAAGCACAAATTGTGGTGTGATGGCCTACACCTCAAATTGAATCAACAAAAAATATATCTAAATATACTTCCCATGCAGTTAAAATATGATTTAGTTTTCAAAAGTTTGTTCAGCAAGCATTTCAAGTAATATGGGATCATTAACTGACAAGCAGACTAAAGGCAGACTACTGAATTAAGAGACTCCTGGTGTAAGAGAAACAAGACTATATGTCCACACAAAGACCTATATGCAAATGTTTATAGCATCTTTATTGATAATCACTAAAAACTGAAAGCAACCCAAACATCTACCAACTGGTCAATGGATAATTGTAGTGATCTACACAATGAAATACTATTAGCAATAAAAAGCAAATAAGTAAGGATACTTCCACTCTATGGATGAACCTAAAAGCATCATGCTAAGTGAAAGAAACCAGATACAAAAGCCTACATACTCTATGAGTCCATTCATATGAAAACCTAGAAAAGGTAAAACCATAGAAACAAAAATCAGATCAGTGGTTGTCTGAGGCTGGAAACGTGGGAAGAGGATTGACTACAAAGGGGCAGAGATTTTCTGGAACAATGAAGATATGTATTTTGAATGTGGTGTTGGTTATATGAGTATATATATATACACACACACATATATATGTCAAACTCACAAATATAAATTAAACCTCAATTAAGCTGATGAGAGAGAGGTTGATTGAGAGAGATACTGAGAGAGAGAGAGAGAGAAAGAGAGAGAAAGAGAGAGATATTGAGGGAACCATGAAGTAATCCAGAAAGAAATGACAAAGGCAATCTAAATCTAGATTGATAGAGAAGAACTAGAGAGGAAAGCTAAAATCTCAGACAATGTAAATGAAGAGACAACACAAGTACTCGATAACAAATGTCATGTTTAAACAAGTTGCATCTGTAAAGAAGTAACTGTTGAAAATAACACCAAAAATGTACTAAATGGTAGACATAGTTCTGTGACATCTCAACATTCATAGAGAAAGATGATCCCAAAGGTCCTTGAGTATTTCACTATGATATTTCCCCAGAAGCTGCCTCCTTGGCTTCTTCTCCTAGGGGATTTCCCTAGTAGAAAAATTTATGGCAAGGATAAAATTAACAATGCTGGATGTAGAGGAAACAGTTTCTTTTGCGAATCCCTTTGCTTGAAATTCTGGGAAATTATGTTTTACTAGTTCAAGACCTATTACAAAATCACTGATTTATGGGATTATGACTAGGTATTGAGGGACTTTCTTCTAAACAAAGATTCACTTTAAAAAAATGATAATAAGTAAACAAAATAAATATCCATAGAGTAAGCTGTGGCTATTGAGATTTGTTTGCCTACAAATTTGAACAGTGTCTTGCTCTCCTATTTTCAGGATACATGTCCTCTGCTGTAGCCAGGCCAGATTTCTCACTGATGCTCCTGGTGGTCATGTCCACCCCTGTTTTGCTCCTGTCACTGTCCTTCACACACTCTCCCCTCTCCCTGTGTAAATACTAAACCCCTTTGATTCACCAAGAGGAAATCAGCTTTCCATATTAGGTTTCTCCTTTCCTGTCCATGCCTATGGAGAGCATTATGTTGTCCGTGTGACACTGAGCCTTTGGCTGTCTGTTTGAGAACAGGTGAGTGATTCAGAATGAGAACATTTCTTATGGTTCTTTCCCACTGTCTTTATGCCTACCTCACTGCTGTGTATGAGGTATTTACATAACAAATACTTCTTTATTGGATGGTACAAGAAATCATAATTTTTTATAGTTAATTAATTTGGTGAGACTGAATGTTCAGTAACAGTTGTTTATGCTGTAATGAAGTTCTCCTTTTACCATGCAATTTAACAAGCTCCTCAATTAAATATTTTTTGAGTGCCTACTAAGTGCTAGGCACTGTGCTGGCCCTAGAGCTTCCTCCTGGTACACAGGCATTTTAATGCCATATGTCTGTAGATTCTACAATCCCTTCCCCTCCTTGCTGAGAGGAAATTCTCTAATAGAGAAAAGAGTATGGCTCATGCTTCTACCTGGTGTCTCCTCCTTCTTGAAGCCTCAGTCAGCTATTTTTTGCCTAGAGAGGACGTGTGTCCTCCAGGTGTTTACAAGCCACCAGTTCTGGGATACTCCTGGCTAGTTTGGTAGAGAAAGTTAATACCCTTCTAAGGCTGCTCAGCTCCCACACCAGAGCTACCAACAGGACAGGATGCCAGGTGGATGGTGCTGTTGGTCAAATATGAGGTCTGACAATTAAGTTCGAGAACTTGTTACAATGTTGCTAACCTTTTTTGATATCAGAGGAATTGTTCATTATGAGTTTGTACCAACTGGACAAATAGTTAACCAAATTTACTATTTGGAAGTGCTGAAAGGCTGCGTGAAAAAGTTAGATGACCTGAACTTTTTGCCAACAAATTTGCCAACAATGTCGTGGCTCTTGCATCACAACAATGCACCAGCTCACACAGCACTATCTGTGGGGGAGTTTTTAGCCAGTCAACAAATAACTGTATTGGAACACCCTCCCTACTCACCTGATCTGGCTCCCAGTGACTTCTTTCTTTACCCAAAGATAAAGGAAATATTGAAAGGAGGACATTTTGGTGACATTCAGGACATCAAGGGTAATACAGCGGCAGCTCTGATGGCCATTCCAGGAAAAGAGTTCCCAAATTGCTTTGAAGGGTGGACTAGACGCTGGATCGGTGCATAGCTTCCCCAGGGGAGTACTTCCAAGGTGACCATAGTGATATTCAGCAATGGGGGATGTAGCACTTTTTCTAGGATGAGTTTGAACTTAATTGTCCAACCTCATACGTGTGCAGAGTCAAGGCCTGAGTGGGACTGGGCGATTATGGGATGCCTAAATCAGATGGTTACAGTAGGAAACAAATTTTAGTGTTGTTACTCACTAGAATGAGCATGCTTCCTTGGACTCATAGGTTTTATCTCTACCTGATGCATCTCAGCATCAGATGTTGTGGGTTTTTTGTTTTTTTGTGTATTTAGTTAGTTAGCTAGTTAGTTAGTTAGTTAGTTCTTCGCTAAAAGCAACTCAGGGCAATGTGTGAATGACTTGCAAAACATACCAGCATTTTTGGGGTAAGGGGAAGTGGTGTTATAGATAAACAATAACCACTCAGCCTATGTATTCTAGTAATGAATGAGTCAAAGAGAACAACATTCATATCTTACCACCATTTTCCTTCGAGAAGTTAAACACCTGTTTTCTGGAAAGGGCTGGTGACCACCCAACAATTGGGGGCAAAGCCTGAGCATTTGGTTTCAGATTTCTAAGGACAAGGGCATCGTTAGTCTCCCCAGAAGGCAGTCTAAATCCATTATTGTTCTGATACAAAACACTAGCAAATTCACTGAAATTACATTCATTCTAGCATGGAATTTGATTATCTGTGTGGATTTCTAAGTAAATATATTTCATCAGTCAGAGTGGAGTGCAGAGAAGACTTCAAACCCAAACATTTCTCATGATGACCAAGTGAAAACAATTTCCTCTCTGTTTATGGCGAGCAGGTCAATGAACAGCATCCGGTACAAGCCATTTGAAGCTCTCTCTGAGGCTTCTCCAACTTCTCTCATTTAATGTTCATACTTCCCTGTGCTATTGACTCATTAATTGATCAGCATTTTCCATTTGCTCTGTGGATGACACTCTCTCAGGTGTGTTATTGTCCAAGAGATGAGGGCAGAAATATATGATGCTAGTTATCTGCTTTGCTGTGTTAGTTAACCTCCACGTCATGTCTGAAGAGATGGTTTATGTTGTTTGCTTACCACCTACTGTGCCAACAAGAGTTATGGGAGGCTGGGTTTCAGAATTATTTGGTTTTCTGATATTGCACTTCTGCACTATTTCAGCAGAAAAAAATTTTTTTTTTTAAATCTCTCAACCTTTCAGGATAAGACAAGCCACTCCTAATTTATTGCAGCAATAGAATGATGCAGTATTGATTCCCAATTCCTAAGATCCTCATGTGAAAAACTGAAAATACTTAATATCACTGCTTCCTCTGACAGCCATGATTATTTCTATGTGTTTGCTACTAGAATAACATTCATGTTTTTGTTTTCATTTCCAATTACTTTAAATACATAATTCAAGGTAAATGGATGACTTCTGAAATGGCATTCTTACCGTCAAAGAAAAAATATAATCTGTGTTACCAACAAATTATAATTACGTTATATGGTCCTTCTGAAATGAAAACAACAACTCATTTATGTAATAAAATGATTTAAGTATTTCTAAACTACTCTCCTTCCATAGGAAGACATCAATCTCAATCTTCATAAAATAATTTATCTTTAAAGCTTTTCCTCCTATAGAATGATGTTCAGGTAGGCTGATAAAAATTCTGAAAGTTCTTCTTAGTTATGAAGATGAAACACTTTTTAGATAAAGTTCTAGCTTACAAACTGTCCATGAAATTCAGTGCAACAAATGTTATTTTGTGACTGCTTTAAATATGGCATTGTGCTAAGCCCTCAGTCATTAATATAGTACTCCATTTTGGCATGGATGCTATCTGAAACGTAAAATTTTTACCTAAAGGAAATATATATGTGTAAAATCAGGACAGAGAGGTGTCAGAATGGGATGAAGTGATACAAGAGAGATGCCTATAAATGGCATTTTTTTGACAATAAGGCATGATGCACTAGATGTTCTAGATAGAAATAGAGGCTAGAAAGTGTGGGGTGAATTTAGTCTCCAATTATCAACAAACTTAAAATGTGCGCAGAAGAAACTAGTGAGAGACAATTTGATTGGACATGTGGGTGGGGACTGAATTTGGAAGAGTTTTCAACATTAGGTTGAGGACCTTGAAATTAATTCAGTAGAGAAGTTAACGATTTCATTATAACTACGTTTTAGTAAACATAATTTAGTTTTCCTGTCTAGCAGGAAGGAACACTAAGGTGGGCCTAACCCTAAGAAATGATCATAGGAAGTGTGTTGCAAGAAGGGAGTGGACATCAGGACCTTTCAGAGGAAGGAGTTTGTCTCATATGCATATATCAGTGCAGTATGAGAGTGAACCAAGAAGAGGGCCAGAAGAAAAGGTTTGCATAGGCATCTGAAGCTTAAGAGTCCTGCCTGATCAAAACTTCCCTGGGTCTCTAAGCAACAAGTGATGCAATAAACTGAGGCCAGGAAAGGCAGAGAGGCAGAGAACACAGCCAATGATATTTATGCAGAATCACCTCTCTGGCAACAGGATTGCACCCAGTGTAGGTGCACCCAGTGTAGCAGCAAAGAGAAGGAACTCAGGCTTTACAATCAGGAAGCCCTCATGTGTAAAGAAGTTACTTAACCTCTTTGAATCTTCCTTTGTAGGTTACCTTTGTGAATGAAACTACTACCGTGTTTCTCCGAAAATAAGACCTTGTTGGACAATCAGCTCTAACATGTTTTGTGGAACAAAAAGTAATATAAGACCCAGTATCATATATCATATCATGTCATATCATATCATATCATATCATATCATATCATATCACATCACATCACATCACATCACATCATATCATATCATATCATATCATATCATATCATATCCAGTCTTATAGTAAAATAAGACAGGGTCTTATATTATTTTTTTCTCCAAAAGACACATTAGAGCTGATTATCTGGCGAGGTCTTATTTTCAGGCAAACACGGCAGGCTGTAGAAATGGTGCAATACTCTAATTGCTACGTCAGACTTTCTGTGTAAATTTAGACAGGTTTGTGTGCTTGCGTGTATGTATAAAAATAGATCAGGAAAAGGAAGAGCCAGAAGGAATTGTTTTCACTTTGGTTATCCAGGATAACGCATTTCCAGAGATCCTGACTGAAAACTCCCACAGTATCTATGAAATATGCCTAATAGAAACTTTCACTTTATCCAAACAATAATGTCTTCGTCCCTAGCTAAAATGTTTAACCGGCTGAGCTATAGAAAAGACATTCTATAGTAGTTAGAGCTACGAAAGAACTAATTTTAGACTTGTAGTAAGAGGCAAAATAACAGAAGAAATCTGAACCCTACACTTGTATCTGAGCACTAGCACAAGTCTGCAAAGTATACCATCTTCTAGACTCAGCATCCACATTTTACCTCCACATCAAACAGCACGAGTTTCCTGTCTATTATTCATTATGCTGTCTACACCAAGACTTGAAGTCATTAAGTGACATATTATCCAGTTCATCTGGTCATGTCACTAATGAAATCTAAACTGTTCCTGCTGGTACCTCTAATTTTGTGTAGAGCAAAGTGCCAAGGTAACCACCTGGAGATTCAGGTGTTTAGTTCAAGAATTCACCGTTCTCTGTAGGACCTGATCTTTATCATTCATTAACTCAAACATTTATATTAGTCATAATGACCCAATTTAGCAAAGACGGAGATTACAAATCAGAACATTTTTTATTCCAGCTATGTTTTGAAAGGAAAGGAGTTTAATGGAAGATTACATCTTTTTTTCTAGAAGAAAAATAGATCTGTTCACCAAATACTTATTAAATGATGTCAACTATGCTTGAATAAAAAAAGGTTAAACTAATTACTTTCCAAGTTAGAAGCCAAAGTCCTAGGTAAAGCTCTCAACAGCTTAAGAAATGTAAATCACCTATTTTGTTACACACACACATACATATATTAATCTATAGCTTTTAATTTGTGTTTCAAGTATACACAAGATATTTTGGCAAATCAAAGTAAATCGCAAACTTGATCAATTGTATGAGAGAAGTTCAATGAGAGTGATTATATCATATCACATAAATGGAAAAAGCCTCAGATATAAGATCTTCTAACTTTTTTTCTGATGGTGTGGAAGTTATAGGCACTTGTTCTGAACTGATATTTGAGTCTCCTCAATATCATGTTGAAATCCTAACCCCTAATGTAATGGTATTAGGGGATGGGGCTTTGGGAAGTGATTAGGGCATTAGGTTCCCTCATGATGGGATTAGCGCCCTTATAAAAAGAGACCCAAGAGAGCTCGTCTGCTTTCTTTCTTCCATATGAGGACACAGTGAAAAGATGGCTATCCATGAACCAAGAAGCAATTCTTCACTATACACTACTACTGGCTTCATCTTGGACTTCCCTGCCTCTAGAACTGTGAGAAATAAATGTTTGTTGTTTAAGCCACCCAGTCTGTGGTATTTTGTTACAGCCGCCTGAACAGCCTAAGACAGCACTTAATAAGTGCTTGTAGCAAGAATAAATGAAACCTCTATCTACTATCTTATGATGCCATGTTGCTATATCATAACAACTGTTTTAAATTAAATCTAAATCAGAGTTCTGGTCATCTGACAGCTTTATTTTGTCAGCCAGTGCTTTATTTGGACTAACGATAAAATCATTCAGTTGGTCTTAGTCCTAACACAGCCATTTCTCTAATGGTGCTAAAGGGCAAGGCTTGCCACCACATCCTTGCAAATCTTTGGTATACACATTTTGATCCCAAACATTGACATAACCCGACACTAGGCTGGGGATATGAGGATGGTCACTCTGGCAAAGTTCACAGTCTCACTGGGAATAGAAAATGAAGGCAGATGTGCTTCCCCTGCCACCGTCCACCCAGGACAGACATCTCTCCTACCTGACCCCAGCATTCATTTTTGCCTCACATGCTTTTAACTGAGTGCTCTAGTCAGCCACTAGCAAAAATCTGAGTTTCCTGGATACCTGCTTATGAAAAGCAATATTATTACTTAGTACTGTTGTGCTTCATTCTAATTTTTGAAACAAGCAAGGGAGAGAAAAAGATTTATCAAAAAACAAAACAAAACAAAATCCATTAGTGCCAAAGAATATTTGATATAGGCACACTACTCTTGTTTGAGAAAACTGAATTTTGGTTTTAGCAAAAGCTCAGCAAATGCCAAAGAATGCTGGTGTGATACAGGAAGAATTAACTCCATCTGATTCTCTGGTATTTTTCCAAGGTTGCTTATTAAGGCAAAAGGAGCTTATGTGTTTCTTTTGTTTTATAAGAAGAGTGTAGCCATAGAATTGCTGCAAATGCTTTCACCATAAGAGTCACTTCTTTGAGCCTCAGGGGTCTCTACTGAGCCTTCATAGTATGATAAGCAAGGTTTCTGGACTGTGTATGAGCTGTAGAAGGATGTGAAACAGGAAATACGAATCATGTATTTTTTTGTTAATATACAAAACACACACACACACCCTAGCGGGAATTTAAAGTAAAGGGCGATATTTTCAAAAGCTGTCCCTACGACCTAAGGCAAAAAAGTAGGTTGAATGGTGTTCAGAGTTTAAATCTGTTTACTACACTTGTCCCCCTTATCTAGTTTCATTTTTCACAGTTTCAGTCACACAAAGTCAATCATGGCTTGAAAATATTAAATGGAATATTCCAGAAATAAACAACTAGTAAATTTTAAATTTCATGCCATTCTGACGAGCGTGATGAAATCTCGTGCTGTCCCACTTGGGACCTGAATCATACCTTTTGTCCAGTGTCTCTACACTGTACACGCTTCCAGCTCCTTAGTCACTTAGTAGCCGTCTCAGTTAGCAGACGCACTGTCACGGCATCATAGTGTCTGAGTTTTAAGTCACCCTTATTTTACTAAATAATGGCCGCAAAGTGAAAGAGTAGTGATGCTGGCAATTCGAATATCCAAAGAGAAGCTGTAAAGATCTCCCTTTAAGTGAAAAGGTATGTATGTATAGCAAAAAAACATAGTGCATATAGGGTTCAGTACTATCTGTGGTTTCAGGCATCCATTGAGAGTCTGGGAACACATCCCCCTCTGGGAAGGGGGGACTCCTGTTCTTATAAGCCCCGATAATCACTGGGTGGAGGGGCTCTGAGCCTTGATTTCTATACCCATAAACTAGGATAGGGCTGACAGCTACTTCAGATTGTTGAAAAGTTTAATAGTGATGACACATAAACAATATTGTCTGTAGTGCTTGGTGGACTATTATTATTGTCATTATTCATTAATTATTCTTATTAAATGGTGGCAAAACAAATTAATTAGTGATAAAATTCTATCTCATTGAATTTATTAAATGTAAATTCGGATCTGGATTTTGACCAATCCCAATAAAAACAATCTAATTTCCAGTTCTTCTGCTTAATTTCTCTCTGCCGCCAAGTAAGCACATGCAAAAGAAGAAAGAGGTTCTCTCTAGGTTTGGTGGAGCTCTCCAATTGCATGATTTTGTGACCCAAGTTTAACTCCTATTGCTCATTTGCTTCAGGTAATTAAACCAGGGAGATGAATATTTTTAGATTTTATAATTTGAGAAAAAATATATTGATGTGTTTATCTAAAATAGATCTTTTTAACTGATGTCCGTGGCCTGAATTGTGTTTCAGAGGCTCTTTGAGTCCCCTGAAGATGCATGTAACATTTGTGTTTATGTTCATGTATGTATTTTTTTCTGGAAAGTGAGCTTATTACTTTCATTGGATTTTCTATGTATGTGAGATATGACACCTGACCCAGCAAAAAAGGGTTGTGAACCATGAACCAAAAATTTCTAAAGGTTCGTAATTGTTGATCAAAATAATAGTATTATAAATAAAATGGTGTCATTTCATACTTTCATAGAATAAGTCCATGAAAAAGATAAAACTAGAATTCAAGTTTTTTGGTTGAGCATCAGTCACGACAGTTTAGTACTGGTATCTTAGTTCAGGTCCTTGGATGCAAGGTGGTTTACTTGTGAAGCCGTCTTGGAAAGTACTACAAGCAAGAGAATGTGACAAAGAGGGATGGGAAAGAGAGAGAAGCCCACAGAGGTGTCCTGTTAATGGGTCACTGTTGTAAGGAGTTCCTAGAAAGCTTTTGCAGAACCCTATGAATATGCTTTGGATTGTCCAAGAGATTGACTAGGCAGCTACTGCATCTATCCACTTACTTCTGTTGCTCACTGATGCTTCTGAGGCTTTCATTTCAGGCTCTTTCAGGTTGCCCTGCTCCTAGATAAAGCAAATTTCCAAGGAACTAGGGAAAGCCCTCAGGCAGAGAAGCATGGAGCTTCAGGCACTAGATTGGGAGACAGCAGCAGCTATTGGGTAGAATTTGGTTGGGTGTGGCCCATTCCAGAATCTTTCTTCTCCTACACACCTACGTCCAATCATTCACCAAGTTGTAACTTCAAATTTTACTTCCTGCAACACATTTTGTATACCTCCTCTCTATCATATTTAACTGTTACTGCCTTGGGTCAGACATCTGCAATCACGCTCTTGAACTATTGCAGTGCTTTCTGGCTGATCTTCTAGCTCATCTAAGCCAACTTCTGGTCTAAATTGTTGCCCACTGACATTTTTAGACGCACACCTAACAATATTTTCCCCGAGTTTTATATCCTTCAATGGCTCCCAACACAGTTAGATAAAATCCACACTTATTGGCATTGTCTGTAAAGTACTCCCAGATAAGTTTTTCATCCCATTCTCAGTATCATTTCTGTTCTCATTTGTGCCCTCATCCAATAGACTCCAATGTAATCATTCTTCAGAACTCTGCCCAGGCAGTCCCTGAAGTCAAGCTTTTACAGATAACTCCCCCTTTCTCCTCAACTAGGCAGTCAAGCCTCATCTCAACCTCCTCCCACATACACATGCCCATTGACCCATCATTTATTGCCTCCATTCTGCATATATTATTGTAACAGTACCTGGTACATAGTAGCTTCTCAAAAAATATTTTCAAATGATTTCACTAAATGGTAGCATGAATTCAGTGCATTATATTTTATATTTACATATTGGTATCTTCTATAAGACCATGATTGCATCTCCCCAACCCCTTACCGACAGCCTCTAGCATAATTATAATAATGTGTGTTCAATAAATGCTTATTGACATGAATCATCATAAATGCTGACATGGTGGACTGTGAATAAATGGAAGGTAGAGTCACATAAAACTGAATTCACATTTTGCCTTTGATACTCACTAGCTGTGTATATTGAGTAAAATACTTAACCACTCTGATTTTACTTAGTTTATTTGTAAAATGGGATCGCAAGCGTAGGTCATGTCACTTCTTCCAACTAGACATTCCCCTTCCCTGTAACAATAGCATATATGTCCCTGGCCATTCCCCTGTGACTTATAGAGCATTCCATTGGAGGATCATGCTTCTCTGCCCATAGACCTTGTAATTGACCACATGACCTGCTTACATAACTGAAAGTAAACAGAAGTGGTTTATGTCCAATCTGAGCAAACACCTTAAGAGCCCTTGTTTATGTAAGTCAGAGGAATCAGACTCTAGAATGTTGTGAGAAGTAAATTAATCAGATAAGCAAAATACTTAACAGAGAGGCCAGCGTAAGATAGGTTTTTCACAAATCTAAGTTCCTTTCCCCTGTCATGTTCATTTGAAAACTCAAATCTTGTCCAGGAGTGGACATAGGGCAGAAGTTGGAAAATGTTCAAATAAATGAATAAACAAATAAGTTGGGCTTAATTTTTAAACAACAAAATATAGAAACTTCCTTTTTTTCTAGTCATTTCCTGAATATAAGTTACTTTGACAAATATTTTATATCATAATTTTTAGAAGAACTTGATAACATTTCCAGGAATGTTTATATGTAGTCTGAAAGAATGAAGCATTTAGAAGCTCAGCTTTCAAGAAGCCAACAACATAAATAATTTAATCAAGAAACCTGTACTGTACACCTGTATATCCAAAAATATTGTGGACTTATAAGTTACAAGTTTGATAACACATTACTAAATTCCCAACTAAGATTTTCTTTGCTTGGCTCCATAGACCACAAGATTAGAGTAATGGTATGATTTTTGAGTTTAATGTTTTTTCCTTTCTGTATGCTTCTCAGAGAGGCAATATAAAGAAACAACTGCCTTGACATAAATAGACAGGTATTCAAATTATCCATTTTATCCTACAGACTTATAAACTTAACAGCAACCTCAGAAAACTATAGTAGTAACTATAGAAATTAATATGTTTGTTGACATCACAATTGATTTCACTTAACCATCTCATTTCTTGAATATACCATATTTTGCCGTGTATAACTGCACTCCCATGTGTGATGCACACCCATGTTTTTGGCCCAAATTTTCAGGGGAAAAAATATATTGTTTTAATTTTTTTAATTCAAATTTTTATTTGTTTACTTTTAGGTACTTGTTTTTTGTATTATAAAGAAATTTTAGCATTTATTTTTTAACATTATGGTACAAGAAATTTTAAGTAACAAATAATTACAAAATACAAGAACAGATACAAGGGACAAGAAATTTTATGTACTGGTAACAAATTTACGATATCTGCACATCATAGAAGGGCAAGAAATCTTCATCGTTGCAAATCCATAGTAAATTCAACAAAGCCGATTGTCATATCCCAGGGTATTATTTTGCATATGGGTATTGCTATTGATTTCTAGAGTTACACTTTTAACTCATAAGCATAAATAAAAGAATTAAAAACATTTATATATAGAGGGTGCCAAAAATAGAGGGTGCCAAAAAATGTATACAAATTTTAAGAAAAGAAAAAACTATTAAAATTGTAATACTCAATATATACCAATAACAAAAGATGAATACAAGTCTCATTTGACTTCTGCAAGTACAAGAAGTTGCTCAAAGTGGTTATCATTGGTGTCCAGACACTTCTGATTACTGAGAAGTATGCTTGAGCAACATTGACCAAAGTGTTCACTTGTGTCCATTATTTTTGGCACCCCCAATAGGTACAGAATTAGTACTACCCATGTATAATGTGCATCCTTATTTTTCCTTCACAAATTTGGGTAAAAAGGTGCACATTATACACGGCAAAATATGTAAGTTTTCATATAGAAAAGCATATCATAAAACCATCGTTGGAGTCTAGCTTTTCATTATTTCTCAATATTTTATATAACATTACCTAAAGAATCGTCATGAATATCAATTACACAGCTAGTGAGGTAAACACTAAGTTGGAGGACATAAAATAATTTAAAAATTGGCCTTAAATTTTCAAAGAATCAATTCATTTTCCAAAGGAAAAAGCTAATAAAAACTAAACTTTATCAAGAAGGGTATATTCCGTAAAAGTAGGGGCTGTGTCAACAGAGAAATGTCACATTAATATTTATATAAAAGGGTATTTATTTATCAAACATTTATTAAATGTCTATTATTTGCCAGTCCCTGGGCTGGCACTAGAGTTTGTAAGATGGCAAAACATATGTCCTGCCCTCAGAAGCATAGGGCTAACATAAGACACTAGCAAGTACATTCAAGATTATGAACACATCTGGTGGCTTTATTCTGATTGAAGACAGGAGGGGATGGGAAGACAGAAGAAGGACCCAGAGGGGTGATGGTCAGTGGGGTTTGGGGAATTTTTAGAAGGAGGTGGGGGTTGGGAATGAACAACAGCAGTTTCCTGGAGAGAATTATAGGTAAGGATGAGGGAAAGCCATGAAACACGGTACAGAAACATTTGCTAAGCCCTTCTCTGATTCTGTTGCCACAGAATCAGTTCCTCACTCATGTCTTCCTTTATTCAATCATTTCACTTTGGTCATCTAAGTGGGTTAGGTGCAAGGTGCCTCAGTTAACAAGACACACACAGCCCCTGTCCCCATGGCGCTCTTGATCTTACTATAGGGATCCTGTCATGGGGAACAGCCAATGCCAAGCTCAAAACATTAGACTCAGTCGTTTTGAGAAGATAGACTCAGAAATATTCTGTTGTGATATGAAGGTCATTGAATTAAGTACTTGTTCACACTGACACACAGAATAAAGCCACTTCTTCCTCCCTATACTGTTAGCGGTGAGTCAGCTCCAGCTGCCGGCTGCCTTATTGTCCTACCAGCTGCTGTGCAGTGATAAAAAGATGTTGGGTCCTGGTCTCTTTCCTTTCCCCGAAGCCCGCTCTTTCACAAGCACTCTACAACCAAATCCATGTATGCTTCCCCATCAAGGACTCAGTCAAGTACCCAGCATATGTCTGATGAGCTAGCACATGCCAGGCAGTGCTAGGCACCACTGTATCAAGTCAGCCTGATCTCGGGCCGGTGGCTCACGCGGTTGGAGCTCCATGCTCCTAACTCCGAAGGCTGCCGGTTCGATTCCCATGTGGGCCAGTGGGCTCTCAGCCACAAGGTTGCCAGTTCGATTCCTCGACTCTGGCAAGGGATGGTGGGCAGCGCCTCCAACTAAAACTGAACACGGCACCTTGAGCTGAGCTGCCGCTGAGCTCCCGGATGGCTCAGTTGGTTGGAGAGCGTCCTCTCAACCACAAGGTTGCCAGTTTCGACTCCCGCAAGGGATGGTGGGCTGTGCCCCCTGCAGCAGCAATGGCAACTGGACCTGGAGCTGAGCTGCTCTCTCCACAACTAAGACTGAAAGGACAACAACTTGACTTGGAAAAAAAAAAAAAGTCCTGGAAGTACACACTGTTCCCCAATAAAGCCCTGTTCCCCTTCCCCAATAAAATCTTAAAAAAAAAAAAAAATAGACAGACTGATCATTCATGTCCCAAAGGAGGAGAGACACAGGAGAAAAGTTTCAACACAGTATGTCCCGTACCACAATAGAGGAATATAAAACATGTTACAAGAAGAGGTGGGAGTTCTGAGAGTAAAGAAAAGATTTCACAAGAGCAATAACGTCTAAAACTTGAAAGGTGGGTGGCAGCTCTCCATGGAATAGAAGCAGGGGTACAAACATGATGACAGACAGGCTGTGAAGGCTGCTCAGCCTTGCAGAAGACAAAGCCTTGCCTTTTGAATTATGTCTACACAGGGTAAAAAAAATCCTAGGAACATTTGTGTTTCATCACAGGCTGTTTTCAGTGTGATTTATATTTTAAAATATTCATTGAAGAGGCAAGCTATTTCATTCTACAATGCAAGTAGAGCATTAAATAAAATCTTGTACAATATTGTTAATAATGATGTAATCTGAGGTACTGTGCTGATTATGTAGATTTATTAAGAATAACTTCATTGCTTTGTAACTAAAAATGGGTGAGAGATCAGTAAAAGATTGTTATTTAAAAAAAAAAAAAAAAAAAAAAAACAAAACAGCAATAAGATTTCCCAGAAAGCAGGGACTTTTATTTCTGTTGGCAGGTTACTATGCACTGGCCTATTTACTTGCTGAAATATTTTGTCTCAGATGAAGAGTGTAGCTTTGGTAAGAGAAAACCATGTTCAGACCTTGCTCAAAGCTTGTTGTGGTAGATACTACCAGAGCTTTCTGATATTTCTACTTCTTGTACCCTTCCTGCATACATGGCAGAGTGACAGCTCTCCTTCCTCATAAATTAGCAAGGTCACTAGCTTTGGACCTTAAACTGTGAGCTGCAGTAACAAATGACACTTCCGGGTTGAAACACTTAAGGTCCAGGGTGCAGTTCTCCAACCTCTCCTGCCACGCTTAAGGAAACTCAGAAACATCGTGTTGAGACAGAAGTGTCACAAACTGAAGCCAGTGACACAACATGCAGATGCTGCCCTGTAGAGCTGTCTGGCCTCTTCAGATTCTGTATAAGTGAGAAACACTGAGAATTTGTGCCATTCTCTAGCGGATGCACTTGTTTAGAAACATGCGGAACATCAATGAATTTACAAAGTCAGGCCCATCTGCATCACCTTAACCTAGATTAACGAATGGCTGTGATTTGGTAATATTTATAATTACAAACTGCACAGAAAGTTAAGCTTTCTGATTGATATCAAAATATATTAGGCACAAAGTTTTTCCTCTATAATGAAAACAAAACAAACAGAACACAACCGAGTCTTCTTTTGTTATGTAGATAACAATATTGTAGCACCAGGAGTGGGAAGGGAGTGTTAGAGGTAGCATTGAAGATATATGAACCTATATGTCCTTCCTCTATTACAACACAGTCCTTTAATGAAGTCCTAGAACAAACTCCTGATCTCCCCCACAGAGGGGCAGGGTGATTGTTTACAAAGTGAGCACATTGATTCAGCCATAGAAACTGTGACAATGAGCATTTATTCTGAAACGATGCATATAATCACAAAGTTTCCAGAAAGTGAGCCGCTGAACACTATCTCATGGGAAGTGTTACAGCAAGGAGGGTGGGCAGGGCAGATCCCTAGTCTTCCTTTCAGTTACAAAAGGTACAACAGAGGGCATCTTTGCTTTCTTCTCCTTGGAGAAAGCTTTGAAGGTTTAGCTGCCTCAGTCAGTTCTTTTCCTTTAGATGTGAACACTTTAAAATAATCTGCTAGCAAACAGATTGATGGGCAAACATCAAAGGACATTGTGATCAATATCTCTTACAATTACTCTAAAGAACCTTATAGCTTCATTTAAGATATAATTGGAATTCCCTTTAAGAGAAAGAAAAGGTTAAACTTGAGAAGAAAAAAAGCAAAACCATATTAAACAGCACTGCTTGACACAGTCTTTGCAACTATAAATGCATAATAATCTCAAAGATCAATATCTGTTCTATATTTTTAAGATACGTGATGCAATGCAAAGAATAGCCTGTGCCCTTAAATGAGAAAACATGGGACAACATGGGAAAACACAGGAAGGCATTTTAAGGTAATATCTAAAAAAATCAGAATAATCACCAAACTGATACTACAGTTCAAAAATAAAGCATATCGTTTGATATATTCTTTAATGATATTTTTATTTGTACATCTATTTTGAAACTTAACAATTTGAGGAAGGCATTGTAATATAGAATTTATACTGTCTGGCTTTATTTAAAATATTCATAAAAAGAGAACAGCCAATAAGACCTCTGATTTGAAACTATGCCCTCAGAGCTATAGGAATAGGAAAAATAAAACAACACAAAACAGAAGAGACCTATAATTTAAGAATTTAGTGTGGTTTGGTGTAAAAATCTTAGTTTTTGAAACTAGAAAAACCTTTACTTAAATGCAGGTCAATATGAGTGGCTCTGATTATATGGGTAGACTACTTGATTTTCTTTGAGTTTCTTTACCTGAGAGATCGCAGCCAGTCTACAGTGTCTGTCAATGATGGCCAGCAGCCAACTCCTGGTGCCAGCTGCCTATTTGTTTGCAAATAAAGTTGTACTGAAACACAGCCATACCCATTACCTATGGTTGCTTTCTGCTACAATGGCAAAAGTGAGATTACAATAGAAATTGTAATATAAAACCTGAAACGTTTACTATGTGTCCTTGGCAGTAAAAATTTGCCAATCCTTAGTCTATGGGGTTGTTGTATGGACTAGAAATGATTTAACAGTGCTTGGTACATGGTAGCTGTTTTCATTAAGTCATTATTCAAGGAAGCACAAGGTTAAGGTCACATAAGCTAGGAAGAAAATGTTTCAATTGCCACATCCTGTCGATCAATGAATCCTTAACCATCTTAAAAAAAGCTCTTCACCAAAGTGCTTCACTTAGGAGACAGCAAAGAGCATCCACCTGTCCTTTCCTCTATGAAAAAAAAAAATGACCCAGATAAATGTAAATTCAAAGGATACTGAGATACCATTTCTCACCTAATAGATCGGCAAGAATCTCAAGTTTGACAGCACACTCTCTGTTGGCAAGGTTCTGAAAAAATAGTTACAGTCATGCATTGCTGATGGGAGTGAAAATTGTTGAAACTAGGGAGAAAAACTTGGCAATATTTAACAACATTCCCTATGAATGTACTGTTTGATTATACTTGGGATCATATCCCTGAGATATCTGGTAAGAAAGTGTGTGCAAGGTTATTTATTACAACTTTTTTTTGGTGAGGGCGGGGAGCAAGAGCAAAAGACTGGAAACTGCCTAAATGTCTACTCACAGGGTACAGAAAGATTTATAGCAAATGACCTGTGATCCATTTTCCTCCTGATGACAAGGAGACACTGGGGATCGGGAAAGAAGGTGATTGACCTGGTTTAGGCTCCTTGAAAACATTAACTAGATCACTGGGCAAACAGCTTAATGATTTTTTTTTTACTCAGAAGAGAACCCTCATCAATGGAATGCTTTAATCAGGAAATCCCTGGTTTAGGTTATTATAGTAAATAAATCTTCAATCCATATATTTATGAGGCATGATTCCCTGGAGAGTATCACATTAGCTATTCAAATTTCTCAGATATACAACAGGGGATGTTGCAAAATTAAATATTCCTTGATATATGAGGGAACTGCAAACCTCATTAGAAACCTCATCTATCACTCTGGGCCAGAGAACATGGATCTGGGGTCAAAAAGAAGGACCAGGAGTCATATGGATATCCTGGATTTCTCCCTGCAGTACCAAGTATCTCTTAACAACTTGTATCCTTGAAATATTAGCAAAGTTTGATACTGTATAAAAGCCCTGATTTGACCAATCTCATTCTTTGTGTTAGCTCATCCACACAAAGGAATGCCTTCTGCAGGTTAATAAAGTGAACTATATATTTACTAATGCAGAATGATCCCCAGGATATAGTCTCAGTGAAAAACATCAAAGTGCAAAAGAATGTATGTAATATGCCACTCTTCATGCAAGGACAGGGCAAGATACAGCTATACCAGTACATAAGTATTAGCTTACCTATGCAAAAGTAAACGTCAGAAGGTTAAACCCAAAGGTAATAAACATGGTAACTAGAGAAAAAAGAAGGAACAGGGCACAAGGGAAAGGGATAAATGTGATATTTCTCTGAATAAACTTTGTCATATAATTTGTACTTGGAGATAAATGTTACATATTCAAAAATAAAATTAAATCAAAAGGAAAAAGTCTTTTGAAATTTAAAAAATTCTGAAACAAATTAACCAAATTATATATAAAATTTATGACATGATCACATAGGAAAAAAATTGAAGCAACTTTAGTTTTTACTCTTTTGATCGTACATCCTTAAAAATATAAAATTAACACAATAAAAAATTTTTAAACTTCATCCGGTACTCTTATTGTTAGTGATAATATTAATATTATTTTGAAAATATTACATATACAAGTCTGACAATTAAGTTCACAAACTTGCCACCATGCACTTACATTGGCAGCACTGTACAAACAGCTTAGTAAGGTTTCATAATCTTGGTATATCAGTGTCTCACAGCTGTGTTCATGTCGACGTGTGGCGGTGTCTTGCTGAGTGGTGTTCATTATTGTTGTTACATGATTTTGTGTGCTGTCACAAGAATGTCTGAGCTTCAATTAGAGCAATGAACAAACATTAAATTTCTCAGTAAACTTGGCAAGAGCGGAAGTGAAATCAGGGACATGTTAGTCCAAGTTTATAGAGATAATGCCATGAAGAAAATGGCAGTGTACAAATGAATTAAAAATTTTTCTGAGGAAAGAGAACGTGTCATTGATGAAGAGAGGTCAGGGCAGCCAGTAATGAGCAGAACTGATGAAAACATTACAAAAATTTGTCAAATTGTGTGTCAAAATCATCAGCTAATTGTGAGAAGCATAGCAGACCAAGTAGATATCAATAGAGAAACAGTTAGGAAAATCTTAACTGAAAATCTTGGCATGAGAATGGTATGTGCAAAAATGGTCCCGAAGGAGCTCACCAATGAACAAAAGAAAAGGAGAGTTGAAATTTGCCAAGACCTTTTTGAGAGGCAAGATGACGTTTTGGGCTGTTATCACTGGTGATGAAACATGGGTGTACCAATATGACCCTGAAACAAAGCATCAAAGTGCACAATGGGAGTCAGTCAATTCTCCACAATCAAAAAAGTTCTGTCAGTCCAAATGAAGAGTCAAAATCATGTTGCTAACGTTTTTTGATATCAGAGGGATTATTCATTATGAATTTGTACCAACTGGACAAACAGTTAACCAAGTTTACTATTTGGAAGTGCTGAAAAGTCTGCGTGAAAAAGTTACATGAAAACGAGCTGAACTTTTCACCAACAATTCTTGGTTCCTGCATCACGACAATGCACCAGCTCACACAGCACTGTCTGTGAGGGAGTTTTTAGCCAGTAAACAACTGTGTTGGAACACCCTCTATACTCACCTGATCTGGCTCCCAGTGGCTTCTTTCCTTACCCAAAGATACAGGAAATATTGAAAGGAAGACATTGTGATGACATTCAGGACATCAAGGGTAATATGACGGCAGCTTTGATGGCCATTCCAGAAAAGAGTTCCAAAATTGTTTTGAAGGATGGACTAAACACTGGTGTCGGTGCATAGCTTTCCAAGGGGAGTACTTCAAAGGTGACCCTAATGATGCTCGGCAATGAGGTATGTAGCACTTTTTCTAGGATGAGTTTGCGAACTTAATTGTCAGACCTCGTACATTAAGATGAAATAAGTTTTGTTAAGAGCTAAGATTTTTCAATGAAAAAGAAAAGATGATATGCATATAATAAGTTAAAAATTCTGTAAGATTATACTTGAATTGGAAATATTGTACAAAGGGCTCCTTACAGGATGTCTGACTAAAGGTCCAGAATACTGGATGGGCTTGGTATATGTGGTTGTGCTATAAACATGGAAACTATACAAGACCAGTGGGCCTGTGTCAAAAGGACAAAGAGTCAACATGAAGTTGTCTGCAATGACTGAAAGGGAACAATTTGAATTTACGTGAAATAGGGGAATAGAATAACAAATAAAACAATACCACAAATGAACAAATCCAGAATGTGAGACATTCTATAAGACAATTGACCTGGTTTCTTCAGAAGTCAACGATGTGAAGAAAAACAAACTGAAGCTGGGAGGGAATTGGGGGAAAACATCTAAATAAAGAGACTGGAGAGATCGAAATGGAATGTGTGAGCTTTAGTAGCACGCTGCCATTTTTTTAGATGACCAGGAAATTTAAACATTGATTGGGCAATAATGGATGCTGAGGATGTACTGTTAGTTGTATTTGCTATGATTGTGGCATTATGAGTCTGGAGAAAAACATCCATTTTTTTTCAGAGATGTATACTGATCTATGTAGGCACAAAATGACATGATGTCTGAGATTTTCTTTAAAATATTTCAGCCAAAAAAAAAACAAAAAGGTAAAACAAGTATGACAAAATCTTACTGAAGCTGGGAAATGGATATAAACATTCAGTTTGTTTCTGTCCTTTTGTGTATGTTTAATGTTTTTCATAATATAAAAGAAGAATCAAGAGAAAGATTCTTTGGGAAAAGATGTGAAACTGCACATGATTTTCCATTTTTGTTGTAAGTTGGCCCCTGGGATGTGTCCATTCAAGCCAAGCTCCCCCAATCACCTTAACAACTAACGATGAGAACTTTCTGTGAGGCTCAACAATGATGGTGCTGATTGAGTGGAAGTGTATATATAGAAGTAAATAAATCTTTGAGTCAATTAAAGAATGATACAAAAATGCTATGACCGTCAGCCTGGTGATGATTTAGTATCTCTCACTTGGAGAAATGATGCATTTTAAAGTATTTTATTATTTCTTGTATATTCTCTAAGCAGTCTGTCAGCTTGATCAATACACACAAAAACTTTTCCAATATGATGAAAAGAACTAGTCAAAATCTACTTTTAGAGTAAAAAAATTACTTTTCTTTCAATAGCTGTATTGACATTGCAAGTTCAATATAAGACACTAAATGCCACCAGAGAGATCCGATATGCTGCTATTCAATTACAAAGGAAGGTGGTTTAGTAACTTTATTGATCCTACCTCTACATTTTCCAAGGTTATAAAGAGTCTTTTTTTTTGGGGGGGGAGGGAGATGCAGGTGTAGAAATGCTTAACAGTGACATAATCTCAGCCTTTCACTTAAAGCTGATAATGGGATCTAATAATTTTAATAATTGGAAAGCTATCAATATAAATATAAATTTATCTGCACTAGAACTGGAGAACAATATATGAGGTGAATTAGCTAGAAGAAAGTAAACTCTAATTCTTATACATTTCTAACAATACAACTTACCTTATTTAAGGTTTCACAGTTTAAGAAGTATTTTCAAATAAGTTGCACAATTTAATTTTCATGTCTACTCTGTGTGCAGGTAAGGATTGTATAAAGTAAAGCTCTACTTTACAAAGATACTGAGTGTCAAGGGGCAAAATGATGACTTACTCCAGGGCAGACACTTCCTGAAGTAGTGGTAGCAATACCACTGATGTATACTCAATAAATTACTTAGAATAAAATAGGACATTAGCAGCTAAAAGAGGAGACATGCTAAACCCCACTTACCTTTCAAAACCAATCTGCCGAAATGTCTTTTCCCATGTTGAGCCTGTAGCAGAAGGAAGGAACATAATTAGTACACAGCAAGTATCCACGTGTATTTTTTTTTTCCACCCTGCTAGGTATTTGGTTTTACACTTAAGTGGAAGACTGTTTTCCGTCAGATGTATCACTTCTCACCTCCAGTTCCCAAATGGCCTTTTAGAGAGCATTCCACATTGGGAATTAAGCACATATGCCCTGCAATGGGACAAATCTCGACCCTACTTTCCTGTGGTAAGGCAATAGCCCACTAAATCATTCTCTAAATATCTAAATGTGTCTGGTTCAGAATAACATGGGCAAAACTCTGCTACCAAAAATAACGAAACAGCATATTGTAAGTTGTACTCTCTAAAATTCAACTTTTACTTTTGTTGTTCGTATGGAAAGCTAGATGACACTATAGGGGAGCAAAATTTGCCACCTCAAAATGTGTTTTTTTTATCATGAGGATTATTTTAGGCTGATTAATTTTAAGAAACAGAGGACTCTAGTAGTTTATCTTTTTACCTCCCCCTGAACTGCCTAAAAGAATTTAGATACTGGTGCCTGAACCAGGAAGAGAGCTATTACCATAGGTAACTTCTTTTTACATATCATTTGTACTGTGAGTCAAACGCAAAACAAAACATCTGTTTACCAAACATTTGCTCTTTCCATCTCCACTTGAACTGTCTTCCTCCCCTTTGAAGTTCCAGATCTATATAGCCTTCTCTTTAGCCCAATAACATGTAAACCACAACTGCTTGACTGTCTTGAGAGACTGGTATCTTTGGGGCTCCCATATGTATAAAACTTTTTTTCTCCTGTTAATTTGTCTTATGTTAATTATTAGACCAGCCAGCGGAACCTAGACAGGTATAGTAAATTTTTTCCTCCCCAACAACACTCTGAATTTCCAATTCATTATACATGATGCCTTTATCTCACTAACATTGAAGCCCAGGATTAACATTTTATTTTTTAAGCTAAATATTTTAATCAGAAGTCCCCTAACTGCAAAAATGTTGTTTAAAGTAACATGATTTGAAAAGTAGTATATCCAATTCCACAAAAAATGCTGGGTATAAAAAAGATTTTCTACAATCTTTCCATGTAATAACTCTTCCCTACATTATAGGCATAATAATTTTCTTCATACTTGATAGAAAGAAAAGTGCAAATTTTTATCAAAGACTGTTTTAATAAAAATTCTGCATTTACAAAAGTTAAGGGTCTGTGCTTAACCCACAGTGTTACATTTTCATGATGTTCAGTCAGTGGCAAAAACATTCTGATTTCAGTAACTATTTCAAGTAAACACCCACATATCCCTAAATTCACAAGTTGTGTTTTATACTAGTTGCTTGATAATGACAGCAGATAACTACTGCCTTTCTGTACAATTTAGTTCTGCACACAGGAAGTAGTGGATTCAGCAATGGTCTCCAGAAGCAGCTTAAAAGCTACCCTGCTTCTCTTCCTAAAGTCACAATAGACTAGGATGGTGGTTATGTTTCTTTCTTGAGAACTCTACCTCACATGTTTTATCTTCAGGTGGTTACTCAGGGTCTCCTAAACATCAGACAGACTTCCTGTAAAGGCAGGAGATTTTATACAGGAAAAGATTTTATACAGGAGTAATATGAACCAATCCCAAGAGAGCACAAACATGGTGTTTCACCATAGGGATAAGGTTCATACTCCTAGGCTATGACAGAACATTTTAAATAATTTTTTATAAATAATAAAGGACTAAGTTTCAGATATGAATTATACACACATATACACACACACAAATTTAAAGCAGATTCAGGCTTATCTCCTTGGATAAAGTCACTCTTATCCAACTGAATTCCTGTATGCTTTGTTGAGCAGGAGTAAAAGATACGGAATTTCAGTTAACCAGCTCAGGAATTTCTCATGGCCCCTGGCCCAGTGGAGGGGGTCCCATATGAATATCATTTGTACTGTGAGTCAAACGCAAAACAATTAAGAATCTCTATCTCAGGAATTCTTTGAAGATAATTATCCTGCCCCTAAAATCTTAGCAATTAAGACACTGGCAAAGAATATATAACCTGAGTCAGAAACCATATTGTACTCCAAGACAGCTGGCAACTGCCTGGCCCAAACTAAGAAGCAGGAGAGAGTAAGAGTCCCCTGCCAAGTGAGAACCAGACAGTCTGAGTGCAGACCAAATGGGAAGGGTCCAAGGGAGGGTGAGGTGGGGGTGGGGTGGGAGGAGAGTGGGTTTAGATGCTACTTTTCTTGGCTTCTCTTGCTTCCAGTGAGAAACAAAGCAGCTTTTAAATTTTTCTACATTTGCATTTTCTCCAGTTTTTAACTGGAGAAATTAATTTTCCTAAATTAATTTTTTAAACAAATTTTTAAGAAAAACCCTTTTTTAATAGACTCAATTTATCTTCAAGGAAAAATAAAAATAAATGACTTTGCTATACCACACTATCAGGCTTTTAGAACATGGAACTTTAACTAAGAAATATGTTCCATCTTTATTTCTGAGAAAAGTAAACTTATTCAAACAGGCAGAACAAGTTAAAAGTGTTTGGTGCAAGACTTCCAAACTCTTTAGAATAAACATTATCAAGCCATTCAACCAAGCACAAGACAGATGATGAAACGACTTTCTTCTAGAAAGTAAAAATCAATTTAATTAATAATTTGAGCATCTCACATACCATAGGTATCCATCATTGATTGTTGTTGATACTCTGCTAACCATCATAATAGTTATATATAGGACTGAATATATTAAAGTATGGTTTCTGACTCAAACACCACATACCCCGGAGGTTTGGGTTTTATGTCTTTTGTGAGCACTTAGTCATGATGAAAGGAGAAACACACAATAAATGGAACAGACATATCCAGATCCTTTGGCACCGAGAATATTTTTGGCAGCCCATTATTCAGTTGCTGGGGAATTCTTTTAAAGCCATTAACCATGTTTTACATGGTAAGGTAATATTATTCTCCTTTGCCAGAGCAGTCCAACACAGAGAGAAAAGTAGAGAAAACAAAAGGAACTGGCAGACTTCCTTGATTCAACACTTTTTAAATGAGATTTATAATATGGAGAGGTCTAAAACATGTTACATACTTCAGGGAAAAAGCAAACAATGGCCGCAACAACATAAAAGAAAATATATAGCATAGAGAGATGGATACAATCTATAAGAGGGATTTTTTTCTTTGCATTCTTAGATGAAATAGTTAGAAATAATGATTATGATTCTTCAGTTTTAAAAATTGCCCTTTGTAGCACAGGTATCCCAACAACAGAATTGAAAGTTGTGGAGGAAAACAAAGACCAGTGGTTGGAAACAAACCCTGGACGAAATGTCAGTCTGCACAGCACATTTCAGTATCTAATCCCTTGTGTGCCCCCGGTGACAAACTACCTCCTAATATCCTTTGGCACTGACACTCCCAAGACTTCAAGGGGAACTACTACACTGAAGTATATAGGACATTCCTTTGTGGAGTTATCAACATCTGCTCCTTTACACAATGAACAAAGCTCCATCTCTCTGTTCTCATTCCCCCTCCCACTCTCCCTTCCCCTGGCACCCCATCTACCTATTATTAGCCTCTGTTGGTTCCAGGTTCCCTTCTTCCTTCCATCACAGAAATAAGTTATGGAAACTTCCTTTCTTTGTGAACTACTTTCCCCAGGCCCATGAGCTGCTTCCATGGGTGCTCCCAGTCATATTACCTCTCCTTGCCTGGCCACAGGGGCAAAGACGTCTCGCCAGTCCTCATAGCACCCTATCTGCCTGGCCACAGGTGATCAGGATGGGCATGTGATCGGCTATGTCAAGCCAAAATGGAACTTTTCCTGCCTGGCTTGACCTAACTGGTAGGAACCTCTCTCTGCTCGCCTATCAGAGACCCAGAATCATGTGAGCCCAAGTGATTGTTCACAATGTAGCCATGTTACAGCCACATGGAGAAAGCCTGTGTAAGAGGAAAGATGGGATCCAAGAGCAGGGAAAGCCAGGAGAGGGAGAGGAGAGGGGTTTCCTGATAGCATCTCTGTCTGTCCAGCTTCTCTAGATGCCCTCACCTTTCCTGCCACTCCAATTATATGAGAGGAAAAACAATTTGCGTTCTTTAGTCTAGTTTTAAGTCTAAGTTCACTCTAGTCTTACATCCAGTTTTAAGCTTGACATGTGTATCTCAATATGAGATACTGAATATGACCAATAAAATGAGGTCTTACAATGCCTTGAGCATCCAAATTTTATGCGGTAATATAAACATTTTAAACACATTCTAGATGCTTTAAAAACTATATTTTAAATCAAGAGAGTGAGCATTCTCCCCCAAATTAACATAGCAATAAAAACAGCTTATGCTTGATGCTAACTTCATCTATATATTAGCTAGTTTAATCCTCCCAAATACTCCATGAAGTCAGTACTATTATCATATCTTCTTTTCAGCTGAGAGAACTGAGGGGTAGAGACTTGGGAATCCAGAACTAATGTTTTTAACTTTACTCATTGCTTTGTCATACGTTGGGGCTTGTATTCTTGTCTTTTCTTCCGTCTTCATTTTCCTTTTCTTATTCTCCTTCCTATTATTTGTCTCTTGCCTTGATCTGCCTATAATATTAGACTTCAAAACTATATATTTTTTTAATTCCACAAAGTTTTGTGTGTCTGATTATTGTTTTAGAAGCACAGGAATGCCTGTAGTAGAAGTTATCTGTCATCAAACCCCTTCTCATACCACTTTTCATCTAGGATCTATGGATCTTCCAAAGTTAGTTTTGTTTCACACTCAGTATGCCTAGCAGGAGCTCAATCTATACAAATACAGAAGGCCATGCGCCAATATGTAACCTGCAAATGATGGAACAGGGCTGATTATTTTTTATTTCTCCTAATTTTCCTGAGTTAGTGGTTTAAAACCACAGGGTTTTGCCCGTTACTTGAAACCAGACAGCTGAGTTCTAACAGCTCTGCCTCTGGTCATCTGTGTTTCCTTACACAAGTCACTCTTGAGGCTTTTTCTTTAATGTAACATTTTCAACAGGTCCCTTTCAGTTTGTAATTTTATCTTTCCATGAATGCTATTGAAAACACAAAAATTTCTATCTTTATGTTGTAAATTGATTGCTCACTTTATTATCAAGCTTCTGCACTAATTCCTTTTATCAATCACTATTTCAATCAACTTGTTATTTAACCTCTAATACACATGAAAAAGGAACTTGATTTTTTTCTGTAGGTTTACAGTAGTAAAACTGGTCAAATGAGGCATACTTTTTTTTCTAATTGAACAGTTTTACATCAAGTATGGCTCAGATGTTGAAAGCCATTGAACTTGCATCTATACTTCTGCTTTTTTTCAAAATAATTAGCAGAAAAGGACTAATAATTCGTGGAAGTGGTAGGTTTTTGCCAGTCTATGGCTATAAAAATGAAAGTATTTTCATACATGGTAGGGGCTGCCAAGCAGTTGAACATGTGGCCTGGCACAGAAATTCATGATGAAACACGCAAATATAGGGCATTATACCACTTACAAGTTTTCTGGTGGAAGCTTCGTTTACATTATTTTTAACTCTTGAAAGAAAAAGATTTTTATATCCAATCAAAGAGTCAAGATTGAACTTCGAATACAATGTAAAATCTAAGAGAAACTGACCAGTAGTGACATTTTACTTTGCAAATATTAAGATGCTCTTGTGTTGAGTTGTAGTTGAAATCTTTTAAACCCCAGCAATGGCTGCTCTAATGGAAGATACATACCCAAGTAATGCGATTTTCCCAGCTAATGAGCAATTTGAACATTTTGGTTTAAATGGTAAGACCTGAAAAATTTTCTGAGCCCTAATTCCCAAATAAGCTTTGTCATTAATGTAAAAGTAACTATAAAAGATCGAGGTAAGGAAAAAAAAATTCTTTACCATCCTTTAATAAATAATTTTCATAGTAAATGATCTACATATTTTTTAAAATATCATTCTCACCTCTACCTAATACTCTTGTTTTGTAATGTCCGTTATCCCTTGCTCCGATCATTAGTATCTAGATGACACCACTTATCAGTCTGGTAGCTGTCATTAAGTTGCATACTTTGGTTTTCATACCACTTATACTTTGTAAGTTCTTTTCATAATATATCTTAATTTTCCATCACCTAAGGGTAATCACTTCAATTGTCCTTATTTGTAAAATAATATAGATTAAAAAACATGAAAATATTTACAATTTTTTTTCCATACCTGCCCCCCAAACACACTAAGACTCTCACATCCATCTTTGCACATATAAAATAGGGATTATCCTATTTTGAAATCTACATTCATCACCTAATAATATAATGTAACTCTTTCCATGTCAATAAATATAGGCATGTAATCATTTTAATGCCCACATAGTATTCCATAATTTAACAAAATGCAAGTCATTACTATCTAAATTATGTCTACATTTTTGCCATTATACATACAATATGTTGAACATTTCTATCATTTTAGCATTTCGGTGTTCAAATTATGTATTTGTTGCCCCAATATGTGGGACCAAATATTACATTTATTTCTTTGATCCTTACGGATTCTTTAATATACAAATATCTCAACTCCAGGAGGTTTTGAATGAGTATAATGCATGTTTTATGCTATCATTTCAATTGACTAGGGCCAGTCTGAAAAAATAATTACCACTATTTACTCTTTGTAGAGACTAGGAGAAGCCGATTCACAAATACTTGTATTCAACAAGTCCATTCACAAATATGCATTATTCTTCTCTATGAATGGAAGATGCTACAACATCTTAAGACATTTTCTTTTGAAAAATTACTTTCAAAGTATTCTAAAATGAAATGTAAATTCTAAATAATTTCCTCATAAAATAATGGATTTAAAAAATTATTGACCGTAAAATCTCTCGTTTAAGATTGGGTCTGTCTGGCAGTCTGCTTTTTTCTAGTAACTTCCAACTAAAATAGCCATGGACACACTGGAAGAGAGAAACTCACACACACACACAAAATCTACTTTCAAGAATCTCAGAGGACTTGCACAAGTAAGTCAACTGAACTGAATTGTAAAACTTAGCTTGTTTTATGCATATGTCTCCCATGGAAACCAAACAAACCAGCCATGCTTAAATAACGTAAAAGTATGTTTCATCCTTTTCCCACTGTATTCCCCCTAGTCTAGAAACACAGGGTCCATACAAAACAGAAAGTGGGCAATTGTGCCTTTTCTGCATAGGATGTCTCTTTCTGAAGAAGTCAAACTTTTGTTCCCATCATTATCATCACCAGGCTACCTTCCCCTGACCTCCCTGCCTTCAATATCTTTTAACATCCAGTCCAAATCTCGGAAATAGTTGACAATAAAAGTTTGTGCATGTGTGCATTTATGTTTGCATATGCATATGTATACTTGTGTTGTGTATTTATATCTGTGTATGCACATTTGTGCGTGTATATATATTTGCCTACGTATGTGTATATATTTGTGTTTGTGTATGTGTGTATTTGTGTCTGTGTGTGTGTGTGTGTGTGTGTGTATAAGGAGAATGCTAGACTGGAGAGACGGGAACCAACCCCCCGTGGCCCAATGTCTTTTGGGACACATAGTCCTCGTCAGTGAAGAGTTATAGGAATGGTTAGGATCTGAAAAACCCTGGACATTACCCATCCTGAGCACTAGAAATAGCCTAAAATATTCAATAATTATAAAATGTTTATGTATGCTATTTACATGTGGTGGAATAGTATGTGATATTAAAATTAGATTTAAAAAGTGATGAGATAACCAAGACTTGGGACCTTTACATAACTTAATTGAAATTATAGTGTATGTGGTGTCACACTCATTCAAATTCAGGTTTCCACAACTCCAAATTATTTTTACTTCTTCTTCAGCACGAGTGTTCAGCGGCATAATATGGTCAAGAATAGAATCTGGGGAAAACTAACAATATTTAAAGAGTAGCCAAGAAAGACGATCCAGTTAAGAAGAAAAAGAAGGTATAAGAATGTGACAGGAAGTTTAATAAAGAGGAAATTAAATATAGTTGAGAGGCCAACTTCAATTAAGAGGGGATTCATGGCTTTTAGGCCTTTTGGTAAAGATTAGTAATGTGTATCAGAAAATTTCAGTGGAATTGTAGAAAAGGTAGTGTGAAGAAGGAGTGAGGTGAAAACTAAATGGAAGGTCAGGAAGTAGAGACAATGAGGACAGATTTCTCTTTTTAAAAGCCAGGCCATATTGACATGGGGAGGGATGAGAAGGGAGGTGGGAGTTGAGACCAAGAGGTGGAAGAGGCTAGGCCAAAAAAATGGTGTGGCTGCTTTAAATTAAGATTCTGGGAGTCTAAATAAACTAAAGAGAAGGAAAACGGTGTGAACAGAGATTGAAGACACAGAGAAGGAGGCTATTGCAAGATTCCCTAGGAGCTATGAGAGAAGACTCTGAGTAGGCAGAAGATCCTGAGACTGGAGGAAACCGACAAGGGAGAATGCCCTGGGACCATATTTGCAGTAGAGGATGGGCACAGGGAGTGCAGGCAGTTCATGCAGTACCCCTTAAAGGGGCAGGGAAGTGAGGAATGTAAGCAATGGGTACATGAAAAAGCATCCAGGTTGGTTTCCTATTTCGATAAATGCAGTTACCACACAATCCATACACAGGTTACTCTTTTGTAGAAATTACATTTAAGTACACAAAAATTGTACAAAAAAGCCATCCGTTTTAGATAATTTAGAAGATACTTAAGGACATGGTCATATTCTTCATTATGAAGAATAAATCTGTATTGTAGAAATGTAGAATGTTGGGCTACCTCTGAACTGGCCCTATGATATGGTCTGAAATCTACTTTAAAAAACAAACCTGATAGCCATTTGTTAATTTGTTTTCTGTCTCTTTCTCACAAACATTGACTATAGAAAACATTTCCAGTAACTGTAATTTCAATTGCTTTGAAGCCAAATAAATGAAACTTTCCTGCACAGTCTTATAAGTATTTATTACATTTGCCCAGAAAACTGTTTAAATTTGAATTCAGACTTTTAAAATGTGATACTTCTATAATACATCAGTTCTCTAGTTTACTTGAAATTCTAAGATGCTTGCATAACATTTTATTTTGCTCATTCTTACATGAACTTTATGATATGGTTTGAGATAAAAAATAATGAGATAAAGATCTATAGGAAAATAATTAAGTGGAAAATCACTAGAAAGTGCTAATTGTTAATCACAGTCTGCAACTCTTGGTAACAGAGGTGAAACATAATGTTCTGACAACTCATGAACAGCCCAGAGGAAAGACCTGAGTTTTAGCAGGGGACCAAGTTAGACAATCTCTCTGTTGAGGGCCTCAGAGGTGTGGCTATGTTGATCCTTATCTGTCACAATAGCCTTAGAAGTTAGTATTAATTGACGTCTACTTATTTTCTCACATAAAATTTTTATATTTTATTTTATAAATATAAAATAGTTTTACATTTCAGTGTCCATTTTACAGTTTTATGCTTTCTTAAACTAGCTTGCTATTTCATAAATTTTGAGTATATGGCATCAATGATGCTAATTTCCCTCTACATCATTGTGTTAGTTTTCTATCAGAACCAAAAGTGAAGTACCTGAGATTTCAGCAGGGTAGATAGCAATAGCTCAGCTCTTGCAGCAAAATAATTTTGGCTTCGAATCCCCACTCTACTACCTGTCATAGTCAGCTATGACATAGGGACACTCACTTTAGGTCTATGAGTCAAGACATCTCTAAAATAAGGATTGACAGCACCTCTACACAAATATAATGAGAATATGTATTCAAAGCATCTGTATGGTGTTTGGCACAAAGTAGGTGGTTGATAACTGGTAGCCGCTACTAACATAAGGCTCTCAACTAAGGTTTTAAATGAACAATGCTGCAATGTAGGCAATAATCAGGAACCTGAGAACACTAAATGTGCAGAATTATCACAGGCCAATCTCCCTTCTCCAACACACATTCCAGAGTGCGCGTACACACACACTTCTACAAAGGCATGCATGAAAATGAGAGATAAGCTTTGGCATCATTTCATTTTTTTGATTTGGCACATTGTTATGTTTGGTGGTTTGTTTCAGTTAATCCACCTTATACTATATACTTTTCCTTTTAGTGTTTGTTTGCCAAAACACTCATAAAATTATCTTACAGGGAAGGTATAGAATGTATATTTAGGTTAAACTCATAAATAACTTCATTCTTTTAAACTTAAGCCCTTCATTAAGAGCTTAGTAAGCTTATAAAAGTATTCAGATTGGTGTTTATGAGGTTGTCTTTTCCAAATATACATGAGAACATGAATCGCATATGAGGGATCCTGTATTTTCTACAGAAACCAAAAAAGTAGAGTTCCTATGCTGCCAGTCCCAGGTGTACACCACACATAGAAAATGAGTGCTGAAATTATGAAAATGCAAAGTTAACCTGCAATGTATCTTAAAAAGCAACTGTACAGTAGAACCTTGAACAATGCAGGAGTCAGGGGTACTGACCCCTATGCAGTTGAAAATCCATATGTTACTTTTGACCCCCCCCCCTCAAACTTGTCATCCCTCCATCTCCACAGGGGATTGGTTCCAAGACCTCTTGGTGGATGCTCAAGTCCCCTACATAAAATGGTATAGAATGCATACATTTGGCCCACTGCACCTGTAGACTTCCAACCACGGGTTCAAAAAATCTATAGTCTTTATTTTAAAAAATCAGCATATAAATGGACCTGTGCAGTTCAAACCCTTGTTTACCAGTCAACTATATTTTCTCCAATAAAAAAATGCACTTCTATTCTTTTGAGAGATGGACGAAAATAGAGTTATTTCAGTTTTCTTATTTGCCAGTATAGAACACTGGCAAGTATTCAGTGGAGGATGCTTAGTTTTGTAGGGTGAGGATTTTCACTTTTATGTGCCTTTGGGAATCTTATGCAGCATCACAGTTTTCACATAGTTTGTGGATTTCTTTATACTAACTTCAAACTCCCCATTGCCAGAAGCATGTGCCAAATAGTGATGTTCATTTGTAAAAATTAAAACAAAAGCAAAAACATAAACAATACACTGGTAGACATTTTGACAGCTGGAAATTTTATGAACACGAAAAACTCATGAAGCATATTTAGTTTGAACTTGCAATAGCAGCTTCGTTTTTGTTTTCTCTGAACATGGGTCAGACATTAAGTTCAGGCAAAAGACAAATGCTTATTACATGAAGGGCCAGGTGATTTGTTGTTTTCATTTTTAATACAATTGATAAAAATATATACTGTGACATATCATAAAATATTAAATGTATATAGAAAAACTCATCATCTGTCAAATACTTAGTTTTTGGCATGTGGTTCATATATTACTTTTTTAAAGTACAGTTGACATACAATATTACATGAGTTTCAGGTGTACAACATAGTTATTCAACAGTAAGTACATTATGACGTGATCACTGTGATAAATCTGGTAACTATCTGTCACTGTGCAAAGTTATTATGATTCTATTGACTAAATTCCCTGTGCTCTACATTACAACCCGTGACCTATTTATTTTATAACTGAGACTTTGTACCTCTTAATCAATCCCCTTCACCTTTTTCACCCATGCCCCATCCCCTCTCCTCTGGCAACCATCAGTTTGTTCTCTACATCTATGAGTGTTTCCGTCTTGTTTTGTTTGTTTCTTTTTGCTTGCTTGTTTGTTTGTTTTAGATTATACATATAAGTGAAATCATAAGGTATTTGTCTTTCTCTGTTTGACTTATTTCACATTGCACTTATCATAACGCCAGCTAGGTCCATTCATGTTGTCTCAAATGGCAAGATTCTTTTTATGACTGAGTAGCGTTCCATTGTATATATGCACCACATCTTCTTTATCTGCTCATCTATTGATGGTCACTTAGGTTGATTTCATATCTAGGCTATTGTGAATAATGCTGTAATGAACACAGGTGTGCATATATCTTTTCAAAATAGTGTTTATGTTTGCAGATAAATACCCAGAAGTGGAATTGCTGAGTCATAAGGTAGTTTTCAGTTTTTTGAAGAACCTCTATACTGTTTTCCATAGTGGCTGCACCGATTTGCAATCCCACCAATGGTGCCTAAGAGTTTCCTTTTCTCTGTACTCTCACCAACATTTGTTATTTTTTGTCTTTTTGATAATAGCCAATCTGACAGGTGTGAGGTACTATCTCATTGCAGTTTTGATTTACATTTCCCTAATGATTAATGATATTGAGCATCTTTTCAAGCGTCTATTGGCCATCTGTATGTTTTGTTTGGAAAAATGTCTATTCAGGTCCTCTGCCCATTTTTTAAATTGGATTTTTTGTGTGTGTTGAGTTATATCAGTATTTTATATATTTTGGGTATTAACCTTGATTGGATATACCATTTGCAAATACTTTCTCCCATTCAGTGAGTCACTACTTTGTTGATGGTTTCCTTCACTGTGCAAAAGCTTTTAAAGTAATTCAATTTGTTTACTTTGGCTTTTGTTGTTCTTGTCTGAGGAGACATAGCCAAAAAAATATTTCTTAGACCAATGTCAAAAGTTTATTGCCTATGTTTTTTTCTAAGAGTTTGATGGTTTCTGGTCTCACATACATGTATTTAATCCATTTTGAGTTTGTTTTTTGTATTGATATAAGAAAGCAGTCCAGATTCATATTTTTGCATATACTTGTACAGTTTTCCCAACACCACTTATTGAAGAGACTTGTGTGTTCCCCACGAGGCAAGTTGTATATTCTTGCCTCCTTTGTTATAGATTAATGGACCATATAAACAGGGGTTTATTTCTGGGCTCCTAATTCTGTTTCATTTTATCTGTGTGTCATTTATCTTTGTGCCAGTATCACACTGTTTGGTTAGTATAGTTTTGTAGTATAATTTGAAATCAGGGAGTGTGATGCCTCCAATTTTGTTCTTTCTCAAGATCACTTTGATTATTTAGGGTCTTTTGTGGTTCCATACAAATTTTAAGATTATTTGTTCCAGTTTTGTGAAAACGACAATAGTATTTTGATAGAGATTGCATTGAATCTGTAGATTGCTTTGGGTAACCTGAACATTTTAACAATATTAAATCTTCTAATCCATGAGCACAGTATATATTGCCATTTATTTGTGTTGTCTTCAAATTATTTCATCAGATTTTAGGGTACAGGTTTTTCATCTCCTTGGTTAAATTCATCCCTAGGTATTTTATTTTTGCAACTATAAATGGAATCGTTTTCTTGAGTTCTCTTTCTGATAGTTTGTTATTAATGTATGTTACTAATGTATTAATTAACAACTGATTTTGTACATTAATGCTTACCCTGCAACATTACTGAATTTCTTTATTCTATAGCTTTTTTTGGTGGAGTCTTTAGTATTTACAGTTTCATGTCATCTATAAATAGTGAGTTCTACTTCTTTCTATCTAATTTGGAAGCCTTTTATTTCTTTTTCTTGTCTGACTGCTACATCTAGAATTTCTAGTAATATGTTAAATAAAAGTGGTGAGAGTGGACATCGTTGTCTTGCTCCTGATTTTAGGGGAAGCTTTCAGCTCATTACCTTTGAGTATAATATATGACAAATCCACATTTGTCATATACAGTCATCATTATGTTGAGGTATATTCCCTCTATATCTACTGTGTTGAGAGTTTTTATCATAAATGATGTTGAATTTTTTCAAATGCTTTTTCTGCATCTATTGAGATGATCATATGACTTTTATCCTTTGTTTTGTTGATGTGGTATATCCCAATAATTGATTTGCAGATATTGATCCATCCTCTCATTTTTGGAATAAATCCCACTTGTTCATGATGTATGACCCTTTAAATGTATTGTTGAATTTGGTTTGCTAATATTTTGTTGAAGATTTTTGTGTCTATGTTCATGAGGGGTAGTAATTATCTTTTGTTGTAGTGTCTTTGTCTAGTTTTTGTATCAAGGTAATGCTGGCCTCATACAATAAGTTTGTTCCTTCCTTTTCAAATTTTTTGGAATAAACTGAGAACAGATGTTGATTTTTCTTTAAATGTTCAATAGAATTCACCAGTAAAGTTGTCTGGTCCTGAACTGTTGTTTGTTTGGTGTTTTTTGATTACTGATTCAATTGTTTTACTAGTAGTCATTTTATTCAGATTTTCTGTTTCTTCCTGATTCAGTCGTGGGAGATTGTATGTTTCTAGGAATTTATCCATTTCTTATAGGTATCCAATTTTTTGGTGTGTAACTGTTTGTAGTATTTTGCTATGATCCTTTGTATTTCTGTGGTGTTGGTTTTCACTTTTCCTTCATTTCTGATTTTATTTATTGGGCCCTCTCTCTTTTTTTTTTCTTTTTTTTGATGATTAATATGGCTAATAGCTTATAATTTTGTTAAAGTTTTCAAAGTAGCAGTTCTTTGTTTCACTGATATTTTCCATTATTTTTTGTACTCTATTTCATTTATTTCTGCTCTGATATTTATTATTTTCTTCCATCTAGTAACTTTTGGCTTTTCTTGTTTTTCTTTTCCTCTTTCCTTTAGGTGTAAGGTTGGATTGTTTATTTTGAGATTTTTCTTGTTTCTCAAGGTAGACCTGTATCATTATAAACTTCCCTCTCATAACTGCTTTTGCTGCATCCCATAGTTTTTGGAATATGTGTTTCCATTTTCATTTACTTTCAACTAATCTTTTATTTCCTCCTTGATATCTTTGTTGACCCACTGACACTTCAGTAGCATGTTATTTAGCCTCTGTGTGTTTGTAATTTTTTCTATTTTTCTTCTTGTAGTTAATTGCTAGTTTTATAACATTGCAGTCAGAAAAAATGCTTGATATGATTTTAATCTTAAAGTTACTGAGATTTGTTTTGTGGCCTAACGTGTGACCTATCCTGGAGAATGTTTCATGTGCATTTGAAAAAAATGTATATTCTGCTGTTTGGAGATGGAATATTCTGCATACTCATATATCTAATAAGTTCTTCTGATCTAATGTGTCATTTAAGGCCAATGTTTCCTTGCTGATTTCCTGTTTAGATGATTTTACCCACTTAAGAAAGTGGGGTATTAAAATTCCCTATTATTATTGTAACACAGTCAATCTCTCCCTTTATGTCAATTAGTATGTGCTTTATGTATTTAGGTGCTCCTATGTTGGGTACACAAATGTTCACAAGTGTTATATCCTCTTGATGGATTGATACCTGTATCATTATGTAAAGCCCTTCTTTATCTCATGTTACAGTCTTTGTTTTAAGTATTAAAATATTGCAATCCAGCATTATTTTCATTTTCATTTGTGTGATATATCTTTTTTAATCCCTTTACACCCAGTCTGTGTGTGTCTTTAGATCTGAGTGAGTCTCCTTTAGGCAGCATATATCTGGTTCTTGTTTTTTTATCCATTCATCCACCCTATGTCAATTGACGGGAACATTTAGATCATTACATTTAAAGTAATTATTGATAGGTATATACATATTGCCATTTTTTTGTTTTCTGGTTGTTTTTGTAGTTCTTCTCTGTTCCTTTATTATTCTATTGCATTCTTTCCCTATGTTTTGATGAGTTTCTTTAGTGTTATGTTTGAATTCCTTTCTCTTTATTTCCTGTGTATCTATTATAGATTTTTGGTTTGTAGTCACCATGAATTTTGTATATAACATCCTATGTAAATAAGAGAGTACTTAAAATTGACGGTCGCTTCAATTTGATTGCATTCTGAAAGCACCACATTTTTACTCCCACCGCACATTTTATGTTTTTGATATCATTTTACATATTTGTATGTGTATCCCTTAACAAATTATTGTTCATATATATGATTTTATTGTTTTTGTCTTTTAACCTTCATACCAGCATTATAAGTGTTTGATCTCCTACCTTTATTATGTTTACCTTAACAACCTTTTTTATCCCTTTTCTTTCAAATTATTACTATTATTATTATTATTTCTAGTTTTGGCATTTTCTTTTCCTCTTAAAGAAATCTCTTTAACATTTCTTGTTAAATGTCAGTTTAGTGGTGGTGAACTCATTTAACTTACTTGTCTGGGAAACTATCTTTCCTTTAATTCTGAATTATAATGTTGCCTGATAGAGTATTCTTGGTTGTAAGTTTCTTTTTTCATCACTTTGAACATATTGTGCCACTCCCTTCTGGCTTGCAACGTTTCTGTTGAAAAATTAGTTGATTGTCTTATGGGGGTTCCTTTGTGTGTAACTAAATTTTCTTTTTCTTCTCTTTCTCCTTCTTCCTCTTTTTGCTTCTTTTAAGATTTCCTCTTTGTATCTAACTTTTGCCATTTTAATTATGATGTGTTTTGGTGTGGGTCTTTTTGCATTCATCTTGTTTGGAACTCTCTGTAATTTCTGTTCTTTAATGTTTGTGTCCTTTGCCAATTAGGGAAAATTTCAGCTATTATTTCTTGGAATAGGCTTTCTATCCCTTTGGCTCTTTCTTCTACTTCTGGGTCCCCTATAATGTCAGTGTTAGTACGTTTCTTATTGTTCCAAATGTCCCTTATACTCTCATTTTTTTAATGCTCTTTTTTTTCTTTCTTTTTGTTATTCCAATTGGGTCATTTCCATTACCCTGCTTTCCATACTGCTGATCGTTATTCTGTGTCATCCAATCTGTTGGTGATTCCTTCTAGTGTATTTTTCATTGCAGTTATTGCATTCTTTCTTTCTGATTGATTCTTTTTAATATTTTCTCGCTGTGTGTTGAAGTTCTCTTTGTGTTCATCCATACTTCTCCTGAATTCAATGAGCATCTTAATGATCATTACTTTGAATTCTTTATCTAGTAGATTTCTTATCTCCATTCCATTTAGCTCTTTTTCTGTTTTTTGTGTTTTGTTTTCTTGTTTTTCACTTTGAATATATTCCTTCGTTTCCTCATTTTGCCTAAGTCTCTGTGTTTGTTTCTACATATTAGGTAAATCAGTTATGCCTCTACGTATTAACAGAGTGGCTTTATGTAGAAGGTGCCCTGTGGAGCCCAGTGGTGCAATCTCCCAATCACCAGATCCAATTGCTCCAGCAGTGTCCCCTGTGGGGGTTGCTTGTGCCCTCCTATTGTGGTTGAACCAAGATTGCTATAGGTTCACTGTTGCATAGGCCTGGCCCCCAATCCAGCCATCTGTGAGGCTTGGCCATCCTTGCTATGCATGTACTTGTATAGATACAGGCCTCTGATGTGGGCAATTGTGAGGCCCAGCCTCTACTATTGTGGGTATGCTGGTGTGGGGGGCTGGCCCCTCCAGAGTGGTTCACCAATTTGGAAGGATTCAGGGGCCACGTGAGGTCACCCACCAGCTACTGGGGGTGGGGCACTGGCTTGGAGCAGATTTGGTACATGCTGGTTGGAATAGGCATCTTAGGTTGGGCATATCCTCAGGGGAACGCCAGAGTGGGGGTGGGGGCCAAACTATTATTAGCAGGTTAATAGGGAATGTTGGAACTAGTGCTCACCAATGCATCCATTTCTGAAGAAAGTTCCAACAGATCCTGTCCCTCCGACATATGCCCCAAATTAATCAGTATATCTGCTTCACATATGAACCAGGCACTTTTCAAACTGTTGCCGCTGTGTTGGGACTCAGAGTGAGTTTTTGTATAAGCCCTGTAAAAGCAGGGCATCAGTTTCCCTTAACTCTCCTGGACATAAGCCAGATGTAATGAAGGCTCTACTTCCTGATGCAGGTCCCCTGGGCTGGGAAGCCGGACATGGGTCTCAGACCCCTTGCTTGTCAGGCTTTCCATAATATTCTTCTCACTTTGTGGGATGCCACACTGAGGGTGTGGGTCCTGAGCAGATTTTGTCTCTGACCCTCCTACCTGTCTTGATGTGGCTTTTTCTCTATATCTCAGCGGTTCTGCTAGTCTTCAGATCATTCTCAGAGATAATTGCTCTATATGTTGTTATAGTTCTGGTGTGTCCATGGGAGAAAGTGAGACCAATATCTTATCAGCCTGCCATCATGACTGAGGGGTTACATATTTAAAATTTTTGATTTCAAGTTTATTTTATCTCTAAGAAGACCACATATGTCTAAATGATCAATTCTGTGAAAACTTTAATTATATTTGCTCTAAAATGTCAGATATTATCTTTGGGTTAATATTCTGAAAATAAAATGGACTCATTATTTAATAACATCTATGAAAACAGATGAATAAGGTATGTATTAAATAAATATTTATTAAGCCCTCATATATGTTAGGTAGTAGTAATATTAGCAGTGAACCTGGCTCTTATGGCTTACTAGGAGAGAAGTAATAAAAATAATCAGGTTACACACACACACACTCATATACATACTATGAAAAAACTAAAGAACGGATTAGGAAGATCAAAGTTAAAATAAAGGCTTTCTATAAAAGGTGAAATTTTCACGTTTTTAAGTGTTTGTTTATTTGCTTTTGAGCCATATTCAAAGAGGGTAATGAATGCGATCTTAGGTTTGACTCTTATGGTGTTCTTCATTTATTCTAATTAGCATACCCTCTTCAACTGGCTACCATTACTTAGAGAATTTTTTTTTTTTTTTTTAATTTCAGTTACTAGAAAGTGCCTCCCAAGGCTTTCCACTCTGGTTCAGTTAGCACTGCACAGTAGAGACCTGTAATGGGAAAGGAAGAGAAAACAGGTGTCTTACAATGTTGGCCTGAGTGAGAATACAGAAGGTCAGGGTTTGATCCTCAAGGGCATTTTTGGCTGACCACAGCCTGGGGAGCAAGGGCTGCTGGAGTCAGCTGGCATCTGCTCAGGACCTCTTACCAACTCCTCAGTCAGCAGCACCATGTCCATAGTTTGCAATCACCAATAGTCAGGGTATTTACTTACTCCACGGAAATCAGTAGCACCACAAACCAAGTGGTTTTCCTCGACTACCTCGTTGTTACAAATTTCCCAGTGCACCACTAGATAAGACATATTTCTGGTGATGGTCTTAGCAACTGGAAAGGCTCTACTTATTCAGGCAGATAAAACAGGCTAAAATGGGAGGCTTTGAAAATCTGGGCCCAATAAATCAACTAAAGAGAAAAGCAGATTACGATGAACAGAACTAGGGAGAAACCTCAATAATCAAACTTCCATTTGAAGCTGTCAACCTGCTTTTAGGGGAAAAAAAAAAGAATAATTAAAAATGAAACAAATTGGAAACAAAATTTAAAGAAAAAGATTGAGTCCAGGATATTTTTCTGCACATTCAGCAAATACTCCTATCCTCTCTCCAGGACCAGCCTGCAAACATTGTAGCCATCAAGACACTGAGATGCTGTTGGAGTGAGAAGATATGGGCATCATACAAAGATTTGCAACAGCAGGGATCTACAAAGCTAATTCTCAGTTGACTAGAAAATACAAACTAAACACTCTGTTGAACTAGTCCTTATTTTTCCTGAGGTTTTATTGCAAATGACTAAGTCATTATGCAGTCTGACAGATACACATACAACCCTATCCCACAGAGCCATCATCTCATCTGCTTCAGTGAAGGAAAAAATAAAAGTGTTGTACTCATTGCTATTTTTCACTTAGTCGCCACAAGGAATAAGGGGCAGCCATGTGTTCGTTGTCTGGGTCACACACACAGTAGAAGGAGGCAAACTGCACACTTCCTGAATGTCTTTCCTTTGCTCTCTCTAGAGAATGGTGGCCACTTTTCCAAGTATTGTTACCTAATTTGTCTTTCAACTCTTTCAGATGTCAGGATTTTCTTTTCTTTTCTTGACCTTTTTTGATGGAGACCCGTTTTGAAACTCAAGTTCTTGGCCCAAAAAAGCATCTGTGGGGGATGCTACTTTCCACACAGAAATTTGAAACTGGTTAGACAGGGAGATACATGGGGGAATGTCCAGGCCACAGATAGGGGAGGGTTTCTCGCCCTCGTCCTGGGGCCATAGAAAGAGGCTGATGTAACAGAGTTCTGGGATAAGCCAAGCCTTTCCTTCAGAATCATGCTTTTTACTGATAAATATTGTGAACATTACATTCACGTATAAGAATGTCTGACTAATCTCTTGGCACAGAGCAGAATCCCTGAGTTTCAAATTTGAACAAGTTGAAAAGCAATCCATACACATTTAAAGAATACATCAAATATCAGACTTTCAAAAAGTCATTGTGTGTATGTGTGTGTGTGTGTGTGTGTGTGTAATATTTTAAAATTTGAGGTATTTAGTAGTATCTAAAATGAAGGGTAAAGAGAGCTTTCTTGGACAAACTACAACATTTTCCTCTCTCTTTGTGGTTTTCCAGTAGTCCAGTTCAAATCAAGCCAGACTAACACTGTTGCAGACATTAGTTTTTCTGGGGGCTGATAATGACAGCAGGCTTCCTTTATTTTATTGTACACTTTCTGTGCTTTAGGTTGAATTGGAGTCATAAAAACTGCAATTTTAGTGGAATAAAATGTTTATGACGAGGGCAGGAGACCAAATCCCGAAAAACTTAGACATGGATTAATGCATTTAGTCTAGGGAGGATTCAAAATTTCATAAGCATACACTTACTTAATAACAATACCATGCCTTCGCATGGCGACACACGGTTCCTTTCAGATGTGATTTCACATGGAAGCAGTAAGTGCAGGCACACACACAGACCATCAGGAAAGAGGACAAAATCCTCCCAAACTTTTGGCTTTGAAACAATACCCATGTTTCCATTTTACAGAAAGGGAAAGGAGGAACACAAAGTAAAACCAAAATTCTTCACAGAAAAGGATGATCTGTGAGTTTGGATTCAGGGGTACAATGTGACCTGAGACAGCTTTTAATAAAGCGCGTCCAACAGACAGCAGTCTTAAGGAATGAGAAACAGAGGCACAGCGCTCCCAAGCAAAGATGGGCCACATGGATAGTCAACACATTTCCATTTGCCAATTAAAGTTCTTGTGGAATGATGTAATAAACATGCACCTTTGATTTGCTGGATTATGATTTCTCTGCTTTACCAAGTGCCACTTCTCTTTTGAGGAGAAGAAGCCAGAGTTTCATTTTTTTTTTTTAATCCCCAGTTCTTACACAGTGCCTGGCATATAAATTCTGTAAATAAAAAATGAAAAAGGGTATTGTAAATGAATAAATATAAACATGGAACAAATAACGTAACGAGTCAAGTCCTTGGCCTTAATATCATTACATTCTAGTCCCCAGGTACATATTAAAACCAGGATATTTTTCTGGATCCAGCATTACAACAGCCAAAAGTTTCCCTTATTTATTAGTGATCCAAAGAGATTTGTGGCCATCTTCCTTAGAGCATCTATTTGTCCCTCACTTTACTGGCCAAAACGTTTCTTCCCAGGTTATAATTCAAAGAGGAGCAATGTTTGGAAATAGACTATGAAACATTTGGGATAAAAGGTGCAGAGTAATACAAGTTTGGTCAAAATGCATCAAAGCTAAACATCTCCCTTTCCTAGTTGTGTGAAACTTTTACAACACTTCACCCTCATCCCTGTTTAATGGTTTAATTCGGATGCAATAACGGGAAGAAAAAAAAATTCTTGGTTTGTCTTAGTGCTGACTCAAAAAGATTTACAGTACTTTGCTGAGGTTTTGGCTAACGACAGTCTCCCAGCTGCTGTTGAAAAGGTATCAACAGTCTTTATGTAAACACTCACAGCATTAACCGCAGCTGCAATATAATTGAGAGCCACAGAAAATATTCTTGTTTATGTGATGAGTTGGAGCATCTCAACTCATGACCCCAATGAAATATAGAGCTCAATAAAAGAAACTAAAAGAAGGTATGATAAGAACTGCACATACTCACAAGTAATACTAAGATATCCTGGTGCTGTGTGAATAGGAACAACCCACATTACGTTATCTTTACTGAAGTGACTCAGAATGGTGTAGAATCACCACAGGTGCAAAGAAATTCTGAATAATTTTGACCAGATCCTACACCTTTTCCTGTATCTTCAAGTAAGATTGTAATGTTTAAACAAAAAAGGAAAAAACTCTTACTAGCTGCTTACTGTAAAAAATAATGTTGCATGAATTTCAGAAAATTCATGCAGGTAGGGAACTGGACCCCCACACTTGTTCTCAGCTTTGAGAGGCTGGGATGAAGAACATAATTGGTGAAGTTGTGAAAGGAGAATGTCACTTCCACCTTCTTATGCCCCATTCACTGCCAACCCTTAGAACAGGAGCTGCTCTTCTCTCTCGTTACTGTTTAAAATTATTCTATAGTGTTTAACAGAGTTTGACACAATTTGGTAAACAGATGGAATATTAGAGTGTGTATGATTAACCTGAGAAGATCCTGAATTTACAAAAGTTCTAGCGGTTTCTTAGCTGGGGGTAATGGAGGGCACTAATATTTATTGAGCCCCCATTATGTTGCCACCTACCATGTTTCCCCCAAAAATGAGACCCACCCCAAAAGTAAGGCCCACCCCAAAAGTAAGGCCCAGTTAAGATCGTCAGCCAGACAGACACATTTAGTACATTATGACTATGTTCCAGAAGATGACATGACTTTTTGAATGAATGTAGATTGTTGTACATGAAAAAATAAGACATTCACTGAAAATATGCCCTAATGTGTCTTTTGGAGCAAAAATTAATATAAGACCCGGTCTTATTTTCAGGGAAACATGGTACATAGGTGGCACCTGTGTCTAATCCCAATAGCTTCTTGAGGTTCTTGCTATACTTTGAAGACATAAAATTATAACTCTAAAATATTTTTCAGAAACAAATATGTACAGTGCTAATAAAGATAAGATTTTTATAATTTTGTTATAAATTGTAAATGTACCTTAAGTTTAGAGAAAGGTACTGGATGTCCCTATAGGTACCCTCCTATCGTTTGCCTACAGGCACCCGAGCGTGAAATCAGGGATGTTGCACTGGATTGTTCTCAGTCCTTTTAGTTTAAGAATAAATAAAAAATAACTTATTTTAAATTGTAGAACTTCATATATACTATCCCAGACTTAAATTACAAATTAGAAACCCTGTTACTGTTTTCCCCCGAAAATAAGATCGGGTCTTATATTAATTGCTGCTCCAAAAGACACATTAGGGTTTATTTTCAGGGGATGTCATTTTTTCATGTACAGTTTTTTCATGTACAACAATCTATATTTATTCATGTACAACAATCTACATTTATTCAAATGCAGTCATGTCATCTCATCTTCTGGAACATCGTCATAACTCTTCAAACCCCGAATTCCGGCTTGAATTTCTTGCAACTCCATTTCCTGTAGAAACATTGGCTCCAGTCTCTCATGTCCAGCAATAGAGCTCTCCTTAAATGAGCACTTCCTGTCCATGTAGCTGCTCGTAGCGCATTGGCAACACAGCTGTCAGTGATTTTATCCCATGAATTCTTCACCCAAGTCACGAGCTATTGCAGGCCAAGTTTCACAAAGTTTCCACGCTGATTTCTATTTCTCTCCACTCTATTTTCAATGCAGACGTTGATTTACATGTGCAAATTTTCCTTGAATGGCTTGTTTATTGCAATATCAAGAGTCTGGAGATAGGCAGTCATTCCTGCAGGAATCATTATTTGATCTATTCTTCTCTCTGCAAGGAAGTTCTTCATGTCTTTAGCTCAGTGAGTCCTGGCTGAATCCGAGACTAGCAGAGCTCTTTGGTCGCCTCGCAAAACAAGTGGCAGCATTAAATCGACCCACTTCCTTATAACTGCTTGTGTGCACCAGGCTTTTTTGTTTTCAAGAACATAAATGCATGAAACACATTCAACCCTATATTTCTCGCCCTTAGTGATGATTAGAGGTGGGGTTTTCTTTCCATCCAGACAAACTGCCAAAATACAGGTAACACGTGCACTTTTGTAACCAGTGGAGAAAATCTAGACTGAAGAGGCACCCCTCCGATCAATTGTCGTTTGAGATCTTTGGCCCATAAACACTGCAGTTTCATCCATAGCAATCATGTTGGAGAGTTGGTATTTAGAAAAGTCGATGCCATCAACAAAGGACTTGAAAGCAAGTGCACGTTTAATAACTTCAGTATCTTCCAGCTTGAACAGTGTTGTCAATCTTAGAGACAGTTCATGTTTCTTAAGGAAACCATCCAGCTACTGTTGTGATGCTTTGAATTTTTCTGGGGATATTTCTAACTGTGGTGCCATTGCAAGGGCAAATGCTTGAATATCAGCCCTGCGTACAACTAAAGCGTCTGCTCTCCTGTCAGCAATCCATTCACAGATGATGTCCTCCGGCTTAGGAAATAATGGTTGCCGACCTGATCCACACTTGTGCTTCTTAGCATTTCCCTCGTACACCTGTTGACTGAGGTTGTCATACTCTGCTCATCATTTTCAGACCATTCGGAGACCCAGCTTCTTCTCTTTGCAGAAAGCTGTAAGATTCTTGCCCCGGGAGTCCTCCATGATTCCTTTCTTACACTAGACAGAACAGCTCTTTGTTTTTGTACTCATCTTGTCTGGGGGTCAAAATATTATTCCCTTTAAATCTACCATTAAATCAAGTGTTAACTGAAGACTTATGAGAAGGAGTGGCAACAAAATGATGACAGTTAAAAATGATGGTCCACACAAAGGCGACGGAAAATTGCAGGCACCAAAATTCAGAAAATGTTTATTTCCCACGAGTGCATTAAGTATGTCCATTACAACACACGATGTGTTGAATTATGAAGATTCATATTACAGACAACCACGTCTGTTCGTTATCAAGTGCACATGTTATTTGTGTGTTGTGTCTGTACTCCGTCATTCGGCAATAAGTCTCGAGTTCATCTGTTTACATAGGCGTTTACCTCTCGTTCAAAGGTGCCCGCTTGTGTATTTACAAATACTTAATTATAATTTGTATTATCATTTATTTTACGTATTAATGTCATTAATATTATTTATTTATATTTAATTATATATAAATATTATTATTTCATAATTCAATACATCCATCGCATGTTGCAACAGACGTACTAAATGCATCTGTCTGGCTGACGCTCTTAATGGGCTTATTTTGGGGGTAAGGTTTATAGTATGAGAATCCTGAAAAATCATGCTCGGCCTTATTTTCCAGTTAGGTCTTATTTTCGGGGAAATGTGGTATGTAACTATTAAATATAAATTGCTTGGTAATTAATTTGGTAGGGTCTGAGATGTAGCTCTCAATTGAATTATAATTCTACCCTCTCTGCTAGTAGTCTGTCGTATACGTAAACATGTATCTATCTATAATTGTAATAGGCTATTGAAGTCAATGTTTTCAAAGGCTGTTTCCTTATTACTCAAGTAATGTATATTCTTTTAAATTATGAGTTATCCCACCATCCAGAAATTAACCAATGTTAATATGTTTGAATATATCCTTCTGGATTTCTTTTTGGTGTGTGTGTGTGTGTGTGTGTGTGTGTGTGAAGGGTAAAAGAGAGAGAGAGAGAGAGTGAGAGAGAGAAATGCATAACTATGTAATAGAACTCTTAACTTCACATGGTAAAATGTATCTTGTCAACACATATTCTTAAACAACACAATTTTGAATGGTCACAAAGCATTCCAGTGCATGCATGTGTAGTTTAAGACTCTTTCCATGTTTGTTAATTTTCACTAAATTTTGAATAAGGCTGTGAGTGTAGTTATGCCTTTGTATATCCTTAGATTTACATATATCCTTAGATAAAGTAGCAAGAGTATAGATATGTCAATGTCTTTTAATACTTATAATTAAAAATATCCTCTGAAAATCATATTAATTTGTAAGTTGAACCTTAAGAAACTGGTGATAGTTGACCGTATTTGCCTATAAAACAATTTCATATGATTCAACATACCATAAGCATAACATCTTTTAAAGAATCTTAAGTCCACCTCATTAACTTATTCACTCATTTGAAAAACATAAACGGAGCAGCTACTACATGCTAAGCATTATATTAGGCCCTCTGTGTACATCAGTGAACACACCACCCATGGTCCCTGTCCAAAAAAAAGCACTATAAACAATTATATGATTAAAAATTACAACAAATTTTAAAAAGTAAAAGAAAGGGAGAAGATACTTTAAATTGGGAGCAGAAGGGGCATTTAAGCAGAATTAAGAGTGGGGAAAGACCTTCCAGGCAGAGAAAAGAGCAGGGAGAATACCAGGAGGCAAAGTTGCCTATTAGCGCATCTGAGAACTTGCTGCACAGAGAGGTTGGAAGAGTGGAAATTTGTAATTAGGGGACAAAGCTGTAGTGGGGGAGTACAGAGGGCGATTCACTTTTTACATCTTTGCCAATTTTATAGGTAAAAAAATAATGTCTAATTTTTTTAACTTACATTTCTTTAATCCTAATGATACTGAACATTTTTTAAACATTACATTGTGCATTTAAATTCTTTTTAATTGCCTATTTCTGTCTTTTCTTCATTTTCTATTGGAACAAAACTTTTCTTATAAATTGCTACAATTATTAATACATATTAAGAATGTTAGTAATTTTTCATTTACTTTGCAATTTTTTCTCCTCTTTTTATTTGCTTTTCAACATGTAGTTAATTAGTGTGTACCTTATGCAAGGTGCTGTGCTACATGCTACAAGGATCCCTATTACCATGGGAACAAACTATATCAGACATGTAATTGGTCATTTATTTGAGATGATAGAATTGTACCTTCTCTATATCCATCTGACACACTTCTTGGAGGAATTTAATAACCTTCCACATGACCACCGTTTGTCATGTAGACATGTCCTATAAAGGATCCTTTCCTGAGTTCCAATTAAGGTGAACTGATGGCATGACGTAATTATTTTTTAAAGCCTGAAAAAATGTCAACCTGTTAACGTCATTCATGACTTCATTAGCTACTATATGCCACCATCCAGGTTCCATTAAAGTATTTTTATAAGGAAAATTATTGTGTGCTCATTGAAAGCTTGTCATGTTCTAAGTCTCCCGCAGGATTAACTCCTGTAATTTCCCAGTAACTAAGTGCGGGACGGGGGGCATTATGATGCCTCCACATCAGGGGAAAAGGATTCCGCCCCTCCCTGAGGTGTCTGTCACTGGGAAGCGGACTCAGGAAAAAGATGAGGTCAAGCTTGTGGCTCTCAGGTGCATGCTAAATCCACGAGGCTCTCATGCTGCGTGTGCTGCAGTGGGAAAGTATGGAAACAGGCTTCTGTGATCCCACTCCTGCCCCAAATCAGGGAGAAAGTTCATTTTAATTCCCACTTTTAAATTACAGAAAGCATTTGCTGATATGCTGAGGAATGGAGATTGATTTCATTGGGTAACGAGTCTTATGAAAAGAATTAGAAATGAGGAATGTTAGGAATTGCCAATACTATATAAAATATATTACATATGTTTACAGACTATATATTACTTTTGGAAAATATACAATGCCTTCACAGATATATGTGTGTGTGTGTGTGTGTGTGTGTGTGTGTACATATATATATACACACACACACACACACACATATATACACTTATTTATTTATTTATTTATTTATTTATTTATTTTTTAAGTATGTGTCAGGTCCTTTGGGCAAAACAAAAAGTGCCTAAACCTAAACTCTGGAACAAATGGCTTAATTTAAGGTCCGACTCTTTATTCCTTCTGAGACATGGTCCAATAGGACAGTTTCACCCTGTGTCTGCCTTATAAGCCCATTCTTTAACTATTCCCTATCAACTTCTACAGAAATAAAACGTCTTTCTTCTTAAATGACTTATTTCCTTTCCTTCTTTATTTTCATTGAATAAGTAATTATATAGCATTTACCATGTACAAAGTATTATTGTAAGCCTGTACAAATATTAAACATTTTATTTAATTTTTAGATCTACTCTGTGAGGTAGGACTGTTATTATATCCATTTTACAGATATGTGAACTGAGACCATAGAGAGGTTAACTAACTTGCCTGGGTCACGTGGCCATTAAGGGTAAGAGCCAGGATTCTCATGCAGGATGTGTGGCTCTAATGTCTGCTCTAAGCATTATGCTATGTGCTGCTTCCCTTATTGAACAGTTTATGTGTTGGTCCTTACCTAATTCCGGTAAACTGTGCATAGCTGTTACCGTGAAAAAAGTAAAGTATGTCATTTTGTATAACTGAGGAATATGTTATGGAAGAATGCCTGGTTTTCTTCTTGGGGACAGCATGCACTTCAAAAATGTTCCCTGTGATGCCACTCACATTTATAAATATTTGATTGGCTGGAGGAAGCCAGAATTGTTCAGCCTGCAGTGGACCAAGAGGAAGGACAGCTTGATAACTGCTTTCCAATATTCTAATGTTGGTATTCAGAAGAGCGGTTATGCTGTGTATTGTTATGCAGAGGACAGAATTAAAAGTGGTGGATGAAAATAACAATAGAGGTTGATTGGGCTCCCGCTAATAGAACATTTCTAGGATCCTATTAATGGTGACATAGATAAAATTCATGGCAAAGGTAGAGGGGATGATGCATGGTACTCTTTCAAGTCCTCTTAACCTAAAAGTCTACAAAAAGGAGATTTAATGAGCACAAAAGAAACCTGGTGAACTAGGAGCAAATCTTCGTCTCAATTAAGGCAAAGTTTATTCAAAAAGAATAATCGGGGTCACTTATTCAAAGCCAGGACTCTGCATTCTCTGCTGGTAAAGCACACCCCATTCTTTACTGAGCCTTCTGTCTTCTCCAACACTCTCTATCTGCTGTTCATGGCCTTGACAGCTGCCAAAACCCCACTGACAGCACTCACTTGGAGTAACAGTCATCTCCGAATGTGAAGTGTTTTCAACCCACACTTACATTGAAGGAGATTCCAACTCTTTTTTTTCCTATCTCTTTTGAGGAAACATTTGGCAGTGTGTCTTAATGGGAATTGATTCATTAAAAATGTTCCCCTTAAAAACTTTCTCCTCTATACCTTATCCCTAATTGATATGTTTAGGGACATACTGGCAGTCTTTATTATAGGAACCAAAATTCCAATTACTTTTCAGAGCAACAGAAGGGGTTCTGTGGAGGTGACTTTTGGCACAGTAAGCTGGCATTTGCCTTCCCAGCCGTGTTCTACAGCTGAGAATGATGCTTTCTTCCTTGAAGCACAAATGTCTTTCCTTGGAGCTTTGCCTTACTTTCTGTCAGCAGAGTTTTAGGATCAGAGTTTGGAAATTGCAATGTCTCAATAAATCCTTTATATATTTTTTTAATAATGCAAATTTTACAGCTCATAAACATTCCTTGGATTTATAAAGGTGGAGCTTTCTTTGGAATGTCTCCTGGAGTCTGTATTCATTGAGATGGCTTTTTAACACACTCCTCAAAAAAGAAAAAAAGAAAGTTTTAGCATCATAGAAGGGAGGCTTCATAAGCAACCAGGTTTTAGCAAGCCCTCAGTGCCGTGCCACTGATATAAAAACCTTGTCCACCACTGACCCTTTATTTCTGCTGGTCAGCTAACTTTCCTGACAAGAAGAAGTTCAAGGCCTGGCAGTTAAACTGTAAAGTTTTGCCAAGACTAAATACCTGGCACTAGAATTTCAGTCCCTGAATACAGGAAGGAAACAGTCAGATGTCATCACTACAGGTCAGGCAATCAAAAACTTAACCCAATGGAATACATCTTTGCTAGAGATAAGAAAAACAAAACATTGCAAACTATGTTCTCCTGGGGTTCCGCTTTGAGGGTTGTGTGGACACAAGCCAACCTCACTCCTGTCAGTGGTACAGCTGCTCTGGCACAAATCCTGTAATGAATGAGCAAGGTCTCCTCTCCAGCTTTGCATGACAGCACCAAGAGCCATCAACCACTAGCTCCCTACTTGCGAATCCCCCCAGGCCTTCTCTTTATATCCCTGGAGACCTGAGCAGTTTTAAACTTGTTTAGAATGTTCATTTTAGTCTACTCTGGTTTCTTCACAATGACAACTCCTAAAACAGACAATCTAGTTTACTGTCAAGAGAAATGAATAGTTTATGAAGAGTAAACAATTTGCTAGAAAATTACATGTAATGACCAGTAGATGGCGCAAGATTAAACATGTCTCTAGCTGAATGGAGCCAATAATGAATGCCACGAGCTACAATGAGAATGAAAGAAAGGTAACCTCTTATTATTTTACAGCTTTACAGATTTCAGTGTTCTTTCTTAACAAACACAAGAAGGCTTAATTACTTCTTTTCTGATTTTGAGTTTGGCATCTTAATGGAGGCATCCTAGACACTTTCGGGATACGCTCTTCGGACGAGCTTGGGCATGACATCTTCACATGTTCTGAGCCTATAATGTTGGTCGTGAGTTTCATACAGGGAGGAAAGGATCAATGCTTATCCACCCTGTGGCTAGGATGGGACAGATCACTGGGTATTCTGGCATGTTTGCCTAAACGTCTATATGTTATCTCCCTTATATACAAAGCTAGCTCATTATAATACTCTCTTTATGTTCCATGAGATACATGAAAGCAATTTGAAAATAGCCCAGTATTAGAGTCAAAACCGGATTTCCACAATATTGGATTTTTTTCTTCATTCCTCTCATTTGTCTACTGTTCTATCACCCAAATTTTGGGAGCATCCTTCTTAGTACCTAACCCTACAAAGCCACTTCCGGTCTCTTCTGAACAATTGACAATGCTCTAGATGTCTTCTTCCTCTTCTTCTTCCTTGGCATTTTCCTCACTTCTGTTCTATATTCTCAAGGGCTTTGCTGTGGCTTGTGGTTATCTTGAAAAAATGATAAATTAAGTCACATCAGAGTGTTCCTTTAAAAAACTGTTTTAATTAATTTGGTTGGGACACAAATAGTGGGTTTCAGAGAGCAGAGCAGAGATGAGAGAAATGGCATTCAGTAAGAAACTGTGTAGGTAAACTTTAAATAAGTCTTACGTATGCAAGGAACTATGTTTGCTTTTAATATGAAAATAATTTCACCATCTGAAATGATATGTAAAGTTTTCATTTTATATTTAATTATACTTTTAAATTCCCCAAAATTGGAAGTAAAGCATGAATGGAATAACAGAAAGAGCAAACTTGGAATTAGAAGACCTGTTAAATCTTAATTTAACCCACAGACTACATGACCCTGGCTTTTGGCCTCAGCTTTCTCATCTGTAAGATGGGGTTAATTATACTTGCTTCATGTAGTTCTCAGCATTAAATTGAAATAATAGTGTGAAGAGTGCTATGTAAAGAGCTCAGTGCTACACAAATGTAAAATACTGAATAAAAGTTAATATGTTTGGCATCTAATAGGTATTAATAGCAGCAAGGTCTGACCACAGGCAAACACCTATTTTAAGTTCTGACTTGTGCCAAAAATCCAGGGCCAGACGGAGGAAGGAAAGGCCCATAAATCAGTCTCCTTAAGAAACCTGCTTAGGAAGTAAGCAAAGACTTAAACATTTTTAGCTTTCAGTTTAATTAGCATTGAACAACTCCAGAAAAATACTAAGAATTAATTATTTAGGCTTCACATGTCATGAATAAAATATACTGTTCTAACAGACAATAATAAACATGTTGGAAATCTTCATGGCCCGGAAAAGGAGAATATTCAATGTATTTTATAAATGAATTCATTTTATAAATGAAGATGATTTTTCCAAACAGCAAATTTCCAATATACAAAAAAGATAACTAGGTAATGATTATTCACATTTCAAAAGTGGCTATACATTCTTAATATAGTTTCAAGAAGAGACTCTTTAAAAAGTGTGAGCTTTAGTGAATATTATATTATAGGTTATATTGAAATTTTAATTCCGAGCCAATTTTCAGCTCATGGATGCGTGTGCATCTATGCCAGTAGAAAAGCTGAGACTGACAATGAAAATCCAAAAAGAACACACATGACATACCACAAAAGTGATAACCGTATAACCGAAAGTATGTCCTCGGTAAGGGCTCTGTAGTTTATGTTAAAAGGGCTTCCACATAGGCCATGCAAGATACCTGTGAGTTAGCTGATTTTCATCTATACCCCAGGACAATCAGTTGCCCTCTTCAGTGACACTAACATTTCCTACAAAAAGTCGTACTCCAGAAGAGGCAACCAGTGCTTTAGCCATTTTTATCTTTGATTAACACAGGGATTTACTATTTAGTGAAATAAATGTTAAAGTTGGTGTTCATTGGTGAAATCGGTGGTGTGCAAGCTATGTGGACCGGTTAGCACATGGCAGAGCCCTGGCCAAACGGGTAATACAATCTAATAAGCTCTTTCCCACTTCATCCCTCCAGGGTAGCCCATTTTGAGTTGGGAAAAATGATTCTGTGATAGTGCTGGGTTTAGCTACTGATATCACAGGACTCGTGCTGCTCCAGTACCAACAGATATAACTGAATGTTACCTGTAGAATATCATAGTGTTTTCCTCTAGTGAACACTTCACGCAAGATGTGCTCAAAGTTCCATCTAGGACTAGGAACTGGGACTTTATTTACAATATAGAACAGGATTTAGTACAGTTTTTATGCCTGCTGATAATTAATGTTTTTCATCTCTAAAAGAATTCAGTCTGCAATACTAAAAGATTCAGTCTAGGTACTCACAACCCAGAAATATAGAGAGAAGACATATGACCCTAAATTTTCTCTAAATATCAAGGACTATTACTCTTTACTAAAAATAACTTAGTAGTTGTGCATGACCAAATTTACTTGGGTCCATTTACAATAATAACACATTGATTTGAAAATATCAGTTGTCTCAGAATTTAAACATGAGGGACATTGTTGGCAGTAAGGCCAACTAAACACCTTAAACGATTCTTACAACTGAAAGATAAAACAAACAAAAATGTTGAGTACAACATTTTAAAAGACATTTATTTAAATACATTGCTGACCTGAAAAGAAAGTAAGGAATCCTGGGAAGCCAAAAAAATAAGTGAAAAGTAGGCTTGCATTCCATAAATATCTGCCTTACCCATGTTATACTGGATAATTGTACAGAGGACCGTGAAATGCTTATAAACCCCCCAAAACATACCAAAACACACCATAATTAAGCTTCTGAAAACTAAAGATAAAGAAAACTCTGCCTTTTCTGTCGGTGGACGCCGCTGAGGAAGCATCATTAAAGCCACCCCTCCTGCAGTCGTCATGTCTAAGTCAGAGTCTCCCAAAGAGCCTGAACAGCTGCGGAAGCTCTTCGTTGGAGGTTTGAGCTTTGAAACAACCGATGAGAGTCTGAGGAGCCATTTTGAGCAATGGGGAACACTCATAGACTGTGTGGTGATGAGAGACCCAAACACCAAGCGCTCCAGAGGCTTTGGGTTTGTCACCTATGCCATTGTGGAGGAGGTGGGTGCAGCCATGAAGGCAAGGCCACACGAGGTGGATGGAAGAGTTGTGGAACCAAAGAGGGCTGTCTCAGGAGAAGATTCTCAAAGACCTGGTGCCCACTTATCTGTGAAAAAGATTTTTGTCGGTGGTATTAAAGAAGACACCAAAGAACATCACCTAAGAGATTATTTTGAACAGTATGGGAAAATTGAAGTGATTGAAATCATGACTGACCGAGGCAGTGGCAAGAAGAGAGGCTTTGCTTTTGTAACCTTTGATGACCATGACTCTGTAGACAAGATTGTCATTTAGAAACACCATACTGTGAATGGCCACAACTGTGAAGTAAGGAAAGCCCTATCTAAGCAAGAGATGGCTAGTGCTTCATCCAGTCAAAGAGGTCGAAGTGGTTCTGGAAACTTTGGTGGTGGTCGAGGAGGTGGCTTTGGTGGGAATGACAACTTTGGTCATGGAGGAAACTTCAGTGGTCGAGGTGGCTTTGGAGGCAGTCGTGGTGGAGGAGGATATGGTGGCAGTGGGGATGGCTGTCATGGATTTGGTAATGATGGAAGCAATTTTGGAGGTGGTGGAAGCTACAACGATTCTGGCAATGACAACAATCAATCTTCAAATTTTGGACCCATGAAAGGAGGGAAAGGAGGGAACTTTGGAGGCAGAAGCTCTGGCTCCTATGGTGTTGGAGGCCAATACTTTGCCAAACCATGAAACCAAGGTGGCTATGGTGGTTCCAGCAGCAGCAGTAGCTATGGCAGTGGCAGAAGGTTTTAATTACTGCCAGGAAACAAAGCTTAGCAGGAGAGGAGAGCCAGGGAAGTGACAGGGAAGCTACAGGTTACAACAGATTTGTGAACTCAGCCAAGCACAGTGGTGGCAGGGCCTAGCTGCTACAAAGAAGACATGTTTTAGACAATACTCATGTGTATGGGCAAAAAAACTCGAGGACTGTATTTGTGACTAATTGTATAACAGGTTATTTTAGTTTCTGTTCTGTGGAAAGTGTAAAGCATTCCAACAAAGGGTTTTGATGTAGATTTCTTTCTTGCACCCATGCTGTTGATTGCTAAATGTAATAGTCTGATCATGACGCTGAATAAATGTGTCTTCTAAAAAAAAAATGAAAGAAAGAAAAGAAAAACTCTGAGCAGCCAGAGGAAAATGATGCATTACTTATGGGTAAAGACCAATTCAAATTAGAATAGATATCTCATCTGAAACCATGGAGGCCAACCAAAGAAAGCACAGATTTGTCAAGTATTGAAAGAAAAGAAATATTAATCATGAATTCTATGCTTGGTAAGAATTTGTTCCAGGAATAAAGTAGAAACAAAGACTTTCTCAGGTGCAGGAAAACTAAGGGAATCTATTTACAGCAAATCTACCTTTTAAGAATGACTAAAGGTCATTCTTTAAACAGATATGAAATGGTAACAGAGAAAGGCTTGGAACTTCAGCAAGAAAAGAACATGGAATGGTAAACAATAGGGCTAAATAAAATAGGCTATCCTAATGAGTTTCATAAATCATATCTGATGATTGAAGCAAAAATATAACATCATTTGATATGGTGCCCAATGTATATAAAGGAAATAATTAAGACAATTATATTTTTAAAAAGGGGAAAGCAAAAGGACAGACATGGAAATAATCTTTCTATACTTCATTTTAAGTGTTAAAGTGTTAAAGCAACAATGCCAGTAGACTATTATAGATTATATATATATATATATATATATATATATATATATATATATATATATATATATACACACATTGTGTATATTACAAAGTGAATATTACAAACACTAAGAAAACAATATACATGTAAAATACACCATGGAGAATACAGTTAATAATATTGTGTCATGTATTTCAAAGTTGTTAAGAGACTGATCTTAAAGTTCTCATCACAAGAAAAGAAAACTATGTGAGGTAATGGATGTTAATTAAACTTATTGTAATAATCTTTGTACAATATATACATATATCAAATCACTCTGTTGTACACCTAAAACTAATACTATGGAATGCAATGTTATATGTCAATTATACCTAAAACATTGAAAGAACAAAACAAAGAGTTTTAGCTACTAAGTAAAAAATGGGATATAATTTAATTTAAAAATATAATCCAAAAGAAAGTAAAAAAGAAAGAAAAAGAAAGAGAAGGGAGGACAGATAGTACCAATAGAAAAAAATAATTAATTACAGACATGAGTTTAAATATACCAATTATCACATTAAATGTATATGTAACTTTACTAACAATTGTCACCCCAATAAACTTTAATTTTAAAAAATGTATATGATCTCAAGATTGTGGAGGGACATACTTGAGACCTCTAAGATACAGATTATGTTTTAGTTGTATTATTAATCTTTATACCTTAAGCATAATTCCAATATATAATAAGTTAAACTATACATACAAGTGTTTATGGAATCTCAAACTAAGAATTTACTATAACAATACTTATGCATATACAAGTGAAAAATTTTATATTTTGACCAATATTTCTTTATTTGTCACAGATTCTTTATGAGATATAATTAATTTTGTTAAATTAGAAAGACTTTTCTATAAGAGATGTGTTCTCAAAAAATCCTATGATGCATGTATTTTGACTAATGCAATCTTTGAACACCAGTAAGTGTAAAATAATCCTAATAAAATTTGACCTGGTTGATGATGTTTTAAAATTGATACATTTTTTGGTTTCTTGATTGGAATGGGTTCTGGGAGTGTGTTCACTGGTGAGTGTGAGGAATGATAGAAGTCAGCATGGTACAGACCAGAAATACACAAATTGGTGTGGGGGGGGGTTGCATGAAGATTTACACTCTCAGAGGGGGACAATATCTGGAAGTAAGTATAAAAGACTAGGTGATTCTCATTCAAACTGTCATTACCATTTTCTAATAGAAATTCTCTACGCCAAATTATAGAGAATTTGACTTTAGATTTTATTTTATAATATGGATGTGTTTTCACATGTGTGTGCATGTGTGTGTTACAGAAATACAAAGCGTGCAAATGAATTGAATGGTGTGTTTTATATAGATGTGCATAGATGTATGCATTCACTCTCATGAGGGTATACATGAGGAGGTTATAGCCTGTTTATAAAAGTCAGCCTCTTGTAACCACGTTGATTTTATGCAAGCACCTACTATTCATACCAGAAAATACAGGGAATATGTCCATCTCAGTGCAAGGCCAAAAGTCCTTAAAAGAAGTCTGAATAATAGAACTTTGAGTATTAAAGCAGAGATAATAATTTATTGGTTAGTAGAAATGGTAGTTATATCTATTTTGAGATAAAATTTCCCAGGAAGCAATAACATATGTTTTGAATTTTTTAATTGGCTCATGACTGAGAAATAGGAAACTTTTTTCCCCTCATTTCCTACCACTTTGTAGCAGCCTAAATCAATACTAATGCAGGATATGAGTGAAGAGTCTGTGCACATTTGTCCTTCACAAAAGAATGCAACAAACCCTACAAGAACAAGAAAAATCAAACCAATGACATCAACAGCAACCTTAATATACTCAAATAGTGTTTAAAGAAAGGAGTCTAAACAAGAACTATATGGGGCTAAAGATGTCTTGCTTCTCAGACACTCTTCTGAGAGACCATCCAAAGGCTGTGTTCTCCAGGGGTGAGAGAAGACTTCCAAGAACACTGAATCCCACCCTACGTTTTCCCAGAGGGGGGGGCTTCAGAGAGAACATGAGCCATTCCAGCTTGGGGCCCATGTAACAGCCCTGCATACAACTTTTCTATTCCATGTGGATGAAAATTCCAGAAAACTGCTGAATCTGTCTGTGACACCAGCCACAATTGGCAGGAAAATTACTGCATTTACGAGTATACTGCTAACAAGGCCAGCTTACACAGAGTGTCTCAGAGTACCCAGAGAGGGGTTTTTTCTTCTCAGGGACTGACAGGTATTGTCACATACTTCAAAATAGGAAGGGAAAAGCATTCAGGTGACTGAGGGACTGATGTGGTCAAGTGCTGTCTCTTCTGTCCCTAACTTACGTCATCCCAAATGACTGGCATTGATAACAGAACCAAGAAGCAGAAGGAGGCAGCTTCCTTTGGACCCAAATGCTTTCCAAATGTATCCTTGAAAGACAATAAATTTTTAAAGATGTCACGGAAAATGTATTGGATGACTAGGATTGAAGCAGGAGTAGGGTTTTATTAAATCTTATGAAAACAAAGGAAAAAATGTACATTTTTTTTTATTGAAGAAGCAGGGATTGAACTCAATTTATATTGTTAAGAGTTCTAAAATGTTGGCTTCACTCCACATATTTTAATGAGGGTTAACATTGAAAATAAATAATAGGTTACAGTTTAACTCCAGCTAGGGGGTTAGCATAAACCCACTTTGTTTTCTGTTGTAAATTAATGTGCTCCTACATAATGAGACTGGAGAAAGGTTAATAGATAGCATATTAGTCATTTTGTCTCTTAAAAATTTTGTCTACTGTGTACCAGATACCTTGCTTAAAGCTGAAGGTAAGGCAGAAGCAAACTTCTTTAAAGTTCACAACTTAATGAAAGAGAAGGCATAACAACAGAATGAAAAACAAGGAGTGAGCAATATATATACTGTGAAAACTAACTCATAATATTTTGTCATTGCAGCTGAGGGCTCTCATCGTCAATTGAATATTGTTTATATCTTCAGCTACTTCTTTTCAACCTAAGTTACTGTAAATGCAGCATTATCTATCACTAATACCCTGATAACATTCACATCTGTGTCTCCAAGAAGATGTCTTTTCTGAACCATAGATCCATTTACACAATGACCTATTGGACATTTCCACTTATAGCCCCACAGACAGATCGATCGCAGGATTTCAAATACTAAACTGACACATATCTTCCCCTCTCCCTCTTTCCTTCCCTCCCCCATGCCAAATGGTGGTCCTTAGACTGTTCAAATGGTATCTCTATTCACTGACTCAGCCTCTCTTTCTTATTCCTCCACATTTAATTAGACAATAAATCACATTTCTTGAAGCACTTCTTCTAAAATTCTTCTGCAATCTCCTCAGTTCCGGTTCTCATCACTTTTCACCCAAGAGTTCTTTGACTGGCCTTTTTGATGCCATTGCCTCAATCTGTCATCCCATGCGTACATATATCCACACAAAAATTTACACTGAGGCCAGAATGATCTTTCTAAAACATAATTTGCTCAAGTTTCTACCACTACTTAAAATCTGTAGCTCCCATCAGCTATGGGCTAAATACATTCTAAACACCTATTAATGATATCCAAGACATTCCAAGCACCTGAATTATTTTCCAGGTCCCACAGCTAGAGGAATCCTCCAATCATTCTCCGGGGACCACTTTGCCTCACAATTATCTATATGACAGCTTCATCATGTATTACTGCTGGGCTCTGCTTATGTACCTACCTCTTATCTTAGACATGGAACTCCCCAGGGCAGGGGACCATATGTACTCATCTGTGACTCTCCGAGGCTGGCGCACTTCTTGGTACATAGTATGTCCAAACATTCAATAAATATTTGTTGAATAAATCAATGAGGATAATATAAGATATGAAACTATCTCAAAAATGTTGTCTAATTTGGTCTTCAGAGTAGTTCTTAAGGCAAGTAATCATGATCTTAAGGAACTGTAATCAGAACCAACATCTACTGCACTGATCCCTCCACTCTTCATTAGAGCCCTAAAACAAATAATGAGGAAAAAATTCCAATTTGTTTCAACTATGACCATTGACTTTTATCAAAACATTTTTCTTATTAAAGTATAATTAACACAAATTAAAATTCATAATGAGATAACGTCTCACCCCAGTTAGAATGGCCAACATCAACAACTAATAATAACAAGTATTGGAGAGGCTGTGGAGAAAAAGGAACCCTCATACACTGTTGGTGGGAATGCAGACTGGTGCAGCCGCTATGGAAGGCAGTGTGGTGGTTCCTCAAAAAGTTAAGAATAGAATTACTATATGACCCAGCAATCGGTCTCCTGGGTATCTACCCCCCCAAATCGAAAAACATTTATCTGTAAGGATATATGTGCTCCGAGGCTCATTGCAGCTTTATTTACAGTGGCCAAGACATGGAAACAACCAAAGTGTCCTTCCATAGATGAATGGATAAAGAAGTTGTGGTATATATACACAATGGAATACTATTCGGCGGTAAGAAAATAAATACTGCCATTTGTGACAACATGAGTGGATCTTGAGATTATTAAGCTAAGTGAAATAAGTCAGACAGAAAAAGTCGAGAACAATATGATTTCACTGATATGTGGGATATAAAACTGAAAGCAACAAAGGAACAACACAAAGAAACAAAAACTGATAGACATAGATAATAGTTTAGTGGTTACCAGAGGGTAAAGGGGTGGGGGATGGTAGATGAGGGCAAACCACATCAAACATATGGTGATGGAAGGAGAACTGACTCTGGGTGGTGAACACACAATATGATATACAAATGATGTATTACAGAATTGTACACCTGAAACCTATGTAACTTTACTAACCATTGTCACCCCAATAAACTTTAATTCTTAAAAAAAGAGAAAAAAGTATAATTTACATAAATTCAAATTCACTGGATTTTGTGTATAATTTTCAAGTTCTGAGAAATGCATATAGTCATATAACCACCACTTCTGTCAAGACACAGAGCAGTTCCATCAGCCCCAAATTCCCCAGGGAACTTTGCCGTCAACCATTGCCCTGATTCCCCAGCCACTGGTGACGAATGATTTATTTTCTGTCCTTGGAGTTTGAACTATTCCGGAATATGATATATGTAATCCTATAGTATATAATATTCTGAGACTGGCTTGTTGCACTGAGCACAAAGCATTTGCGATTCAGTGTTGCTATTGTGTGTCAGTAGTTTGTTACTTTTTGTGACTAACATTCCATCCAGGGACCACAGTTTGTTTATACATTCACCAGCCAAAACACATTTTTTTTTCCAGTTTCGGGCAATAACAAATAAAGGTGCTATAAACATTTGCTTACAGATTTTTATGTGAACATAAATTTTTATTTCACTTGATAAAATATCCAATAGTGCAATTGCTGAGTTGAATAGGAAATATATTTAACTGTATAATATACTGCCAAACACTTTCTCAAAGTGGCTATACAGTTTTGTATTCCCATCAGCAATGTATTCGAATTCCAGTTGGTCCACTTCTCCACATCTTCATAAAAACTTGGAATTATCTGTTTCTTCTTCCCCTCCTCCTCCTTCTTCTTTTGCCATTCTAAGAGGTCTATAATGGTAATATCATGTTTTTAATTAGGAATTTCCCTAAGGACTAATGATATCAAGTATATTCTCCTGTGTTTATTTTTCACTGTATATCCTCTTTGGCAATGTAAATGCTCAAATTTTTTGCTCATTTTTTTAAATTTGAGAGTTTAGGTTTGAGTTTTGAGAGTTCTTCGTATATTCTGGATACAAATCCTTTATCAGATATGTGATTTACAAATATTGTCTTCCAATCTGTGGTTAGCCTTTTTATTATCTCAGTAAATTTGGGGAAGTTCTTAATGTTGATGAAGTCCAATTTATCATTCTTTTTCTCTTATGAATCATGCTTTTAGTGTCATAGTTAAGAAACCTTTTGTCTATCCCAAGACCAAAAAGATCCTATATTTTTTGTAAGAGTTTTATGGTTTTAACTTTTACATTTAGGTCTGTGGTACCTTTTGAGTTATTTTTTTGTATGTGGTATAAGGTAAGGATTAAAGTCCTCCTGGTTCTTATTTCATTTTTAAAATATCAATACCTAATTGTTCTATCTTCATTTGTTGGAAAAAAAGTGTGTGTGTGTGTGTGTGTGTGTGTGTGTATGTGTGATCTATCCAATATATTGATTACGTCCTCAGTGAGAGGAAGAAGGGTCATATCCTCCAAAAAGTATTTTTTTCTTTACAAAATTGTTTTTTGTGTCTCTTGAAAATCAACTGACCATGTATATATGGGTCTATTTCTGGACCCTCTTATTCAATTCCATGAATTTATATGTCTGACTTTTCATCAATAGAAAACTGGCTTGATTATAGTTGTTTTATAGTTTTCTGATCACCTCCTATTCACCCCCATTGGTGAGGAAGGAATCATCTGCTCTAAAACTATGAGGTGAGCAAACACACAAAACCAGACAGGTTAGCCTGGAAGCACATTTTTTAGCCATATATACTCAAAACCCTGGGAAGGAGGATACCACATGCCATGCAGGGCCTCATGGGGTTGCACTAGGAACAGAGTGAATGAGCAGGGCTGGGGGAGGCAGGCTTTGGAATATAAGAAGATAGGGTAGCCCCTGGATACCACAGGAGGATGTAAGTGGCGTGTTTGAATGATTTTGTGGGCTAACAGGGAATGAACAAACAAAGCCTGTTAGGTTGAAGAAGGGTGCAGAGCAGCTGATCGAGCTGATAGGAGAACTAGGGCACATACCTGGTGAGAGCAGGGGAGCTCACAGTTTGGCCTTTGCGGTCCTATGAGGCTCAAAGATGTCAAGGAAGCACATAAAATTTTAGTCCTTATACTACATAAGTAAGTCTTGAAATCATATAGTGTAAATATTTAAACTTTTGTTTTTTGTTTTTAAAGTTATTTTGGCCATTCGAGTTCCTTTGTTTTACACACACACACACACACACACGCACACACACGCAGTATATTAGAATCAGCTAGTTGATTTTTATAAAAATGCCCTGCTGGCATTATGGCTAGAATTGTACAGAATTTACTGAATTTATAGGTCAGTATGAAGAGAAATGATATTTTAAGAATAGTAAGATATCACTATTTTGTCCAATCTATGAACAAAATATATCTCTCCATTTGTTTAGATTTGGCTTGATTTATTTCAGCAGCATGTGGAACTTGCATGTATTTTGTTAGATTTATATCAAAGTTTTCCCAGTTTTGGTACTATTGTAAATAGTATTTTTTTAAATTTCAATTTCTAATTGTTGATTGGTTGTATATAGAAACACAATTGATTTTTTCTATGTTGAACTTGCATCATGCGTCCTCAATTTGTTTTAGAATTGTCTGCACAATGTCTCTTTTATATATATATACATGTACTTCACATTGCAAAGATGCTGCTTAATCAGAAAACAAAAACGAACAATAGCAAAACAATAATGTGGTAACTTCAATGAGTTTTCATTAGGTTCCTCAAATGCTACTTAAAGATAGATTTTGTTTTGACTTTAGTCAGCGATAGAGAGAATGGGAATTCAGTGGAGCAGTTGACTCATCCACACAGGCCTTTATGGATGGCAAACAGTGATCACTGAGGCATGATAGCATGCAGAGCCCGGAGCCAACTGAAAGCCTTGCGAGAGAATGGGAACAACCTGGAATCAAGTAGCTCTGTTTCTTACATCTTGGAAAGGAGCCCATCTAGCAGTTTATAAGCCACATTAGATGCCTGAAACACTGAGCCAACTATTGACATTTCCTGGTCAACACCTTGTTCTCCAGGTACCTAGTGCTTGGGTAGGGGAATGGGGGGAGGAGCAATCCAAGACGCCAGCCATCTAGAGAGAGAATTCCCTCTGGCAACATAGTCACTAAAGGAATAATAATAATAATAAAAATAATAATAATAATAATAATGAGGAGGGGGAGAGGAGGAGGAGGAGGAGGAGGAGGAGGAGGAGGAGGAGGACGAAGAAGAAGAAGAAGAAGAAGAAGAAGAAGAAGAAGAAGAAGAAGAAGAAGAAGAAGAAGAGCCTTTTCTCAACCTGCTGTATATTCATTTATTTTCAAGAAATAAAAAAAAATTTTGTTGTTGTTTTCCACATCTTCAAAACCAATCATGTATTCATGACCCTAGCTTTCCTCTAACGCTGACACTTTCTAGAACAGGTGAGCATGAGAGCAACTAAAACAATCAAATAGGGCCCCTCCTCTGTGGGTTATTTGGCAGAGCCGATAAGAAAATATGAAACAGTCCAGAAAGTTATGCTTCACACTCTGTCTCCATCCTCTGTCCTGGGAGAATGGCAGAAATACACCTTTGTTTGGTTTACTTAAGTAACCAAACATGAAAGTTATCTTTAGAATTTCCAGAGATGTCTTATATTCATAAATGGATATATAAGCGTGGTTGTTGAGAAAATGTTTATCTGTAAGTGCCTGAACGTGGGGACGTACAGTAAAGAGGTCATCTCCAGAAGCTTAGAAATAGGAAAAGTAAACTACAGCATGGTTGTCTCAGCCTGGGTTCCCCAGAAAGTAGCCCACATGGGACTTAATTCGGGATGTAACCTTAAGGAACAAGCGTGAAGAGGAGGAAGATGAAGCAGGGAGATGGGGAAACCCCTGCAGCGTGTACTAGACAGTTTACCTCAGGCTGCCACTAATTGCTGCACCTCACAGAACTGTCTTCCAAGAGGTCCTATAAGTAATTGTGTCTCAGGACAATCCATCTTGGATGACAGGGAGTCAAACCTATCCTCCAGCTCCCAACTTCCACTAATGGAAGGTTCATCCCATGAGATATCAATTCCCCCATTCTCTGTGTGACAAACCTCATCTCCCCGTGACATCCCAGCATCTCATGCCTCTATACCAACAAGAGAAACTTCAGGCAGAAGAGTGGGATCCAGTGTGAGTGACTGTGCCTATAGGGAGTAGCTTACAGCCCCCATGGAACTGGTTACCACAATGATGGCTGTGGCTGACACAAGATCTAAAGCAACACATAAGTGTCTGACACGAAAGTGAACAGAACCGCTCAGGATGCTGTTGTCTTTTTCTCTCATTGTTCTCTCCTTATGATTCCCTATCAGTAATGTTGCCCTTTATCACCCCCAAGGAGTGAAAACTTAATGAGATGAAGTATATATGTTAGGTTCATTGAAATTCCCCTAGTGCTTCAGATACTTACTTCAAATATTGTGAGTATTCAATAGAAGAGGAAAAGGATAAAAGGAGAACAGAGAAGGGATAGGAAGAAAAAGGAGAAGAGAAGGGAGAAAGCTCAAAAAAGAAGAAAGGAGACAAAGGAGAGCTGAAAGGGACGTGAGAGCTTGCTTTATTTTAAAAGCTCTAGAACACGTCCTTAGATTACATTTCATGGTGGAATTGAAATTTGCAGGTTTAGACAGAAAGATTTTCTAGAAATTGAGTCCAAATTAAATCAGACTAAGGTCAGCCATAATTCCTATGGACAAAGGGGCCTGGAAGGAGGAAGAGCCAGTTTGGGGTCTAGTAGGAGCCAGGAGATGAGAGTGAAGGGACAGCACTGAAATCTCTCCTGTGATGGCCTGGAGGCCTCTGCCTGGGATGCCCGATGGAAGTTAATTCTGACTTTTCCTCTCTTGCTTAACTGTTATCTAAGGAGCCTCAAGTGAGAAGGATATAAAGACAATCACTAGAATAAACGTACTTGTATTTGAGTGTTTTCTTTCAATCTACTTAACATTTCAGCTCTATAAGTTATATAAAGTGTGTGTTTTGGAAGCAAACTAACCCTAATATAGAAGCTCTATACAAGGATACTTCTATATAGAGGATCGCTGCCATATATATATATATATATATATATATATATATATATATATATATATATATATATATATATATGTATATATATACACATATATACATATGTATAAAATATATATTGCTATGGCCCGCACATCTAAAATTTAAATAGCTGATTTCAATATTTCATTTCTACCTTCTTGGATTAATTTTTTCTTAGCAATTATTACCATTAGACTATAATAAAGCTGTTATTTATGTCTTCCACATTATAGAATATCAGCTGCTCAAGAGCAAGGATTCAAGCTTTTGTTGTTGTTTTCAAGCTACTAGATCATCAGCATCTAAAACAGTGCCTAACACAACGTGTTAATAAATATTTGGTTTTTTTTTAATTAAATTTATTGGGGTTAACAATGGTTAGTAAAATCACATATGTTCCAAGTGTACAAGTCTGTAAAACATCATCTATATATCACATGGTGTGTTCACCACCCAGAGTCAGTTCTCCTTCCATAACCATATATTTGTCCCCCTTTACCCTCTTCTACTATCTCCCCTCCCCCTTTACCCTCTGGTAACCACTAAATTATTGTCTGTGCTTATGGGTTTTTGTTTTTCTTACTTTTTGTCTTGTTCATTTGTTGCTTTCAGTTTTATATGCCACATATCACTGAAGTCATATAGTTCTCAACTTTTTTTGTCTGACTTATTTCACTTAGCATAATAATCTCAACATCATCCATGTTGTCGCAAATGGCAGTATTTCATCCTGTCTTATGGCAGAGTACTATTCCATTGTGTATTTATACCATATCTTCTTTATCTAATCATCTATCCAAGCATACTTTGGTTGTTTCCATGTCTTGGCCAACATAAATAAAGCTGCAATGAACATTGGAGTACATATATCTTTATGGATAAATGTTTTCAGATTTTTGGGGTAGATACCCAGGAGAGAGATTGCTGGGTCATATGTTAATTCTTATGAATTTGACTCCAAAGACAAAGGAAGTAAAAGCTAAAATAAGTGAATGGGACTACATCAAACTAAAAAGCTTCTGCACAGCAAAAGAAACCATCAATAAAATAGAGGTAACCAACCGAATAGGAGAAGATATTTGCAAACAACTCCTCCAATAAGGGACTAATATCCAAAATATATGAGGAACTCATACAACTCAACAACAAAAAGACAAAGAATCCAATTGAAAAATGGGCAGAAGACCTGACTAGACATTTCTTCAAAGAGGACATACAGTTGGCCAATAGACATATGAAAAAATGCTCAACATCACTAATCATCAGAGAAATGCAAATAAAACCACAATGAGATATCATCTCACACAGGTTAGAATGGCTATCATCAACAAGACAAATAATAACAAGTGCTGGAGAGTCTGTGGAGAAAACGGACCCATATACACTGTTGGTGGGAATGCAGACTGGTGCAGCCACTAAGGAAGGTAGTGTGGCGGTTCCTCAAAAAAAATAAATATTTGTTGAATGAATAGACCTGAGCTGTGCTTTCCATGACTCTCACATTCTTGGGTATGGGGGAGGAGTGCACCCTCTCTCTGCTTGTTTAAATTAAGTATCCATCATTATTTCATGGAATTCAGGTATGAGGTCTTCAGTGACTTGGCTACCTGAAAATAAGTTTTCATCTGATGAGTCTTACCAAAATACAGTTCTATATTCTCAACCAATTTCAAGGTGCTTATAATAATACCCTTTGGTTTCACTCAAATAGAAACAAAAAGCCTACTTTTCCCAAAAGTGCATTTGTGTACTTCAGGCAGCCTATCGAGGTGTTAAGGCCAAAAAAATGTAGACAAAATCTAGAGAATAAATTTGGTCACTCTGACTTTAAAACATAAATAAAAATACCACGTCTATGACATTTGTATGTTACTGAGCATAAAGTTTACTGGTATAGTTAGTAAAAAGAAAATTTTTCAATTGTATCATTATTGAGAATGTTTAATTCTGACTCAAACCCAAGAATACATGATAATTCCAAGAGTGAAATAAATGCTAGTTACTGTTGACAATGTCTATCGATAACTAAAGCAGAGAACACAATATTTTTTGTCAACATAAGAGATATTAATTATTCAATATTGTTAGTGAGATTCCTATTATTGTATTTTACTAGCCTATTGATTCAAATTTTAAAGAATGAAGTAGTGAGTCAAAGAACTGTTTTAAACGGAACATGCATTTTGTTTTGTTTTCAAAATCTTCATAGTAAAATTGTACGTGTACCTGTATCTGAATTAATGGAAAGGGTAAGTCATTTTATAGCGATTTCATCAGAAACTTTACATCCTGTCATTATTTAAAGCTTAAAAGCAGATTCTTAAATAATGATTTAAGTTTCTGATTACTTAATTGTTTAATTGTTAATTGTTTAGATCAAGGTAAATGACACTTGTCCAAGTTCATTACCAGTATGTCAGAATCACATGTATGTAACCCATTGCAGATATAGTTGTCGTAAGGTGTCTTGTGAAATATCCACACAGAAATAAAGAATAAATTCTTTAAATTTATTATGAAGACTCTGCATCTCACTTTGTCAACGCCTCAGTACCACCTGTGCATACCAACTCTTGCTGCAAGACATCTGATCAGTTCATATGCTTCCTTTTATTTCATGAAGTCACAATGCTGGCTGAGGAATAGTAACTTGTCCAACAGCACAGAGTCAGAAGATTTTTAGACTTTGAAAAGAGCCTCTGATTTAAATTATAGATCTAGCATAACAGGCATCTAGATTTCTTTTCAGTAGAATATTCATTTGACACACTTTCAATAAAGTCATATAAATGACATAAACTTTGAACTCATCACAAAGTATTTTATGTTAATAAGTCTTTATTGTATCATCGGGACTAAAAAAAATAAAGAGATGACTCTAATGTCAAAAATATTTATTGTTTCCTGCAATATTTCCAGCTTCAGATCACCTTGAATTTATTTTATATATCAATAATTTTTCATATTTGTAAAAGTCCAAAAACTATCAAACTGAAGAAAATCAAGCTTTTTACAGCTTTGGAATATTTGAGACCATAAAGCTCTACACTTAATCTTATAGAAATGTAGGTTCTGTTTTTCATCTTTTTATTGAAATTAGAAAATCTTAAAAATCTCACACCAATATAATATATACTTGAAATATTAACATCAATTTTATTCAACCAAATGCTCTACAACTCATTTAAAATATTTAAAATACAGTTTTAATAATTTAGCTATATGGTATCAAGAAGCAAAACTTTTAGAGACATCATCAAAATGGCGGCGTGAGGTGAGCCTCTGTAAAGCTCTCCTGGAATTTACAACTAATCGAACAACAATAACTCCACAAAGGACTCTCTGCACAGCAGACAGGCAAGACGAAAAGAATTCACCTAAAGGTGGGTGAATCGCCCCAGCGGGGGAAGAGGGAAGGGAGAAGTGCGGAGACGGAGCCACTCAGGCGCAAGACACAGACCTAGCTCAGTACTCCAAGCTCACTGCATCCAGAACTACCGCAGCTGCGGGAGAGGGAGGAACAAGGACTGCTAGGGCTCCACTTGTGGACCACAGGGCTGAAGCAACAGCATATAACATGGCTGAACCCAACGCTCACGGCAGAGACCTCAGAGCAAAGACTGAGGGAAGAAGGCTGAAAACAGAGGTTTAAGTCCTCACTGCGATAGAGAACAGAGTCTTAGGCACTGAGGCTAGCTGCCAACTCTCAACCCTCGTAGAGCTCGCCCCGCCCCACCTGCCCGGTGCTAGAAGTGGAACAGTAGCAGAGTCAGATCAAAAGAACAGAATATTTGCTGTTCTGAGAACTGTGGACGGCAGACACAGATACGCAGCCCAACAAGTTTTGGCAAACGGGAGGGAGCTGTGGAAGCAGGATCACCTGTGGTGGTGGTCGCTGACTTTGCTCTGGGCCACGTCTCACAACTCACCCCGCCCCTGTCCCCACCCACCTGAGTGGATCCCTGCAGGAGTAAACAGAACTGCTGAAACACACAGGCTCTGAATCTGGAGCAGGAAGAGCTTTGGAACTTCAAAAGCTCTCCGCATACCCACAGAGACACTGCGCCCTGTGACCCAGGTGAACTATTAACAGAGGAGAAGCCAGTGTCCCAGGGAAACACCCATTGTGTGAGAAGCTGGAATAGTGCAGAGAAAACATAGCACTACTGTGTAAGAGACAAAAAAAAAGGCTGCAGTCGGAAAGAAAATAAAACATTCTACCAACAAGTACTGGAAAACAAGAAAGACCTCTTCCTATCAACCTGTTGCAGAAGTCACTCCTATAGATGTCTAAGAAGTAAAATAATAAATCAGTAATTGCCATGAATAAACAAGGCAACAAGACAGCTCAGAAAGAAAGTGAAAGTATCCAGAAAAGGAACTTAAAGATATGCAAATATGTGACTTAAATGACAGAGAATTCAAGATTGCAGTTCTGAAAAAAACTCAACCAGGTGCAAGAAAACACAGAAAGGCAGTTTAAAAACTCAGAAACACTATCAAAGAACAACATGAGCATTTTACGAAAGAGATTAAAATTTTAAAAAAGAACCAAATAGAATTTCTGGAGATTAAGAACTCAATAGAAGATATTAAGAATGAAATAACCAGCTTAGGTAGTACAGTTGACCAGATGGAGGAAAGAATCAGTGACATCGAAGATAGAAACTTCAAATTACACAGATGGAAAAAGAAAGAGCCTTGAGACTTAAAAGAAATGAAAGAACTCCACAAGAATTTTCTGACTCCATCAGAAAGACCAATATAAGAATAATGGGCATACCAGAAGGAGAAAAAAAAGAGAAGGGAACAGAGAATATATTCAAACAAACTGTTGATGAGAACTTCCCAAACTTGTACACAGAACTAGATCTTTGAATCCAAGAAGCAAATGGAACACCTCATTACCTCAATCCCAACAGGCCTTCTCCAAGGCACATTGCATTGAGGCTTTCTAAAATCAACAACAAAGAAAGAATCCTCAAGGCAGCCAGGGAAAAGAAGACGGTAACCTACAAAGGAAAGCCCATTAGATTATCATCAGATTTCTCAGCAGAAACTCTACAGGCCAGGAGGGAGTGGAACCAAATATTCAAACTATTGAAAGACAGAAATTATGAGCCAAGAATAATATATCCAACAAAGATATCCTTTAGATATGAAGGAGGAATAAAGACCTTACCAGACATACAGAAGCTGAGGGAATTTTCTAATATACGACCTGCACTACAAGAAATACTAAAGGAAGCTATTCGACCACCATAAACAGGGACAATTTGTGGCAACCGAAACATAAAATGGGGGAGAGTAAAGGCCTGAACCGGAATATGAGAATGGAGAAAGTAAGCATGCTGAAGAAAATGGAATACTCTAAATATCAAACTTTCTTTTACATAAACTTAAGGGTAACCACTTAAAAAAATCCAGAACTGAAATACATACTGTAATAAAAGAAGAAACAGAGGGAAACATCATAGAATACCACCACACAGAAATAATAGACAACAATAAAAAGGCAAAGAAACAATGGAGACACAGCCTTACCCGAAAACTAAAGATAGAATGACAGAAAATACTCACATATCAATAATCACCCTAAATGTAAATGGTCTGAACTCACTAATAAAAAGGCATAGAGTTGCAGATTGTATCAAAAAACTAAACCCAACCATATGCTGTCGCCAAAAGACACATCTCAGCTACAAGGACAAGAATACTCAAAGTGAAAGGGTGGAAACTGACACTCCAAGCAAATGGTACCCAGAGAAAATCAGGTGTAGTCATACTGATATCAGATGAAACGGATTTCTGGGTGAAAACGGTAACAAGAGACAAACATGGGCATTTCATAATGGTAAATGGAACTATGCAACAAAAAGACATAACAGTCATCAATATTTATGCCCCCAATCAGAGAGCACCGAAATATACCCAGCAACTACTAGCAGAACTAAAAGGAGAAATTGACCAAAACACAATTACACCAGGGGACTTAAACACATCATTGACAGCTATGGATAGATCATCCAAACAGAAAATAAATAATAAAACAGCAGTCCTCAATGACATACTAGATGAAATGGACATAATTGATATATATATAGAGCACTTCATCCTAAAACATCAGACTATACATTCTTTTCTAGTGTACATGGAACATTCTCAAGAATAGACCATATATTGGGACACAAAATCAGCCTCAGCAAATGTAAGAAGATTGAAATCATATCAAGCATATTCTCTGATCACAAGGCTTTGAAATTGGATATCAACTGCAAAAAGAAAGCAGGAAAAAACACAACCATATGGAGATTAAACAAGAAACTTTTAAGAAAAACCAGGTCAAATAAGAAATTAGAAGAGAGATCAAAGATATATAGAAACAAATGACAATGAAAATACATCCTACCAAAATTTTGGGTATGCAGCAAAAGCAGTTTTAAGAGGGAAATTTATATCATTACAGGCCTATCTCAAGAAACAAGAAAAATCCCAAATAAATAATCTCATGTTACACCTTAAAGAACTAGAAAAAGAAGAACAAGTGAAACTCAAGGTCAGCAGAAGAAAGGAAGTAACAAAAATCAGAGTAGAACTAAATAAAATAGAGAACAAAAAGACAATAGAAAAAATTAATGTGACAAAGAGCTAGTTCTTTGAAAAGATTAACAAAATCGACAAACCCTTGGCTAGACTCAGTGATATAAAAAGAGAGAAAACACTAATTAACAAAATAAGAAATGAAAAAGGGGAAGTTATCATGGACACCACAGAAATACAAAGGATCATACAAGAATACTATGAAGAACTATATGGCACCAAATTCAATAACCTAGAAGAAATGGACAAGTTCTTAGAAACATATAGCCTTCCAAGGCTGAACCATGAAGAACTGGAAAATCTAAACAGACCGATCACCAGTAATGAAATGGAATCAGTCATCCAAAACCTTCCCAAAAGCAAAAGTCCGGGACCAGATGGCTTCACTTGTGAATTCTACCAAACGTTCAAAGAGGATCTAACACCAATCCTCCTCAAACTCTTCCAAAAAATTAAAGAAGAGACAGTACTCCCTAACTCATTTTATGAGGCCAACATTACCCTGATACCAAAACCTGGTAAAGATAACACAATAAAAGAAAACTACAGACAAATATCTCTGATGAATACTGATGCAAAACTCCTAAACAAAATACTAGCAAATCGAATACAGCAATGCATTAAAAAGATTATTCATCACCACCAATTGGGGTTCATCCCAGGGGCACAGAGATGATTCAACATCCGCAAATCCATCAATGTGATACATCACATAAACAAAATAAATGATAAAATCATATGATTATATCTATTGATGCAGAAAATTCATTTGACAAGATACAACATCCATTTATGATTAAAACACTTAATAAAATAGGTATAGAATGAAAATACCTTAACATAATAAAGGCCATATATGACAAGCCCTCAGCTAATCTCATAAATAATGGTGAAAAACTGAAGCCCTTTGCTCTACGTTCAGGAACATGACAGGGCTGTCCCCTATCACCTCTGCTTTTCAACATAGTGTTGGAAGTCTTTGCCAGAGCAATCAGGCAAGAGAAAGAAATAAAAGACATCCAAATTGGGAATGAAGAAGTTAAAATATCACTCTTTGCAGATGACACGATGCTATATATAGAAAACCCTAAAGACAACACCAAAACGCTGTTAGAAACAATCAACAGATACAGTAAAGTTTCTGGCTACAAAATCAACGTAGAAAAGTCCATTGCATTCCCATATACTAACAGTGAAATCTCAGAAAAAGAAATACAAAAAACAATTCCTTTTGCAATTGCAGGAAAAAGAATAAAATACCTAGGAATAAACTTAACCAAGGATGTGAAGGATTTATATGCTGAAAACTGTAAGATATTTTTGAAAGAAATTGAAGAAGACACAAAGAAATGGAAAGACATTCCGTGCTCATAGATTGCAAGCATCAACATAGTTAAAATGGCCATATTACCCAAAGCGATATACAGATTTAATGCAATCCCCATTACAATCCCAATGCCATTTTTTAAAGAAATAGGCCAAAAAATCATCAGATTTGTTTGGAACCACAAAAGACCCCGAATAGCCAAAGCAATCTTAAGAAAAAAGAACAATACTGGAGGTATCGCACTCCCTGACTTTAGCTTGTGCTACAGGGCTACAATAATCAAAACAGCATGGTATTGGCAGAAATATAGACACATAGACCAATGGAATAAAATTGAGAACCCAGAAATAAAACCACATAAATATGGACAGATAATTTTTGACAAAGAAGCTAAAAACATACAATGGAGGAAAGACAGCCTCTTCATAAAATGATGCTAGGAAAATTGGATAGCCACGTGCAAAAGAATGAAACTGGACTGCTATCTGTCACCATGTACCAAATTTAATTCAAAATGGATCAAAGACTTAAGCATAAGACCTGACACAATAAACTGCATAGAAAAAAACATAGGTACTAAACTTATAGACCTTGGGTTCAAAGAGCATTTTATGAGTTTGACTCCAGAGTCAATGGCAGTAAAAGCTAAAATAAACGAATGAACTATATGAAACTTAAAAGCTTCTGCACAGCAAAAGGAACCATCAACAAAATAAAGAGGCAAACGACTGAATGGGAGAAGGTTTTTGCAAACAGTGCCTCCAATAAGGGGCTAATATCCAAAATATATAAGGAACTCACGAAACTCAACAACAAAAAAACAAACAACGCGATTGAAAAATGGGCAGAGGACCTGAAGAGAGATTTCTCCAAAGAGGACATACAAATGGCAAATAGACATATGAAAAAATGCTCAACATCACTAATCATCAGAGAAATGCAAATAAAAACCACAATGAGATATCACCTCACCCCTGTCAGAATGGCTTTCATCAACAAGACAAATAGTAACAAGTGTTGGAGAAAATGTGGAGAAAAAGGAACCCTCATACACTCATTGGTGGGAATGCAGACTGGTGCAGCCATAATGGAAGGCAGTGGAGATTCCTCAAAAAAATTGCAAATAGAATTACCATATGACCCAGCAATCCCTCTCCTGGGTATCTACCCAAAAAATCTGAAAACATTTATACATAAAGACACATGTGCTCCAATGTTCATTGCAGCTTTGTTTACGGTGGCCAAGACATGGAAACAACCAAAATGTCCTTTGATAGATGAATAAATAAAGAAGTGTGGTATGTATACACAATGGAATATTATTCAGTGGTAAGAAAAGATGATATAGGAACATTTGTGATAACATGGATGGATCTTGTGATATAGGAACATTTGTGATAACATGGATGGATCTTGTGATTATTTTGCTAAGCGAAATAAGTCAGAGAGAAAAAGCAGAGAACCCTATGATTTCACTGATATGTGGTATATAAACCAAAAACAACAAAAGAAGAAGACAAACAAATGACAAACAAAAACTCATAGACACAGACAATAGTTTACTGGTTACCAGAGGGTAAGGGGGGTGGGGGTAGGGAGATGAGAGTAAAGGTTATCAAATAGATGGTGATGGAAGGAGAACTGACTCTGGGTGGTGAACACACAATGGTATTTATAGATGATGTAATACAGAATTGTACGCCTGAAATCTATGTAATTTTACTAATAATTGTCACCCCAATACATTTTTTTAAAAATAAAGAAGCAAAGCTTTTTATACGTTCAGTTTGTAAGATTTTTTCAAGAAACACTTATGGCCGGACTCTACAACAGACTCCAGTCTAAAATCTATTATTTTTAATACTATTGCTTATCTTCATTCAAAACCAAAACAGTATTTACAAATAAAGAGTTCCATTTCCAGCCCTAAGAAATTCTTTTATAGATGCATTATATCTAACATTTGAGGTCACTTCAAGAAGCAATAGAGTAGTAGCAATTATACTGCTGTGGCTACAAAAAATGAATTTTCTAACTTTATGGTGAGCATCTATTTTTACTGGATTGGCTTTTATGAATTAACTGTGTGTTCATTTGATCTTCCTTTGTTGATAACCTAGACTAGAAAAAGTCCCCTAACCCTAGTTTTAAAATTATGTTCTCAATTTAAAAAAAACAAAAAAAACTATTATTAGGTGAGTATTGACTAGATGTCCTAGTGCAGTCTTTACAATCCGCCCTCTCAGAGACCTCGGGAAAGTCACATAACTACCGTGTTTCCCCCAAAATTAGACCTAGCCAGCCAATCAGCTCTTATGCATCTTTTGGAGCAAAAATTAATATAAGACCCGGTCTTATTCATATTATATTATTTTATTTTATATTATGTTATTTATCTTAAAGACCCGGTCTATATAATATAATATAATAATATAATATAATATAACATAACATAATATAATGTAATATAATTAATATAATATAATTAATATAATATAACATAATTTTAATATAATTAATATAATATAATATAATATAATATAAATAAGACGGGGTCTTATATTAATTTCTGCTCCAAAAGACGCATTAGAGTTGGTTGTCCAGCTAGGTCTTACTTTCGGGGAAACATGGTACTATGTCTTCTGCTTATCTCTGAACTGCTGAAAAGAACTGCTGGATAATCACATTCCATTTTGCAGAAGAGCCCATTATTCTGTGGTACAGACATTTCTAAAAGAGTCAGCATGTATATAATATCATTCCCAGGATATTCCCATTTAGAATGCTGCTTCCAGTTAGCTTCTTGAGTTCACAATGAATACAGGCAGTTTTGCACTCTTCACTTATATTGCCTGATTAGTGCCATGGAGTGAATTTGAATTCAGTAGAGGATTTTTTTCATGAGAGATATACGGCCACACATATCCAACCTTAAATGTAAAAGTCAGTATGGCTAGATGGCTGTTATTTCTGGGAGGAAATAAATTTAATCAAATAACAAATAAATAGACACAAGGACTTTCCCTAGAGATCCATTAATGAAAACCCCTCACAACCAAACATCAACATGGTGAGTGTTGGCTTTCCCTGGAGGATGTGTATAAATGCAGGTGAACTGCTGCACTCCTTAGGCTATGGGAAAAGCCATCCAGAAACACCCTGATTTTTACAACATCCACACATTTTATTTGTTTATTTGTTTGTTTGTTTGTTTGTTTGTTTTAGTCCAAGTAACTAATACTGAAGACTATAATAACTAAGATAAGAAACTCTTTATATTATGGGCTTATCTCCCAAATTATGACTTAGAATTCCTTCTAGATGCTCTGTTTAACTAAGGAACCTCAAAAGGACTGTGAAAGAATCACATCCCAAGATCTTTGCAGCAGGTAAAATACTCAATATTTGCCCTTCTCCCCCTCTTCCCTCTGTATCTCCCCTCTGCTTGCTCACAGCTTTTCTTTGGGGCTCACTGCCCTCCTGTTCCCCATAGCATTTTCTTTGTATGCATTTTCAATTTTCTCACAGTACTCATGTGAGTGAAGAAATGTCAAGACTAGGAGTCGAGAAGCTGCACAGAAGATTCACTCCTTGTTCCTCTGTTTGTGATTCATGGTTAATTTCCATCCAGTTTCTGCAGTTATGATGGTTTCTCTGCAACCTTTCCATCAGTTCAGGCGACCTCATTTTATTTTGTTCTAGAACTAGACTCTCCTGTTTCATACAACTGTGCTACATTTCCCATCCTTCTTCTCCCTTTCCTTTCTCCATAGACACACTTTCAGTAGCCACCCTGAGATACAATATCATCTCAATTTTGGACTTGAAATTCCACCCCGAGATACAATATCATCTCAATTTTGGACTTGTAATTCCACCCCTAACATATGTCTGCCATTGAACCTCTTTAAATGGAAGGGCTTTTTCTAGTGATCACATTATATGACTACATGTTAGTAATATAAGGGATTATTTTGCCAAGCTACCATGTTTCCCCAAAAATAAGACCGGGTCTCATATTACTTTTTGCTCCAAAAGGTGCATGAGAGCGTATTTTTTCATGTACAACAATCTACATTTGTTCAAATACAGTCATGTCATCTTCTTCTGGAACATCGTCATAACGTACTAAATGCATCGGTCTGACTGATGATCTTAACTGGGGATTGTTTTCGGGGTAGGTCTTATTTTTGGGGAAATGGTATTAACTGATACTATTTGTTGTTAACAACCAGGAAAGCTCCATTCTATCATGAAATGCATATACCTGTACCACTATAGGAACTGCCAAATATTAGAATTGGCTCTGGAGCTATAAATATACTCATAAATTCCTTTAATCAAGATTAAATAAAAATATTCTTAGAAAGAAGCAGTGTACTGTGAGATAATTGGACAGCCCTTAAAATAGTAGCATTTGTGGACTAAAAGCAATATTCCTGTATCTCTGCCTAGAGTCTAATCAAAGAATTTCACCAAATACATATCAAATTTAAAGTCAAGATCTTGACCAGATGCATAATATCTAGAAAAAAATCAAAGATGGTTTTCCATGTTAATTGTTTACACTATATAGCAATTATATAAAAATTTAATTTATTTTCTACATTTATCTTCTGTTTATCCCAATAGCACAAATAGATTTGTACTGACGTAATTCATGGAAAAACGACAGATTAAAAACCCATAGAAATTAAAGGTAAGCTGAGTCTGAAAATATGTGGTATAATATTACCTTTACCAGAAGCTATTTGTCTATTTTATGGTTTTGTATTGAGACATATACATAGTTATATGCCTTACTCTGAAATGAAAATGACGCCAATTTAGGCTATTGTCATCTGCGTTTTGAAGTCCTCTAAGATCTATATTTTCTACTTGCATTTTTTTCAGACTTATCCAAAATCTTCTCCAAATTAAACCTCAAGTTTCACAATAAAAGGAAAGAGAAAAGGTGACAGAATGAAGGAGAAAGAACAGGAGAAATCGATGTATTAAAGAAACAGACTACACAAGGTACCTAAGAAGCCAACTGTCTGCCAGACTTCAGAGAAGAGTGCCTTGTGCATGAGTAAACTCACCTATCAAAGGAAGGATTATTTAATGATGGTGATAGGAAAACAGTAGCCATCTGGGAGAGAAAACCACAATCCAAAGTTTCTAAGTAAAATAAACTCCAGATGAATTAAAGAGTTGCATATATATTAAATTATAAAAATACAACAAAAAAGAGTACAATATATGTAAATTCACAGCACTGAAGCGGTAAGAAAAATTAGAAATGATGGATTTTAATAATAAACATGAAAAACTTCAGTGCAATAAAAATTAATAAAAGTCAAATTTAAAAATTAACCTTGTAAAATATATTTAAAAAGAATAATATGAGCAGTTATATGAGCATGTCTTCCACAAAAATAAATATAAATAGTAAACATAATGAAAATGTTTGCTTTCACCAACATCTATTTATAGAAAAAGCATTGATTATTTAAAATCTACTAAAGTTATAAAAATGCTTTATTCAAATGCTGATGACACTTCAGTAAATATGGTATACTTTTTAAATTCTTTTTTCCTTTGTTGAAATGAAATTCGTATACCATATAATTAACCATTGGTAAATTAACCATTCAGTAGCACTTACTATAGTCACAATGTGATACAACCACCACCTCTTCTAGTTCCAAAACATTTTTATCACCCAAGAAGAACATATTAGATACTCATTAGATAGTCAATCCCCATTGTTTCTTCCTCACAACCTCTGGCAACCACAAATCTGCTTTTTATCTCTTTGGATTTGCTTATTCTGAATACTTTACATAAATGGAATCATATAATATTGGAACTTTTGTATCAGGCTTCTGTTTGTAGCATCATGTTTTCAAGGTTAAACCACGTTGTAGCCCAAATCAACTTCATTCCCTTTTCTGGCTGAATAATATATATATATATATATGTTGGTGCAAAAGTAATTGCCGTGTTTGCAATTATTAACCTTTTAAACTGCAATTACTTGTGCATCGACCTAATATATACACATATATGTATATACATACATATATGTATGTATACATATATGTATGTATATATACTCATACGTGTATGCATGTGTGTATATACATATATATGTATGTGTATGTATGTGTGTATATGTATATATGTATATGTGTATATATGTGTGTGTATATATATATGTGTATATATATATATATATATATATATATATATATATATGGTATACCACATTTTGTTTATCCATTCCTACTTTGATGGATATTTGAGTTGTTTCCACCTTTTGGCTGTTGTGAATAATTCTCCTGTGAACATTTGTAAGTATTTGAACACCTGTTTTCAATACTTTTGAGCATACACCTAGGAGTAGAATTACTGGATCATATGGTAATTCTGTGTTTAATATTGTGAAGAACCACAAAACTGTGCTCCATAAAGGCTTCATCATTTTACATTTCCACTATTAGTGTATGAGTAGTCCAATTTCTCCGTATACTCACCAATACTTGTTATTGTCTGTCTTTTTAATTATAGCCATTTTGGTGGGTATGAGGTAGTATCTCACTGCAGTTTTGATTTGTATGATCCTAATTACTAACGGTGTTGAGCAATTTTTATGTGCTCATTGGCCACTTGTATATCAGAATGAAGCTGTGAGTGAAGATTTTTCTGAGGCCTCTTGGGGCCCCAAGACTTTGAAGCCTATGATACATTTTAAAAATCTATCTATCTATCTATCTATCTATCTATCTACCTACCTATCCATCCATCCATCATTTATTTCTTTTTACAGGTCATGTTCCAACAGGTATAAGCGCATTGATGAGCAATATGGTACAGTATAAGAAGAGGGAAAATAATACTCAAATTCTTTAGCATAATAAATATACTCCTAGAAATTTATCCTAAAGTAATAAACAACAGATTGTCATGTATAAATGCTTAAAACAATATAAAATCGCAAAAAAAAAAAACATAGGGACAATTATGCAGAAATGAACTGTTTATAAAGATTATATAGAAATGTGAAAATATAACACATAGCAATAAAGAGTTGTAGCTTTCATCCAGATGACCCAAGTTTGATTACCAGTCATAGTGACACAAATTTAAGTACATATAAGGTCCAAGAGGGCAGGGATCCTTGATTTGTTCACTAATATTCCAAATCTAAAACAATGTCTGGTGCATAACAGGTTACCAATAAACGTTTGCTGAATGGATAAATACATAGATGAACTAACAATTACAGAATGTAAATAAAAAATTGTATGTAGCATGTGAAGTGTGATGTGCAAAGGTCTCTCATTGACATCTGGAATTCTACCCAAACCTTCCCACTGGCATTCATTATCTCCTGTTTTAATAAAACACACTGTCCTCCTCCAGCTCCCCAAGCCAGAAACCTAGCAAACACCCCACTCCTAAGCCAGTCATTCATCACATCATTGATTCCTCCTGCATAATACCCCTCCACTGTCTTCACTTTTCTCTTCCATCACCACTGCCATTGTTTTCTCATGGATTACTGCTACAGCACACAACTTCATTTCCTGCTTCAAGTCTTGCCCATTTTCAATCCATTCTTCACACATACAGTGTGCATTTTTCTAAAGCACAAATCTTAACATCTCTCCCCCTTGCTTAAGAGCAAAGCATCTCTATTGCCCTTCAGAAAAACTCAGAGTCCTTAACATAGTCTGCATGAGAAGCCTTCAATATTGACTACAGATTAAATCATCAGGATAGCTTTCATAAAATACTAGTGCCCAGGCCGCATCCCAGAGACTCAGCTTCAATTGATTTGGAATAAAGCCCAGGCATGGGTATTTTACAAAGCAACCCTACAGGTGTTTTTATTATTCAACCAGGTTAGAACCCATAGGTGTATACATCCCTTTGTGCTTTGCCTACTACTTAAGTCTTTGTGTCCACTTTGGTCACTCCCAACCTCACATTCTGAACCCCAGCCACACTGTCTTTCTTCCAAATTCTTCAACTGTGCTGTGATATCGTTTGCTTCTGAGTCTTTATACTTCCTTTGCCTTTAGTGGGGAACGGTCTTCCCATTCTCTTAGACAAGATTACATATGAGGTCAGACAATTTAGTTCACGAACTCATCCTAAAAAAAGTGCTACATACCTCATTGCTGAACATCACTACAGTCCCCTTCCAAGTACTCCCCTTGGGAAGCTATGCACTGAGGCCAGTACCTAGTCCACCCTTCAAAGCAATTTTGGAACTCTTTTTCTGGAATGGCCATCAGAGCTGTCTTATTACCCTGGATGTCCTGAATGTCATCAAAATGTCTTCCTTTCAATATTTCCTTTGTCTTCAGGTAAAGAAAGAAGTCACTGGAGACCAGATCAGGTGAGTAGGGACGGTGTTGTTTCCTGGCTAAAAACTCCCTCACAGACAGTGCCCTGTGAGCTGGGGCATTGTCGTGATGCAAGAGCCATGAATTGTTGGTGAAAGTTTAGGTCACCTAACTTTTTCACGTAGCCTTTTCAGCACCTCCAAATAATAAACTTGGTCAACTGTTTGTCCCGTTGGTACAAATTCATAATGAATAATCCCTCTGACATCATAAAAAGTTAGCAACATCGTTGCAACAAGTTCATGAACTTAATTGTCAGGACTCATGTGCTCTTCCTTCAAGTTCCTGCTTCAACATCACTTCCTCTTAGAAGCCTTCCACCCCAGACTGAAGTATGTACCTGTTACGTATATTTCCACCATTCGTTGTACATTCTCAATAATAGCACTATATCAATCTCTATTACTGTTGTTCATCTATTCGTCAGCTTCCACCTTCCACCAGTAGACTACAAAGTGTATGAGGGCAGGGACTGTGATGTCTGCCGGTGGCTAAGTACTTAACATGATGAATACACACAGCAGGCACTTAATAAATAGTTATCAAATAAGCTAATATGTGACAGAATTGTGGGATTCTAAATAATTTGAATTATTTAATTTTCTTTGTGGTTGCTATAATATCTACTTTATGAAAATCCATTTTCAAAATGAAAAATGCAAGATAGCATAATCATCATTATTATAATTTAAATATAACATTCTTTCAAAGTTCTCAATTAAGGAAATAAATACAGAATGATATTTTTGAGGAGTACCTATACAAATAAACATGAGATTGCAATGACACTATCTTCCTGACTGTGCAAAACTGAAAAGAAGGAAATCTGTGCATGCTCTATCCTGATTAGATTAATGCAGTTTATATGGCATGCGTGCTTTGATTTTTATTATCATCCATTGGCAGTAGGGAACATGCAACCACCACATGAGAATTTTTGGAAATCAGCCATCAAATCTTAATTCACTGTGTTGCTTCTTAACAATGGTTTTAGGCTCTTTAAGAATGATCATCCATTTTTTAAAATGGAGATTTCATACTAAATAACAACGCAAGGTAATGAAACAAAAGCATTTGAAACCATAATTGTCAATGTGACACACTGTGGGCAAAACAAATACTTTGCTTTTTAGAAAACTAAATGATAAAGCAATATGCAAAACATAGATCTGTAAATGTATTATAACATTTTATAGTAATATCTTCAATATTAATATCCTACATATACCCATATCCTGCAATAGGAATCTCAGGAAATATTTAAACAGCTCTGAAAATGAGTATAAGAGATAAATTATAGTAGTAAGTTCTTTGCCAATCTTCTACATCCCTGCATATATTTTAATACATAAAATCAAGAGGTATTTTCTAAAGCAAAACTCTGTTTATAGGAAGAAATGGTTTTCATTTATGAATTCACATACCTAAGCCCTAAAATATACGTCAGTTTTGTAAGTCTGAACTTGTGTCATACAATTAATAGTTTCTGAAATGCCTTGACTATATGTGGCCCAGTTTTGCTGCCTCCATTATACCCTTGAAATATCCTTCCATTATACAGTGAGTCTGAAAACATAAAGCTTTATTTTGTCTATAATTTTGAGGTTAAGTTTACTCCCATACCACACAGACTCGCCTTAGTGCTTTTAGGGTAAATAATTTACACTAGAAATGCTGCATCATGAAACTGGGGTTAGGGAAATTGTTATTTAAGCAAACAAAATTGATCCCAAATCATTGTGAATTTCCTGCACTGTGATTTATCTTGTAGCAAGGATTGGTGGGCAAGGGGTGGGAAGCAGATGAGCTCAAGAAGAATGGCATGACTATTATTCATTTGTAGGCTTTTTTCCCCTCCCTAATTATTAATGAGGCTGCCTTGCCAAACACACCCACTCTTCACAACTCCCCTTCTCTTCCTTGCCTGCTACTTCAAGTTTCAAGTATTTTATATTTTCACTCCTAATTTTCCCAAATACAAATGGAATTCCCAGTTTCCTTTCACAAATGAAATCAATACCAAATTTCCTTATTTGATATATAATTTTTAAAGAGAAATAAAAGCCATCAAGTGAAAATGTCATTCTCATATTCCCTCATGAACTGAAAAGAGGGTAAATGGCCACAATTATTACTGTAAGATTTTCAGTAGGTATCTAGAGTGCAGAGAGAGAGAATTTCTGGCAGAGAGAGGACACTAGGATACTATAGTTCCATGGAGCTAGGTAGCAAGGAGTCCACTGAAAATTGATCACAAACAAGAGAGTCATCCAATTTCATCGTTGTCACATTTTTTTCCTGCTATTAATTCATTTATTCATTCTTCAAACAATTATTGGGTAGTATATTATATATAGGCCACTGTGGTAGGTCCTCAGGTTATAAAAATAAATAAACAAAACATGATAGTTCCTACCTTTAATCTGATCATATTCTAATAGGAAAACATATAAAATTAGTGAGTATAACTCAGCATGAAATGTTCAATGACAGATGCTTAGAGCTGAAAGTCACCTGACTGAAAGTCACCTCCAGTTCTCCTGGAGGAGGTGGTCAGTACTGAAAAATGGTCTAGTGAAGGAGGAAGAGATGGGTAGTATGGGTAAGAACAAGAATATTCTCCCAGAGGAATAACAAAAGCAAAGGTATGGGTGGGAAATAAGAATATTACAGGATTTAGGAGTGGGAGACAGAAAAGACAACCATGCAGCGGGGAGAAATCAAGCTAGTGAAGTTGTCTTTGACCTTCTCAGCACCTCTTGCTCCCATTTAGATGAGCCCACAGACCTACATACCAGGCACAGAAAGCCAACACCCTCCTTGGTGAGGTTGCATGTTATTATATTTCTCACCTTTTTATCTAATCAGAACTTAACTCTTCTGTGGCTGCTTATTTTATCTGCAGTGAGTAAAATATCAAGTACCTTGTAGAACTATGAGGCAGAGTTGGCCTGTACTGGGAAATTATACACTGAAGCTATTATCATTACTGATTTAGAGCAAAACTACAAATCAAAAAAATGTTATATAAAAACAACAACAATAAATAAGAAGAAACTGGTGTGAGCTATGGTGAGGCACAGCAAGAGTGAAAGAGACTTACTGGAGAGCTGGGTCTGTGCCAGGAACTTACAAGCATTTTATTTCATTTAGGGATGAGATTAAGAAGACATAGGGTAAGAAAAGAGGCTCTACACATAGGTAGAATCAAAATCCCCAAAAAAGATGGGGGCACATCTGCTTTAAGAAAATTAGAAGTAGGAAATAGATCTGACATTTCAGGTAAGAGAACATCTACATGACAAACATACAATACATGACAGGAACAATTTTAGCTGATGGGAAGAAGGACAGTTACCCGAGAAAGGCAAGTCACAGCCCCGTGATGCCTGGCATTAATGGAACCACAGCTACCCCACTTGATGAGACACTGAAGCTCTCTTCCTAATCATTTACCTAAGACACTAATGAGCTCAGCTGATAATAGAGGGGAAGGACTCAAGATGTATCTGAAAAAGACTTAGCTGTGACATTACAACTGTCTTCAAATATTGGAAGCACTGTTGTTTAAAAAAAGGATTAGAGTGTACACACATATGTGCGTAGTTTTGGAAACGTGCTCAGGAGCCAGGATTTCAGGGGTTCACATTTCAGGAAAATAGATTTCCACATACCAAAAGGCATCCCACACACTATTAACTTATTGATAGATTTATGCCTTCAGAAAAAATGTCTCCAATTTTTTCGAGCTTTAAAAATACAGATTAAAACCACTCACAGACCATAAGGCTTTGGTTGCTAGCAAGTTGACACAGCCAACGGCAGGATTCCCCTGCCTGATCAGGGGAAATGATCGGGCAGGACTAGGACACAACTCCAGCGGCAGATGTGCCTCCATGCATGCAGCCAGGACTCCTGTAGCGTGCCATTACTCACTCAGGGGTGGAGATGGTCTATGTTAACCAAGCAAATCACTGGGTCACTACCAACCACGAATGCTTTACCTGCAGTCAGATTGATTATCCTCTCACTCAGCACATCACACAACATTTGCATGTCCTAATCTTACCTATTCTTCAAAATCGAGTTACTCGAAGTCCAATTTCTTCACAAAGTTTTTCCCAGCAAACTTATGAGGCTGCATAATGTAATGGAAAGAATATGGGTTGTGGAGGCTAGGAGACCTCAATTTGAATTCTGGCTCTGACACCAATTGAGGTACCTACAGAAAGACAATGTTCTGTCTCTGGTCCTCGTTTCCCCATCAATCATGTTAGCAGTGAGAGTTACTATTTTCAAGAGACATAGTAAGGATTAAAGTACGATGATATGGGTAAAGTGTTAGTTTACTTTACCAAAAAATGTTAACTTCTTCTCTTCCTAACATTTTCACACTTTGTTTCTTTCTTCTAAAATTTTATACTACAGAAAGGGTAATAAACAGTGAATAATATACTTATATATGCCCCTGTGATGGAGGTCATGGGATGGATGGCAAGCTCTGGGGTAGATGAGGGAATGAGGGGAGGACCAAAATGCATTCACAAATCCAGACCAGACCCAACACTGTAGCCACAGAACAGATGGGGTAAAATTTCCCAATGGGGAAGTTGATGAAGAGAAGAAAAAAGTACTGAAGGAGAATAGACAGTAACTAAAGATACACTTCATTGACACCACCTTCCAACCAGCACCATTTCACCCTGTTATCCGGGGTGGCAACCACACAACATAGAGCAGGTATAAACCCAAAAATAACAATTAGTAAGAAACTGAAATACATAAGAAACTGTATCATAATTTCCAAGTGTCACCATGTGACTGTGTGTAAGTTGGAGATGGAATTTGATTCTGAGTTATTTCTGCCACCTTGTAGCTGTGTGTAACCTTGAGCAAGAACTATGACTTCTCTAATAATAATAATAATAATAATAACAACAACAACAATAATAGCTTATTCTTATTGAACACTTGCTATGGCTCAGACATTGTTAAATGCATGGTCTGTATTAACACAACAAACCTTTGAGATGGCACACTGACATTATCTTCATTTTACAGTCAAGGAACTGAGACACAGAGATGAGTAACTTGCCAGTCACATAAGGTCCTAAAGTTACTCCTATATTGGATAGTATAAACAATTCTCATGAAGAACATCTCACGATAAAATGAGATATTCTATTTGAAAGTCACTATATAAACTGAGTATCACTATATAAATATCACTCCAAGCAAAAGTAAGATGTCAACAAGACACTCGCCTAAGAGACTTTCATCCTGATGGGGTTTCTCTTCCACATGGTGCCACACCCCCTTAATTTGCCTTCTTGCCTGGGTCTAGCTTTTGCCAATATAAACTGAATGCATCCGTTATTCCAAAAAAGTATACTCTATCAAATATCAGGTTACCAGAGTTCTCTTTCAGCAATGCTTTTCATCCACAGTCTACTGATCATAAACCAGTCTTAGGCTAAAATAGCCTCGCCTGCAGTGCAGAATGTAGTTGGCACATGCCTAAGTATGCTGGTGGATGGAAAAAGCAGTCTGCCTCAATTACCGGGGACTGAAGGAAATAGCACTTAAGGCTAATTTCTCTTATTATAAATGTGATCAGAAGGTATGTATGTGATCCAGATGCTTTTAGACTATTGTAGTTAAGGAAATATTAGACTGGAACTGTGTCCTCAGACTGGAACAGATGGCCAAAAGAATTACAAATTGGTCCACGTTTTGGATTTTGTTGTTGTTGTTGTTTTTAAATCTTTGTATTGTGGGGCAATGACTGCTTTCAGGAGGCTAGGAACGCAGAGGAGAAAAAGAGAGAGATGAGAAGAATCGAGACTCTCCCAAGTGCTGCCTCACAGAGCCTCAAAGCCAGCTTTTGTAAGAAAGCAGGCAGCAGATTGTGATTTAAAAAAAATGACTCTTGAAGCAAGCATGGGGCTAATTTCCTTTTATATATTTTATCTCCCATTTCATAAATATTAACTCTTTCCTCCACAAAGTTGTGTCAAATATGAAAAATACAAATTAAGAATGTCCTTAATCTATGCAACTATTTTTATGAGGATAGACCTACCACGTGACTGCAAATCTAGGGGTCCATCTCCAATGAACACAATTAAGCTGAGAAAAGCATGAAATGAATTCCTGTCTATGTGTGCCAAGAGACAAGCCATTGGTACCTGAAAGCAGAGCAGCTATCAGAATGGCTCACTTTGGGCATCTACTCCACAATCATTGGGATGGGATGCTGAACCCCCCTTAGTCTTCTTGTCACACGATGACGTGTCATACATTGGGGCTTGGCATTGAGAGCTTCGTATGTTTTGAGGACATCAGAGCATCATGATTAAGTATTATTAAGGTCTATAATAACCTCTTGGTCAATGAGCTTCTGGGCCGAGTTCCCTGCACTCTTAGAAAGAGAAAAATTGGAATTCTAGATGCCCCTCCCTCAAAGAGGAAGAAAGCAGCTGATATGAGGGATCTTGGCCCTCAGGGGAAAACTAATTTAACTATGAATGCTACAACTGAATGAAGCAAAAGAAATATTCAATTTATATAAGAACAAGTATCTAAACAAGAGAAAAACATGGACTAAATACCAGAAACTCTTACTTAAGTCCTTTGAAAAGATACTAATACAAAGTCCCAGGAAGTGCAATGGAGTTAACAATCCTAAATAGATGATAAATAAAGAGTTCCATAAAGAGGAGCAAAGAGAGTGAAAAGTCAATGCTCAGATGTGTGGTGGCTTCAGGCAGCTCACTTGTTCTCTCAGAGCCTGTTTCTTCATTATCCTCAATGCTACCTTCATCCTCGCCTCATCCATCATTAACCTCATTCCATCCTTAATGTGACATGCAGACTGAAGAAAGAGACCTCCTTCGAGAAGAGAGCTCATAAAAAGGCACAGCCCTGCAGGAGCCAGTCTTGGCCAGCAGACCTTCCTCTTTGTAGGAATAACATGATCCCCCTGTCTGCAGTTGGATCCAGCCTGGAAGAGGGTGCCCAGCCTGGTGATCAGTGCCTAGGCCAGCTCACAACTCCCACGCACTTCCTCAGGCCTGTGGGCAGTGCACAGCTGTCCATCTGCATAACACTACCCACCCTAAAGTCTTGTTTAAAAAATGGAATGGGGCAGTGTGTATGGAGCTCCCCGCTTAAAGAATACCGGAGCCAATCTGTAACTACGAAAAAGTAGCCATTAACTGGAAAAGGAATATAATGATCCCTGGGGCCCTACAGTTAGTAGGTCTACAAGTAGCTATTATCACTAGAAACAGTTCCTTTATAGTTTTGAACTCAGAAGTTTCTTTCAATCAATAGCATGCTTTGGCACAGCACAAGAATCCAGGCCGGCCTTGAAATTTCACTAACATACGTCCACCAGCGAGTCAAACAAACTACTTCTGTGGAATCTGTAATGACATAATTGAAACCGGGTTTACATTTATTTAAATAGCATAGTTTTGATGGAATGAAAATATTTTAGTAAGCAGTGCAACACGTGTTTGAGGAAAATTTACATTGGTCCCCCCACCCCATCGATTTCCTCACTTATCTATAAGAGCACCGTTTTAGAAATGAGAGGGAGGGAGGGAGGGAGGGAGGGAGGGAGGGAGGGAGGGAGGGAAGGAGGGAGGGAGGGAGGGAGAGAGAGAGAGAGAGAGAGAGAGAGAGAGAGAGAGAGAGAGAGAGAGAGAGGTGTGTTAAGTTTCAGTTTTGCACAATGGCACCTTTAACAAACCTGCCAGCTAGTCAAAAACTAAATAGGCTGGTTTGAAAGAATCTTTACTACTGCCAGTTAATATTCACAGGGCTCTGGGGGAACAAGAATTTTCAATGACTTAATATTTATAAATGCTACTGTTGTCCCCCAAACATGTGTCTTAGATTCCTGAGGGATACTGGGATTTTTTTTTGCCATAATAAGGGTGAGGGTATGTGAGTTTTAAATGGAGAGAAGGAGAGTTAGGAGAACAAAATTAAACTCATATAAATGAGCACTTGGTGGTCTTGAATTCAAATACCACTTGAATATGATTGGGAAACCTGACCTGTCTGGGTTACTTCACTTTAATTTACCAATGTTTTAAGCATGATGAAAGTATTCAAAATGCACAACACTGCTGGCCCAGACACTTTTTTTCTTTTTATTTGAAATGTTGCTACTTTACATCGACAGATGCCCAAAAAGGCTAAACTTCCAATGTGGGATATCAAAATAGCTAAGATTGTGTTTACAACTCTGATGGTGTAATCGAAACTCCAAATGCTCGAGAAACAATAACATTAGTGAGGTGAAGTCAACTCTAAATTAAAAGTCAGTGTTTCCATTACCCAATCTAACAGTATTTTCAGGATTTTATATAACTTGATCATTAAAAAATGCTCTAGGCTGAAAACCTGGTCTGTGTCAATCTTGGACTAAACTAGTTCGCAAACCTCTGAAGTTTGTTTGCCCTTCTCTTTTATCCCTTTTCAAGAATGTATTACTTTTAAATGCTGCACATGAAACTAAACCAAAAAAATCTGCTTTACTCAATGAGCCAATGCTGTTGCATGCATCACTCATTTTTTAGAAGAAATGTATGATTTCTGTAAACTCACTTTCAAGGTTCCTATGTCTGGAAGTAAAGAGCTTAAATTCCTTTTCTAATTCAATCTTTAGCACATCCCTTCTCTGTCAGGTACATCATAAAAACTACTGAAATCTTAAATTATAATGTTAACTTTTGTAGAAATAAACTTCAAATTAGAATTTAACTTGGTAGAAATAACGTTTGCTATTGTGACTTTTTTAGTTTGGCTCTTTGTGGAACAGAAGAGCTTGTATATGAGGATGTCAAATAAAACAGGAAGGACGATACATTAGATTTGGAACTGTTCAAGTTATATTGCAGTGAAGAGTAACACTAGAGTGTAATTGGGCGTGAATCAAAATATCTCTGAGAGTGACATGGAAATATCTTGGTATCTAGAAGCCCAAATATTTAGGCTGTGAGGTTAGGAGAAGCAGATGTAACTCTAAGATTAGGTTGCAAAAAATGCTTAGGAAAATCATATCAAGAGGCCAGCTCTAACTGTACCTGAGATGGCCTCCAACCTTCACCACCGAGAAATACAGACTGCTTCATGATATTAATGTAGGACCCATCCAATGTATGTAGGTAATTTGGATCCTTGCCTGGGAAGGAGGGGACAAAGCAAGAACAAAGTTAAGTGTGTGCGCACACTTAACGTTATATGTGTTAATTTTATATGTGTTTCTGTCTGTCTGTCTTTGCCTATACCTCAGAGGGGAGTCTATACATAGAGTAAATACATTTATAAATATGAAAAGGGAATATTGTTTTAACATTTCATATTACATTTTTATTTTAACCTTTGCAGAATTGTGGAAAATCACTATTTTGAATAAAAATAGAAATGCCTAGACTCTTTGGGTCAGAAGAAGGGATAAGTTTCAGTTCCTAATCCAGATACCCTCCAGTATAGTCCTTTCTACAATATCACTTAGCACCAAAAATTAATTTTAGAAATGGGCAAGATATATATTTATAAACTCAAATTTTAAAAATCTGATGAGTTGTAATATACTTATGATTAAATACTTCCAGTGATGAACTCCTTATTCATGAAATAGCACTTATGTCTAAAACATTCTCCCTTACAGTCCTGGAAATGCCTTATTAAGAAATATCCAAAGGATTTTTGTTTGAGAAGCACTTCAAAATATCGCTGATATCATTTCTATTAAGTCCATAAAGAGCTGAACCTGGCTAAATAGAACACTCCTTATCATTATAACATAAATTCCATTATTTTAACATTGTATTTTATCAAGTTTTTAATAATAAAGTGACTTCTACCAAACATTAAAACCACATCTTAATAATGGAATACTATTCAGCCATGAAAAGAAATGAAATGCTGCTAGACGCTACAATGGAGGAACCTCGAAAGCATGCTAAGTGAAAGAAGCCACACACAAAAGGTCACATATTGCATAATTCTATTTATGAAATGTCCAGAATAGGTAAGTCTAATAGAGGCAGAAAGTAAATTAGTGGTTGCCTAGGGATGGGTAGAGAGGGAACAGGGTATAACTGTTCATGGACACAGGGTTTCTTTTTGGAGTGATGAAATTGTTCTGGAATTAGATAGTCACAATGATTACACAACCTAAAAACCACTGAATTAAATTCCTGAAATGGGTTAATTTTATAGTATATGAATTACATCTCAATTTATAAAACAATAACCAGATCTTAAGTCATAAATCTCAAATTAAAAATAATTTTGATAGGCATTACTATCCTAGGAACTCTGAACTCAATAAAATGGCCAAAACGAATACTAACATTAGCTCTGTAAAGTTTAGCTCTCTAAAATTACCCAGTGAGGGATATTGAATAATTTATGAATATGGTTATACTAAAGAATATCTCAGTACCTTTATGTTAATACTCTATGATCCATAGAGAATTCTGAGCCCCTTTTTATTTTACAGGGAAGTGTAGGTTTCCTTCAAAGAATTTGTGATTGCACTTCTGAAAGATCAGGAAATTTCAAATGTACAAATGGATTCTTCAAAGAAAAACTGACAATTTAAAATTGTTATTATAGGCTACTTCAAATATCACAGGGTTTCTGTTTCTTGAGGTTTAACTTAAAACATGTGAATTGTATTCAATATACTTGAAATGCCTCTGTTTTTTCAAATGACAATCACACATCCTACAAAAACTGAAGTAGAATTTATCTTGTGGCAGGTTAATTTTGGAAAGATGATACTACCTAAAGTATATATCTGTTCAATTTTTATCATTATAACTTTAATATATAATGTATATAAGACACATTATTTTCCTTTGAATAAAAACAAAGAACTCCCATTTGAAAAATAAACTATATGTGTCATTACATTTTTCCTGTAAAGACACATGAAATCTTACATTATGCTTTAGAATCTGATTAAGGTCACTGTTGTATAATGGTGCTCAACTTTTATATCCTTATTTGTCATGTTAGAAATAGTACATGTCTTGTCTCATTAGCTGTACTATAAGCTCTAGGGACTGTATGTAAATCTCGATTTATTTTTATGCCCAATGATAATGTCTTACATACAGATAGGGGCCTAATATCTAATATATGTTGAAGATTCATTAATTAAGTTGTTCGCATGATCTAATTCTCCATGGCAAAGTTTCTTTATAGGTATGTGTAGTATATTCGATTGCCAAGAATTTTATAATGTAATCAATTAGTGAACAGATTTCTATGAGCATTATGACATAGAGCTTTATTATGCACATATACAGTATGAAAAAAATTAATACTCACAGTTGTAACCAGGTGCAATACGGTGTTGGGCTTCAAGGCTAGCCAAGGTGATGTGAAAAATGATGTGCAGCAACAGGAAGGAAAGACTGGTAAAGCACAGAGACTTTAATAACCGTCCCGTATGTCCTAAGGGATAAAAGCACAGAGATTGTGAGAAAACTTAAGACGAAAAACACTCATTCTGACCTTTGTGCAGTTCCACATAGAATATGCTTCTATATAATGTATAATAATGTAGGCTCACTGAAAAGTACATAAAATGTAACAATTACTCTCTTAATTGTTAATCTAAAGCTAAAAGCTATCATATTCTCTTTGTAAAATTATATAAATTAACATTGATTAAAAATTCAATGTAAAAGAAAGAAGCCTTCCTATTTATCATAGTACGCTACCACAAAATTAAACCACAAAAATCCCCTGGCCTAGGAATTTTATAAGGGAGTTCTGCCAACTTTGAAGGAACAGATAATCCCTATCTAATAAAAGTAGCTCCAGAGAGTAGAAAAAGAAGGAATTTCCTAAAACATTTTACGAGGATAGAGTAACATTAATTTCAAAATTAAGTAAGCCTAGAGAAGAAAAGGAAATTTTAAGCCCATTTTACTTATGAACGTAGACAAAAATTATTTTAAAAAATATTTGCTAACCAACTGAAATAGCATAGTAAAAATATAATACATTAAAATAAGCTATGGCCTATTGCAGAAAAACAAGTGTGGCTTAATATTAACAAATCTATAAGTGTAAGTCATACACTAGTAGGCCAAATCACAATTTTCTCAATGGATACAGAAGAAGTATTTTACAAAATTTAAAATCCATTCATAAAAAAAGAACAGTCAGAAAACTGGGAATAGGAGGAAGTATCCTTAATATGATAAAGGATTTATACCATAACTAAGTCAAACATCCTGTTTATGTTGGAATTTTAGACATAGCCCATTCATGTCAGAGAATGATCAAAGACACTTGATATCTTTGCCACTTAAGATATCACTGGGTGTACTGGCCAATGTTATAAGAAAAAAAGGATTATAATAAGTAGAATTATTTGCAGATCGTATGATCAAATGCAATTATTTGCAGATGATGTTATCATCAATATAGAGCATCAACTGAATCCACAAACCAACTATTAAAACAAATACAAGAAAATAATTCAGACACATCATCTTACAGAAATCAGTATAGCACCTCTAAATTAATAATAATCCAGTAAAAAACAAGATACAGCTTAAATTAGCAACCCAAACTGTATTGTAACGTTTTGTTAATGTATCATTCGGTTAGACTACAGTCTCCAGGTATTTAATCAAATACTAATCTGGATGTGGCTATGAGTTTACAGATGTGAAAAAAGTCAAAAATCAATTGAGTGTAAGCGAGGATATTATCCTAGATAAGCTGAGCAGGCCTGATTCAGTGAATTGGAAGGCCGGAAAACCAGGCTGAGGCGAGAGGGGTTGGCAGTGGGGGAGGAATTTCTGCCACCTGTGGATAGCAGCTTTAACTTGTGCGCATGAATTTCAGCTTGCCCTTGATGATGATTTTCCCTTCCTGACAGTAGCCTACACTGTAGATTTTGGACTTCCTTAGCCAGCTTACATAATCAATAGTGCAAGCCAATTCCTACAAGCTAAACCCTGACTGATAAAAAAGCATCTAAGAATTAACTTTAACAAAGAATATACCAGACCTTTATGAATAAAATTGTAAAACTCAACAGTAAAACAAATCAGAAGACCTGAATAAATAAAGAGATTTGCCATATTTATGAACGAGATTACTTAATATGATAAAAATGTAATTTTTTTTCCAAATTTAGGCTAGAAATTCAAATAAAGTATCAGTAGAAACTTTCAGGCTTTCAACAAAAATTTCAAAATACACATGAAAAGATTTTTTGAGGAACTAACAAACTTATTTTAAAAATGTATTTGGAAGAATAAAAGCCTTTGAATCACCAGGTTAATTTTGAAATTTCGAGAAATAAGACCAAAAGTGGGTGTGTCTTACCAGACATGAAGGTATACTACAAACCCATAAGTTAAAACAAAACAAATAAACAGTAACTTAGATTCCTATGGAGAGGAAAAAATGTCAAATGGAATACAATATATAGAGCTCAGAAAAAAAAATATTTATATGAACTTGATAAATGTCAAAGTTGACTCCACAAATCAAGAGGAAACAATAGCCTAACAGATAAAAAACTGGCTCAACAAATACAGAAGAAATAATGCCGGATCCTTGCCACTAAGTTGATCTCCAGATGCATAAAGACCTAAATGTGAAAGATAAAATCCTAAAGTTAATAGAGGAACATATGGGATAATAACTTTGTGTCTTTGCTGTGATGATTTCCTTCTAAACAAACTATAAGGTAAAAAAACAAAAAAAGATGAATTTGCATTACAATTGAAGATTCAACAAATTCCACCATAAATAAAAGTTATTGACAAATGATTAGTTGGGACATCCAAGATGTACAAGAAATTAATATTTAGAATAAATAAAGAATGCCTGCATATCAACAAGAGGAGGGATACAATCCCAAATTACTTGACATATAAAGACTAGGAAAATATGACTAATTCTCAAGAGAAAAGACACTATGGTTAACCTTGAAATTATCCAAATGTTCGAATTATTAGAAAATGATTTTAAAACATGCATTACAGCAACACTCCCTAAGGTGAAGGTAAACAATCTTGAAATGAATGGAAAGATCAAAGTTGTCAGTGGGGAAACAGAAAGCACAATAAATACGTAAATATAAAATTTTAAAACTGAAAAAATACAATATCTGAAATTAAAAATTCACTGATGGGCTCAACAGTAGAATACAGATGACAAATGAATGAGTCAGTAAATTTGAAGAGATGAATAGAAATCATCCTGCATGAATAACAGACAGCAAAAGATTGAAAAAAATTAATAGTATCTCAGGGACTTGAGAATCAAAAGATCTATCAATCACTTGTCACAAGAGTTATCAAAGGAGAGAAGAAAAAGGTTGGTGCAGATAAAAACTGGGGATAATAGGTAAAGATTCACCAAATTTAGTGAAGACATTATTTACATATTCAATAAGCTTAATAAACACTAAATGGGATAAATTCTAAGAAACCACTCTCAAATACATAATAACGGAACTCCTGAAAGCAGCAAGAGAAAAATGTCACAAACATACAAGGAGACAACTATTTGAATGTCCACATAATTTTTATCACAAACCATGAAGTCCAGAACACAGTGGAAAATCATCTTTAAAGTTATGAAGGAAAATAGCTATAAGCCCGGAATTCTGTAACCTGTGTAATCTCCTTCAACAATACAGGCAAAAAAGACATTCTCAGTTGAAGGAAAATGAAGAGTATTTGAAACCAGGAGATCTACTCTAAAAGAAATGCTAAAGTATGTTCTTTAGGTTGAAGGAGAAATGGTACCAAAGGAAAACTTGGAACTTTAGTCATGAAGTAGAGCAACAAAACAGAAATGAATAAAAAGATGCTTGTTTAACACACACACACACACACACACACATACACACACACACACACGTAAATATCCTAATTACAGCCATGCTTCAATTAATTCATGGCATTTCTAGAAATGATCTCTATTTTTCTGGTTTGGGAAATATGTTATGTTTATAGAAATAATTGAGGGTATTATTATAGCTCATGTGTTTTGAGTACTCAGTCTTACTTATTCAAGAAATATGAATTATCCAAAGATATGTTACTTAATAAATAATCACTCATAATTAGAAACATAAGAACATGTGGGATATATTAAAAAGGATAAAAAAAAAACATATATGCTTACTTCGAGATGACTTGTAACCCAGTTAGCAGGAAATAGGCAATTTATGGCCAGAATGATATGGTACCAAACTGTACATTTATACATTATTTTTCTATGATTATTAGAATACTGAAGCAGAAAAAAATTAATATTAATAGAAGGAATAAAGAAGGAGAGAAAGTAGAATTTATTCAATAAATTTAGCTAGGGTTTTATTTATCGATTTTGTTTGTTTTAATGTATTTCCTCAAATAGAGTTTTAAAAAAAGACTATTGTTGCTTCATAGATTGCATTCAGGAACTGGGTTTTAAACACAGGTATGAATCCAACTCTTCATTTATTATACTTTTGAAAGTAATTCAGAGGCTACTGCTTTAGCCAACATTTCCAATTATCTAACTGTCAAGTGATTTTAAATGTGACATACAAATGTGGAAGATCCACAGTTCTTATAACTGTATCAATATTTGTAACCTAATTTGGAAATTTTCCACTTAAGAAGCAATCCAATCCACAATCCCAGCAATTTTTAAAGGAGAACTCTGATAAAAAAAACTCTGGTAATTTTCTTTTTGGTAAAAATTAAACACACACAAAAAAAAACCAAAAAACTTCATTGATATTGGCTTATAGATAAGTTAAGTGAATCAAACTCCAATTCTGCGTAAAGCCAGTGTTTTACATGTTACTTCAAAGTCTTCTTCACCTACCCAAAAGGTATTTTCATTATTTATCTACAGCTTAATTAGAAAAACCGAGTAAAAGTACCATATAGATGACATACATGGCATTTAGAAAAAAGTACCTTGAAGAGCAAGTATTTATATTTGAAGAATTTCCTACAATTTTAAGCTCCGGATAGGACAAATGAAAAGCAAGTTGATACACAAAAATGAGGGTCTTCTTTTCAACTCATAATGAGGTTAAACATAGACCCCTATTAGCTGGAAAGAGTGTACTGAGACTTCAGAGCAAACTAAGCAGTCAGGCTTTTAGGTTGAGTATATGAAGCTGCTAACACTAACCATTCTGACTTACAAGAATAGGCTTTTCATTAGTATCAAACCAATATAAACGGGGAGAAGAAATACACATCAACTACTCTATTTGACGTCTCATTGAGGTCATCATTCCAGCACTCCTCAGCGTCCATTTTTTTGCCAAAAAGAACGAATCACAGAAAGGCTTCTGGGAACACTACAAAAGCCAGTGGGAGAACGAATGACAAGATCATTTCCCCCCAGAGTTATTCCCACCTTCACAAATTGGACTAAAAGCTTCCCCTTCATGTCTCCAAGAGAAACTTGGAATTCCCCACTGCACGCCACCTCTTAATCCTCCCTTGCAAAAGCTCAATGTTCTATTTCTAATATTTTTACTGGCATATCATTGGAGCCAAAACAGGTTTTTTTCCCTTCCCATTTGGACCTATCATTTATTACCCTGTCTTTATGTGTTATTATTTAATAACTTTTAAAGTGTTGTAATCTCTTCTAAAAGGTTCCCCACAGTGAAGCGAACACTATAATCAGAGAGAAAAATCATGCCAGTGAGAAAAACAGTGCTCTGGGTATATAGGGGAATGACAGCTAAAGGCCAGGGAAAGAGGACAGGAAGCTGCCAGCCTTACAAGTATCCACTCCATCCCTCCTTCAAAACTGATGATTCGTGACCAGGTCTCATTTCTTCTACATCTCTCCTTACCACTTGCATACAAAGAGACCTCTTTATAACTCTTATATTACATACTGTCTCTATCTGACACTTGGGAATATATATTTTATAATGTTAGTTGCTGTTCTCAGTTGGGTTACCAGGAAACAGACTCTGAGATTGAGACTGGTGTGCAGGAAATTATTAGAGAGAGCTCTCTGCCATAGCACTGATAGGGGAGTGATGGAGGCAGGCCTGAGCCAAGGGAGAAGCTGAGCTTGGATATACTTGTAGGGGAGCCCTCAGGGGGTCCGTCCTTGGGGAGCTTTGGAGCCAGAATAGCTCTTCAGAGATGTCTAGAATTGAGGCAAGGGTTCTGAGCCTTTGTACTCCACCCACCTCCATCATTAACCAGAAACTAGATGTGAACTGTCCCCAGAGATGGGTGATACTTGGGCAAGGCAGCTTCCTACAGTTAAAGACCTTTTTTTTTTTTTTTTTTTCCTGTGAGCAGTCATGAGTCAACACTCCAGGAACCTGGAGGAATAAGTGCCATGTTCATAGAGGGAGATTGGGTGGCACCCCACAGAGCCACTAGGTTCTCTTGTTCTAGACATTTATTGTGATCAGATAGAGCATAAGCATCTTGAAGGTAGGGACTGCCTCTAACATAGGGTCTCAAGCTTAGAGGGTATCTCATTACCAAATATCTATGGGGCAATAAACTGGCCTGAGGGCATAAGTAGCAGGACGTTCCAAATCCAAAAAACACCGAGGACCTGGGAATTTCAGGCGATGATGTAGTTCTTATTTTGAGGTACCTTATTTGCTCTAGACACATAGAGATAATAGGTAAAATATGAAGCAGATCACCAGAAAGATATACCAGGCGCCAGCATAAGATAAATATCTCTAAGGGTCAGAAATCCAAGAGAAATGCAAATCTGTCCACAGGCTGGACTTGAAGCAGGCAGTGAAAATCAAAGTTGGCTTCCTGGTGAACATTTAATTACACGCTCAGGGAAAATAAGGATCCATAATTAGGAACACTGATTAAAACGGGTTTAGGATACAAACCCAAGCTTCACGGATTTTACAAAAATGCTGGAAAAGAATCTGCTCTTGAGCAACTTTATGATCTGTGGTTTACAAGGAGCTGTATGCTTAGGGAAGAGGGAGAATGTAGATATGCCATATTGAGCAAACCCAAATCCCCAACATCATCGAAGGACAGATCTCTGAACCATTAAGATATGACTTAATTCTCCACTGGGGTCCAGTGGGTCCAGGTGGGAACAACTGCAAAAGCACTAGACAGAGACAAAATCATGGGGGGTTGTCTAAAGAGAACACTGAAATGAGAACAGTAGAGGAGACTGAGATAGAAACATTTCTGGTTTGATATGAGCAAACAAACAATAATTCAGCAACACATAAGGAAACACAAAGCTAGAAAATACTATTGGGACATGAATTCACCAAAGGTACAATGAAAATTATGAAACATACTAAAAATGAATTACAACTAAGTTGCCTGGGATCCTCAAAATGATAAATCAAATCCTGAAAGGTGAACAACAAATTATTTTTTTTAACTAGACAGAAATGAAATAAAATAGATGACACTAAACAGAGCAACTATCTGTTTTAGAAATTTAAAATATAGTCATTTAATTAGTAAAATAGATCAATAGATCAGCTAAACCCTAGATTGGATAGAGACAAAGGTAAATTTAGTGAACTGGATGACAGTACTGAGGAGTTTACCCAGAACTCAACACAAACTAACAAAGAAGTTGGGAGTTGCAGTTGGGAGACATAGAAGGTAGATTGAGAGAATTTGACATATGTTATTAGGAATTCCAGTGGAGCGGCATAAATATATTTGTAGAAGACATTTGATGTGTGGTCTTATATTCATTTATTTGTTAATTTACTCATGAAGCGAACAATTATTTCACAACTACGAGAGAGGCATGTTGTTAAAGACTTCCTAGTCTCCAGCATAGAACAAGGATATATTGTATCCTTGAGATAATACATGCTACTGTGAAGCAGAGAAAATACTAGGTGCATCATAAAGATAGTAAAAATTAGAAAGAAATTGGAAGTAACATTTTTACTTAAATTGATCAGAAACAATGTTTGTAAAAGTAGACTTGTACATGAGCATGTATGGGTTAGAAGAAGCCAAAGCTTTCAGCAGAATTGGAAATTCTATGTCCTCTATTTCCAAGGGCCAGGTAGTAAACATTTTAGGCAAGGACCCAATTCTGCCATTATAGTGCAAAAGCAGTCACAGACGATACATGAACAAATTAGTAATGGCTGTGTTCCAGTAAAACCTTATTAATAGACACTGAAACTTGAATTTCAGGTAGTTTTCATATGTCATGAAATAATTTTGATTTTTTAACCATTTAAATTAGCTCACAGGATATACAAAAACAATGGTGGGTAGAGGTAGATTTGGTGTGTGGGCTGCCGTTTGCTGACCCATGCCCTAGCTGAAGAAAGCACACTTAAAAGCAAAATGTTCATAAGTATAAAAAACAAAAAGGACTGTGCTTTGATATTCAAGAAATTTCCTGGCAGGCATTCCACTAATTCCATGATGTCTGAGAGTCATTCCCCATTTATGGAGAATAAACAAAGCTTAGTGTTGACTCCTTCACACCAGGTCATAAACATTGGCACTCACTCTTTGCATTCACATGGCTCTGTTCCCTGGAGTAGACCCCACACCCACCCCCACACATTCACTTTCTCTAATTTCACCATTTCCGAAAGGAAATTAGGCCAGAAATCAGAACGTGAGTAGTAAAGATATGCCTAATTCCTAATATTATTTGGTAGATATTTGGTTGTGATATTTTATTAGAGAGAAAAATATTAAAGTAGAAAAATATATTAATACACAGAGAACCTTGTATGAGTATACGTAAGACTTCCTTCTCAAGTCTGAAAAGCCAAACTATGGAAAGGAGGCCAAACTGTATAATTCAGTTTCCAGGCCCCAAATAAAACGGCTTTCCCTGCACATTCTCATGGCCCTCCATTGGTGGGGTTAGCAGAAAACAGGCCAATAGAAACATCCAATACAGATATGAAGAATTTTCTTTAGTAGGATCAATAGATTAACCAGTCCTACTCAAACAGAGGACATTTCCAAGCGCAGTGAGTACTGAGGCTTCCTCTTGAATGGCTACTGCCTTTGCCTTGGGTCAAGGGTAGGTTTAAGCAGAGATTCAAACACAGGAGAAAGCAAGTTGCTCAGGCCTCTGCAGAGGCACCCCAGTGATGAGCTTTGTCCTTGTCCTTCCAGATTTTCTTTCTGGAGGACAACACAGCACTTGGAAGCTGAATGATGCAGTGAGGTTTAAGAATGTGTATGGTATTTACTAGAATACTGAGAAAAGTTTTCATGTAAAAGTGAAACCTCCGAATTAGGGCTTTTTGAAAATTCAGTAAACAAACTATAGGACTAAGGGAAAAGAGTCACTATTTTGTGTTGCTTTTCCTTTAAAACAACAACAACAACAACAACAACAACAACAACAACAAAAACTATGTTATGATTTCTGCAACTCTGACCCTAAACAGCTGATGGTATCCATGTTTTTCTGCTGAAGCCTGAGAAGAACAGGGAGGGTGTGAGTGTGAGCCTGTGCCCTGCAGAAACTCGCTGACTGAAGACATCTTCCTACCCCATGTCCCTGTGAGTTCCCAAGGATCTGCATATGGCACATGGGAAAGAGTTGTTATCAGTGACACCTCTGAGCACCAGGAGTCGGGGACAGCTATTCTGCTCCCTGGTTCCCTGTGGGTGGAAATCCTGAAAACTTCAGAGAGAAACCAAAAGAGAGAAGAACTAACTTAGATGTTTACCAGATATGGCTTTGAAATGTCCTGACTGGAGACCCTGCTCCACTCCACCTCTGGTTCTAGAATTTCACAGATTTCTCAGACTGAGTACCCCACCCACCCACACACCCCATGTTTATCCTCAGAGCTACTCATAGAAACTCATCTGTATCAGGGAACAGCTACTTGGGAATAAAAAAGCCTTAGTCATTTTTTAGATGATTCAAAATATGAGAAGTATGGTTTGATGTCCATACATTTCCTTTCAGCTTAGTTGCCTTAGGGAATTGAGTGAGAGAGGATATGAAAGGGAGAAGAATACAAAATAAACAAATAATGTGCAAGAAAAATCCACTCTCCCGATCAAGGTGTCAGAATCAGAAGGGAAAAATTTTTTCAAGAAATTTTGAGGTTAATGGGTCTCATTTCTGAGAACTTCAGTTATCTTAATAATTCATCGTTCAAGAAAGGAAAAAGCATCCTTCTAAAAATTTGTTTCCCTGAATGCTTTCTGCATTGAACACAATGCAGTTTTGTCAGAGGAGAATCCTTTCCAACATATTTCTCCAGATAAATGACTCGTACATTTACTAACATTGACCAGACTATAAGCTTCTTGAAGGTAAGAGCCAAATATCACACCTCTCTAGACACACCCTAGTGCCTAGCACAGTACTTCACATATAAGAGACCCCATTAAATGGTTACTGAAAGGACATAATAATAAACAAAAATCACATAAATGAGAAAAGGTGGTCCTTGTGTACTGATCTCAATATATGTTGGCAGGAACATTTCACGTCAAACCAACAAGAAGCCCTCATACTTCTTGTTATTTTACTAGGCCAGTTTGCCAAATTCTGCACCAAGGGATCTACGAATGGTAATGAATGGGAGAAAACAATTAGGTTATTGAGTCCATTCCCCTCCAGGGTAGGCTTACTCCCTGTGGAGCATTCTTCCAGCAATAAGCTTTAGATGTCTCCTGCACAGTATTCCTGCAGGTCCTTGAGGAAAATAATGAATTTGACTCTGAAAAATGTCCACCCTGCAACACTTCATTGTCTTATAACCGTGTAACTTTGCCTTTGTCTTTTTTTTTCCTCACTTCTGTTTTCAAGAAGTCTAGTTCTCCATTTATTGAGTGCCAGGCATGAATAGCCGCTTAAAGAATGAGTTACTCCCTTCAGTATTACATTGATGAACATGCAGGACCTCGGGGGTGCTGCAGCGTCACCACACACCTGAGAACGGTGAAAGGCAGGTGTGGGTTACAACCTGTCAACAGTGCTTCTGTCTGCTCACCACCTTCATCAAGGTTTTTCACATCTGCTTTTTTGCTGGCGTGAGACATCCAGCTTCGTTGGCCAGGACAGTCTTTCTGTCCTGGCTGGCTTATCAAGAGAGACTTTGTGTGCTGTTATCTTCTTGCTTTTTCCCACAGGGAACACATACCAGGTTACTATGACTAACTGCCTGTGACCTACTGTGTTTATTCTCTCTAACCCTGAGCTTCCTTCTCAGGCTGTGGGCGCCAGGCGGGGCAGCTGTCAGCCAGCATTGCCTTCTGTTTGTTGTTTGTGCTCACAAGCAACAGAGGAGTGACTCATCTGCAAAGGGGGTCTCTGGCATCTATTATCCTCAACTTCTCTGCCTAGAAAGAGCCTAGCACATTTTCAACAACCAGCCTTTTAATGAACTTTTCATCATTGCTACAATGATATTTCTTGTTTGTTTGTTTATATATGAAACTGGCAAGAAGACAATGAAATTTCTTTTTTTAGATTGTATCTGCCTATTTCCTTCCTTTTGCTCAGGTCTCAGATCAGATATTTAGATCTTCCCTGGTCATCCAAGCTAAAACAGACACCATTCCCCAGGTGCTCCTTATCACATTATCCTGCTCTCTGCATACTTCACTATTTGCAACTACTAGTTATTTACTTTTTTTTTTTCCTCTCTCTCTCTCTCTCTCTCTCTCTCATAAGCTTAACAAGTGCAAGGGTCCCCTTTGACCTGCTATGGCCATCGACTGTGATTGGATGTCCATCAGCTTAGGCTAGTAGGCCGTCAGCTGTAACCAGTGAGCCATTGGTCACTAATATAACTGCTGTGGCTACACTAGCAGCAAATGGGGGCTAGCAAGAAGATGGTGGCTGAGTTAGCAAGAGCGGATTGCAGAGAGGTGGATCTCGCCAGCGAGAATATAATGGTATGACTCCCCTATCTATGGCTCCGTGGGTGTTCCTGTTTGGCCTCACCATGTCCTGCATTCTTATGTGGGGAGCGGGAGCTAAGACCCCGCGTGACACCCTACATGACCAACATTATCTTTTTTTCTCACTTACCAGGATTTATACCATTAAGAAGATAAAAATAAGTACAGAGATTTAAAAAATGTCCTCAGAAATAAAACAGTAAATTGAATTATTAAGGCAAATGAATACATCTAGCTCTCATTGGTTATACTTCTTTTAACATAAAATCTTTAAGTCACTTGTCCAGACTGAATAAAGTGAAATGCATAAATATTTAGTGTAAAATCCAATGCAATTTGGTAAATATTTGCGTCTGTGAAATCACCATGACAAGATCTAGAAGATTTATACACCCAGAATGTTCTTCATGCCCTTTCCAGTCAATTCTCACCACTTCATTGGGATTTAAGAATCTCAATGAACCCCAAGCATCATCGTCAAAGAGAAATCACTCTGGGATACATGACAGTCAAACTTCTGAAAGTCGAAGAGAAAGAGAAAAAAATTTAAATAAATATGAACAATCACAAGATTTATGACTAAAATCATCAAAAACTATGAAATCCAGAAAATATTGGAATGACATATTCATCATGCTGAAGCAGAGAGGAAAGTTTTTCAACCAAAAATTCTGTATCTAGTGAAGCTATCCTTCAAAAATGAAGGCGAACATAAAGACACATTTGGACAAACAAAAACTAAGAGGATTTGCAACCAACAAACCGGTACTACGAGGACTGCCAAAAGTTCTTCAGAAAAGGAAAATCACACTACTAGGCAACATAGAAAGGAATGAAGAGTACAGAAATGGTAAATATGTGAGTAAATATAAAAATCACCCATTGTTCCCACCTACATAAGTCAGGAAAATTCCCACTGGCTCCCAACTGCCTTCAGAGGGCATACCTTCCTCCTACAGTTGGCAGGTGCAATGTGTATTTGAGAAAGGGTCGACACACGTATATACAAAGGAATACATAAACCTGGGACTTTTTTACCCACAGTTTTACCATCAATCACTTCGTGGACATCAAAATGTCTGAATTTGGAAATGTCCCCTTATAAAGGAATCTTTTTGCCAGATCATCTAGAAACTGACCAGACTACTTTTACCTTCTGTTCCTGCATATGTGTACCAGCCACAGCAGTGACTTTGTGGTCATCACCCAAGACGCTGTCTCTGCATTAGAAACAAGCCAGCCACACCACAACACCAGGTTCTGCCCAACCAAGAAACATCAAAGGAAATCCTATATGCCTTCATCTTAATTAGTTCATAGTATCAGTGGCTAGTTAACTCTGATGACTGCCTCCCTTCCTGGCCACCTGCACATTCTATAGCGCAGTGATGACTTTCCCAGTTCCTCAATTGCTTGCCTATGACCATTTGTCTTTGGCAATCCACTGAGCTCCATTCTTTATTGGGTTCACTTGCTTCTGCCATATATCCCAGCTTTTCACCTTTGATAATTGATAGACCTCCAGCTCTGATCATCTGTATTCCAAATCAATTGTACAGTCCCAAGTTCCATTCACTGCATATCTCTTAATCATTCCCTCATCCATTCTTACATTTGCTGGCTGCATACTATATGCCAATATTATAATGGTTATGGTGACTGAGGTAAACAATATACAGACCCTGTACTAGAAGTACTCATGTTTCAAAAGAGGTGACGGCACAGTTAGTTGACTTAAGGGTACAGGGGATGACAAGGTGTTCTGAAGGCTTAAGGCTTGAAGTGTGTCCTGCTCTTCATAAAGTTAATTAAAGATTATAAATTTTTTGGAACCCTCATGCTATCCATAATAATAAATCTCTCAGCTTATTAATTCAATAGGAAAACATATATAGAAACTTTTTCATATAATAGTAATTGTTTTTATTACCTTCTTATATTATCCTTTCAACTGTGTTGAGCATTAAATTTGCTTCAAACTACTTATGTGATTTTGTTTAAGTCCTTCAGAATCTCTGTGATTCACTCTCTTGCTACATAAAATCAAAGATTGCCTCAAAGTAGAAATTGTGGTAGGGTGTTGTTAGTTGTTATTTAACTGGACAATATATACCAAGAATTTTTATTAAATAATGCTTGGGTAACTGGGGAGTCTCTGAAGGGTACAGGGATTCACAGGGGTTGCTGTGCATGAAAGCTACTTGGGGGTCTTACATTGCTCTGTGTTGGGTCCTATCATGGGTTTGTTGTCAAAACTCCTTAGGTAATTTTACAGCAGAAGGTTCTGGATGAGGGAAATTTAGGCTTGGTTCAGCAAGTAGACAAGGCAGACTGTGGAAGTGCTTATAGGTCTTAATTTTTAAAGATTTTTAAACTTCTTTTGTATTCATACATACTAATCATATAAGTAAGGAACTATTAAAAAAATGTGTTATGGGCTGAATTGTTTCCCCTTCAAATTCTTATGTTGAGGGCCTAATTCTCAGTACTTCAGACTGTGACTGTATTTGGAGATAGGGTTCATAAAGAGGTAACCTATGCTTCCTATAAGTTAAAATGAGGTCATAGGGGGTGGGCCCGAATTCAATATGACAGGTCCGAAGAAGTTAGGAGACAGGCACACACAGTAGGAAGACCATGTGAAGACACAGGAAGAAAGCAGCTATCTATAAGCCAAGGAGAGGGGCCTCAGAAGAAACTGACTCTGCCAACACCTTGATCTCCAGAACCATGAGAAATAAATTTCTGTTGTTTAAGCTACATACTCTTTGGTACTTTGTTAGGCAACCATAACAAATGAATATATGTGGGCATTGCATGAAAAGATTATGAAGGAACTTCTAAACCTTCAAGATTTTTGTAATCCATTGACCTCTAACCAAAAATACGTTTCAAACTGCCCCGTAGCTTTCATTCTATAAATGTGTACTAATACCCACTAGGTGCTAGCATTGTGCTAATGCTATGGATAGCACCTGTGTTCCAATAACACATAAACCGAAGGGAAATAAAGGTCCTCAAAGAGAGCTTTACTTTACATTTGGTCTTCCAAAGTTGTTTAATAAAGCCTTTCAAAATGCTGCCTGTATGCTGTCCAGGGTCCTTGCAAGATCGTGATTTCATGCTTGTAAAATGCTCTGAGAAGGATATTGTGCTCTACAAAACTCAAGAATGACAGACACCTAATCACACAATCTTCTGGAAGCCAGACTCTCACTCCACACACTTCACCTACATCCATAATACCTCTGGGAATAGAAACGTAGCAATAAAATGCATAGTCCCTCCAAGTGCACATGAATCAAGTCTCTGGTTGAAAGGGTCTTGACTTACTAACCCATATTTATTTCTAGCACCGCTTTCTCTGAAAAAAACTCATCAACTTAGAATGGAGGGAGGGGCTCTGAGAAAATGGAGGGGAAAACTAAATGGACATCTGCAGGTCATTAAATAATACAAGAATCTAAGTCTATTGGCCATTATCTTGCCTTCGTGGTAACTGCCATAAGGGTGGGGCTCATGTCTATGTTCTACGTATTTAAATACTTAGTCCAAACTAGTACTTGTTCCCAAGAGGAAGCCCAGTCAATGTATTTTTTTAAAGAATGAGTATATTATGAAAATCGTCCTATTCAATCAACAAATAGCTGAAATGTTAGATTAGTTTTTAAACAGTGAACTTATTTGTTAGTTCGACCCCAATTCATTGTGCACTTACAATAAAGGCCAGACACTATGTTATGTAGTATGAAAAAACAGGGAAGGCATGGCCCTAACTACAACTTGTCACCTCTAGTCCATTAGTCATAACAGCAAGGAGCTTTTAATAGAGAGCAAGAATATAGGACTTAGGAACTTTTAGACACATTTTTGTTTTCCTTTGACATTTTAATTTTAAAATGACATCTTTGATTTCTTTATTCGTTCATCTATTTGACAAGGATTTGTTTACACTTGGTCTTTGTCTCCTATAACTATACTTTTAAAAGGGGGGGGGGTCTTAATTTGATATTACCAATTGAACAATGTCATGGGGTTAAGGTTATAAAATAAATATCAGTATCAAACTAATCTCTCCTGACAATTGGAACCTACCATACCAGAGTTTGACGTTTTTCTCATATAAATCAGAGCATGAATACATGCTAACAGCTTTCCTTTTGTAGGAAACTTAGATACATTTAAATGTTTCCTTTCCATATCTAATAAAGACTTTATTACTGCATGTATTAGGACAATATTTATATTTTAAATATGCTAGATAATTTTACTTTAATACTCATATAACAGAATTATAATTCTATTTTAAATAGAATATCAGCCTATGCAGTGAGCATTCATCTTTCCTTTCTATCATATTTATTTTCTGTCATTCAACTGCTATACCCTCACAAGAAAGATTCAAAGCCTGGATAGTCCATTCCATTACCTTGGGAGAAACAGCTACAAAAAAAAGCTGTTAGCTGCTCTATGACTTGCATTCCCAAGGGAAAATAAATGCACAATCCGTGATATATCTAAAGTCACCAAAAAACACGTAAATATAAACATCTATATAATTGAAAACAGACACGTTACCAATGGTTTCTTTCCATTGTTCTTATCCCTTTCCAAAAGGAAAGAAGTCTTAAAGGAGGAGTTAGCAAGTTGGCTCTATTCTTCAAGGTAAAATATTTTCAAGGGTATATAAACCTGAATGGTTGTTTCTTATAACTTGAGAGAATATTTTCAGCATCCTCTTTAACTTCCTGAAGTACTCCATTATGACTTCTAAATGTCTGCTAAAGCATCTATGCACAGCGGTTAATGAGCGTGTTTTTTTTCTCATGCACAATATCCCCATAAACTAATAGTACAGGGATTGTCTATATTCCCAGCACAAAAGACAGTTACAGCAGTTCAGTCCTTAGACTGAGATTAGATATGTTCGCCTCATATCTAATCTCTACAGACACTGCAAAAAGCCTATTATACTACTTTAGATTCTAACAACTTTTAATTAAGCTTAATTTATATTTAATAATTAGATGTAAATACTCATGCATCCAATTTAAACATAGATTTCTATTATACACTCTAGGACACCAGCTCAGGTGGTGATTTAGGTTGATTTACATTCCTCATTATGTGACAATATGCAAATGAAAACATCTTTAAACCAGAAAATAGGCAGCCATCCTTTTATATCCACTGGTCTGTAAATGTAGTATTTGGTTTTACCTTACATTGGCACTGGTTATCAATGCATTCTTTTAAACATTAGGTTATGTATATATTTTAAAATTTTCTGATTAAGTATTTATTTCTTCATTAATCATCTGAAAAGCTGTTTGGCAGAATAATGGTCTCCAAAGATGCCCATGCCCTAATCCCCAGAATCTGAGATTATATTTCCTTACATAGCAAAAAGGACTTTGCTAATGTGATTAAGGATTTTAAAATGTGGAGATGATCTTGAATAATCCAGCTGGGGTCAACAGTGGGGTCCTTACAAGGGGAAAATGGAGGCAGGCAAGAGATGGCATCATGAGGAACATTCAACTAGTCACTGCTGGCTTTGAAGATGAAAGGGGCCATGAGCCACGGAATCACCAAGAAAACTCTAGAAGCTGGAAATAACAAGAAAATGGATCTTCTCCCAAGTCTTCTGTAAGGACTACAGCTCTTAATTTGGGCCCATTTCATACTTCTGACCTCTATAACTATAAGATAATACATTTGTGTTGCTTTAAGACACTAAATTTGTGGTAATTTGTTACAGCAGCAATAAGGATTCATCAACATTTGATTTTACCATTATATTATACTTTAATCACTAATTCAAGATCATCCACATACAGAATGTGGATACAAGATCATCCACATACAGAAAAATACATTTTTAAGCAATTTGAGAGGTTGTAAATAGCGCAGATGGACTAACTACTGCCCTTACCAATTTGCCAAGCTGTCGTGCGAGGTGTCCGGCGGGGCCTCCTTTCCCGCTCCCCACATAAGAACGCAGGACACGGTGAGGCCAAAAAGGAACACCCACGGAGCCATAAGTAGGGGAGTCATATCACTATATTCTCACCGGCGGCATCCGCCTCTCTGCAATCCGCTCTTGATAATCCCCATTCTTTCTGCTAGCGTAGCCACAGCAGTTATATTAGAGGCCAATGGCTTACGGGTTACAGCTGACGGCCAACTAGCCACAGCTGATGGCCATCTGATCACAGTTGATGGCCATTTACTACCCCAACCAGCACCTTTCTATGTGAGGCCGAGAGCCTGGAAACTGCTTTCTGGGGCTCTATCCCCACACAAGCTACCCACTTAAAGGTGAACAATAGGATGTAACATTCGCATTCATTACAGTCCACATGGTCTGACATGGGCCCTAATCAGAAACGAAGTGATCCTTTTAAAGTGGTGATATGGGAAATCCAACGCTTCAGTGAAACATGTTGAAGAGGTTTATAACAGCTAAATCGGTGCCCAATGGTTTCCATTCTCAAATGTGTTGTTCCTCCTAAAATAGAGGTCACTCAAAAACACAAAGTTCCAAAATTCTCCAAGTTCTATACAAGTGATGAAAGAGAGCTAAGGTACAAATGTTGCCAGTGGGTGGGCTGAGAAACCCCAAGAAACAAAAAAGGTAAATGATAATTTACTGGGTCATGAATCCAGAGACCAGTTACTTGGTCCCTAGTGAAACCAGAGTCTGCTGGCATTAGCAGTGTGGCGCACCGTCACCTGCTCTAGGTGCTCTTGTAAATCCAAACGACAAAAACCTGGGCCTTTCTCTCACACCTCAGAGCCCAGGCATCAGCAAACCTCCTTGATTTCATCATGAAATCAAAAAAGAATATTCTCTGGCAATAAAGATCTCTCGGTTTCCCCCCTTATTCACTTGATTGTTTGACCCTGAAGGGAAGGGGACATAATTCCTATGTACGTTATGCTACAGAACAGGAAAGAAACTCATAGTTCTGGTATGTACATTTCATTTCTGCTTATTTTTATTGCCCTGTATGGCAGACTTGAATTTCTTATGGAAAATTAAAACCCAGGCACATGCGCGCGCGCGCACACACACACACACACACACACACACACCCATTAAGATGGGCAGTTTAAACCAGAACTGATCACAGGTATTTTAAATATTATTTATATTTCAAATGTTATTTTGAAAATGGAAACCTTTCCGACTATTGTGTGATGCTTCGTTTGCTTCAATCACAACTTCAGTAATTGAAACTCGACTCTGCATCAGTGAATAGAAGTTATGTACATGTATGGGGCAGTTCTGGTGACACCCTTTCTCTTCTTTCTTACCTTGCTCTTCCTTTCCATCCTTACCTATTTGAGTTCATTGTTTTCCTCTTTTCCCATCATTCTTGTCTACCAAAACCAACAAAGACAACAGATACTTTTTATTAACCTATGTACATGCCTCAGTGTAGAAAATGTACTCAGGACCATAGACAGGAAGAAGGAAATGGGTCTTGGGTGACTCTTTAGGGAGCTGTAATCCCACAGGCAAGAAACAGAGGAAAAGGGGCTGAAATGAGCCAGAAAGAATGGCAATGGATATGATCATAATAAGAGGACGGACAGGAATTGTAAAGGTATGGAAGGAAGGAAGAGCAACAAAACAGCACAGAATAAAGGAAAAATGAAGGCTGTAGAGAGTATAAAGGTTGAGATCCAGATACACAAAGTTGAATGAGGGCATTAAACAAACAAACCAACAAAAGTCCAGACAATCCAGGACCAGGAGAGAAAATGAATGTTGGGGAGCCTCTGCAAGAATTTTCCGGTCCAAAGCACTTCACAGAGAGGAGAGCCAGAGACATGTAGTAAATTCATCCAAAACAGGAAACAGTATGTATATTAAAACAAGTGAGAAGGACGAAAAAGCCATGCTTATGAATCAAGTCCTAGAAAAGGCAAAAGCAAAACTTGTGTAAGAACAGACACACAGACACACGGTATTGAAGAGATCTCTTAATTATAAAAATGACATCAAGGGATAGAATGTATTTTCATTGAAAGCATATTCCCTTCCAGTTTCTGTTCACATGCGCGCAGGTTTTATATATTTATTCATTTTTTCTTCTTAAGGTTGCAGTTAGGAGATGTTCATCTTTTCAAGCACCAAGACTTTAGTCATTTCCTGCTCTTCACTCTGCCTGGAACATTCTCCCTTAGAGTCTTTGCACTGATGTATTCTTTTCATCCTCAGATTCAGACCTCTTTTCTGAGCTCAAACAGACACTTACATCAAAACACCTGATTACATATTGTATTCGTGCTTGTGGCTGCCATAACAAAGCACTACAAACTGGGTGGCTTAAAACAACAGAAAGGTAGTACCTCACATTCCTGGATGCTAGAAATCCACAATCAAGTTGTCAGCAGGACATTGCTCTCTCTGGAAGTTCAAAGGTAAAACTGTCCCTTGCCTCTTCCAGCTTCTATTGTGAGCCATCAATCATTAGTGTCCCTTATCTTGCAGTTGTTATCACTGCAATTTCTGCCTTAGCCATCACATGGTGTCCTCCCAGTGTGTGTGTGTGTGTGTGTGTGTGTGTGTGTGTGTGTGTGTGTGTCCATGTCTCTTTTCTCATAAGAACACCAGTCTTATTGAATTAGGGCCCACCCGACCCCAATTTGACCTTAGCTTAACATGCGATGACCCAATTTCCAAATAAGGTCACATTCTGAGAAACTGGGGGTTAGGACTGCAATATATCGTTTTGATGAACACAATTCAAACCATAACAGGAATCTTAGACATAATATGTCTGAAGTAAATCTCTTAACTGTCCCAAACATATCCTAACCCTGTTGTTTAATTTCAGTAAATGTCACTACAATCTATCCAGTTGATCAATATAAAAACTCAGGAGAAATCCTTGATTTCTCTGCCTCCATCATAGTCCACATCCAATCATCAGCAAAACCCGGTGATTTATCTCCAAAATGAACATTAATCCATCCTTTCCACCATTCCACTGACATCTCCACTGAGAGTGAGCCCAGGCCTCTGCCACCTTTGCCCTGGTCCATGGAAGGCAACAACTTTCCAAGGATTCTCCTTGTTACCAGGCATTTTTCATAGAGATCTTTTAAAGACATAAATCTTTTCATATAATTCTCTACTTAAAATCCTTTAAGGCTTCCCATAGCAGTAAGAATGAAATTAAAATTCCTTACCAAGGCCTACAGACCCTCAATGCCTCTTGTCCAGCTTGATCTCATATTGTCCCCCATCATGCACCGGGCTTCCCTCTATATCATTGGAACAGTAAGCTTTTCTACTACCTGAGAGCTTTTGCATTTCCTGTGTGATAAACTCATCCACTGATTCTCAGCACGACTGGCTGTCTTTCTTCCCCTCAAGTTTCAGTTTCTTCATCAGAGATGCCTTCTAAAATAACACCACATAAAACGTTTTTCTAGTTTCTCTCATGACCTTAAATGGTCCCATTTGCAGCTCCCTTGTAGTAAGTTTCATGTCAGTACCCTTGCCATGCCTCATGCTAGGCAGAATGTCCATACTTCTCTGCCCCTAGACACATGAATGAGCAGGGAATGCTGATTTTTGTGTGTCACTGAGATATTATGATTGTTATACAGCAAAAAGTGACTAACACTTTCTATCTCACCATCCTGTTTGTTTTCTTCATGTCACTAATTAAAACTTTAATGAAATTAATTATTTACTTAATTATTTTCTTGTTTATTAGCTCTCACTAGAGAGGAATGCCATGGAGAGAGGAAGCATTTCAGCACTGTTATCTCCTGGACCTAACACTGTGCCTGACGTGAATAATGTAATGGATATATGAATTCCCTTTGGGGATTTTATCTGTTCTTCAGCTGACCCAATATTGTACTGTCTTTTGTGTTGTTGTTGATTATTTTATTAAATTAATTGGGGTGACATTAGTTAGTAAAATTATATAGTTTCAAGTGTACAATTCTATAATACATCATCTATATGTTGCATTGTTTACCAACCAGAGTCAGTTCTCCTTCCATCACCATATATTTGACCCCCTTTACCCTCTTCTACAATCCCCAATCCCTCCTTACCCTCTGATAACCACTAAACTGTTATCTCTGTTCATGAGTTTTTGTTTGTCTGTTTTGTTCATTTGTTGCTTTCAGTTTTTTATCCCACAAATGAGTGAAATTATATGGTTTTCATTTTTTTTTCTGTCTGGCTTATTTTGCTTAGCATGATCATCTCAAGATTCATCCATGTTGTTGCAAATGGCAGTATTTTATCTATCTTTATGGCTGAGCAGTATTCCATGGTATATATGTACCACATGTTTTATATCTTCACATCTATCAAAGGACACTTTGGTTGTTTCCATGTCTTAGCCACCATGAATAATGTTACAATGAACATAGGGGTACATACAAGTATATCGTTACAAATAAATGTTTTCAGATTTTTGGGGTACCCAGAAGAGGGAATGCTGGGTCATATGGTAATTCTATTATTAGTTTTTTGAGGAAAATCCATACTGTTTTCCAAAGGGGCTATACCAGTTTACATTCCCACCATTAGTGTGTGAGGGTTCCTTTTCCCCTACAACATCTCCAACACTTGTTATTACTTGTCTTTTTTGTTAACAGCCATTATAAAAGGTATAAAGTGGTATCTCATTGTGGTTTTGATTTTCATTTCTCTTAGTAGCTAGTGAAGTTGAGCATTTTTTCATATATCCATTGGCCGTTTGTATGTCTTCTTGGGAGAAGTGTCTGTTCAGGTCCTCTGTCCATTTTTTAATTGGATTGTTTGTTTTTCTTGTTGTTGAGTTGTATGAGTTCTTTATATATTTTGGACATTAGCCCCTTTTCAGAGGTGTTGTTTGCAAATATATTTTCCCATTCAGATGGTTGCCTCTGTTTTCTTGACAGTTTGTTTGCTGTACAGAAGTTTTTCAGTTTGATATAGTTCTATTCATTTATTTTACTTCCCTTGCCTTTGAGGTCAAATTCATAAAATCCAGTGGCACAATCGGTTAGCATGTGGTACTTACATGTACTCTCTATTTAAAAAGTGCTTCCTATGAAACAAATTAGAAACTTCAACTTTAATTTCCTAGTTTTCAAAGTTTGGGATTTGGAGACTAGTTTAAAACAAAACAGACAAACAAACAAATAAAATTCTTCCCTCGGTAAGAAAAGACAGAAACACAGAAAAGATCACTTTTTAATAGATGTGACTTTTAATTATATTTTTTATGCAATTCCATAGTTTGTAATACTTGATCTCAGTCTTTCTCTAAGCGGCTCCACTAACATCTCAGAATCACCACCAGAGCTCCAAGGCTCCGTTCTTGATGATTCAACAGTCTTCACCAAACGATTTCCTGCAATAACATTTTTTCTTGGCTTAAATTGAATTGGCACTTGGGATACAATTATATCCCATCATTAGTTCAAGTCAAAATGTAAAATTAGTTATTTCTGATTCACACATTTGCAGACAGTTCTTTTCCTGTCTATGCTTGGCACTGATGAATTACTGTATTTTTCTAGACAAATAAATTCTCACAGCTCTTGGGGTTGTGGACAAGATTGTGGCACACAACTGGTGTCCAAACTGCCCAATAATTGTAGAGGAGTGTTTTGAAAATACTAAAATCACAGGTCTCTAGCAGATTGCTAACCACTAACTAGAATTTAGGAAGAAGGGATAGGCAAAATGATACTTTACTTCACAAACTATGCCCTTTCTTTTTAAACAATTAACTAGTCTCACTAATATAATCCTTTCTTGAAGCCTGAGGCCCCGAAGGCAGCTTTAAGAAAATTTGAAATTCACTGTTTTATAAGACAATTACTACCCTGCTACTGTATTATTTTATCTTACACTTCAAGTTATGTCTTTTTACCTTTCAAACTGAAAAACAAAAGAAATAAACAAATGTAAACTCTAAAGAAAATTAAAGAAGTACAGGAGATAAAAAGGTAAGAAGACAGACAGGGATTAAAAACTATTTCATCACTTGAAGTGGGCATACTTGCTTAGCATAGCAGAGAAGCACCAATACATGTGACTTCACCATAGGAAACAGCTTATCTGGGCAAGACAGAGAAACCCAAACTCCACTGAGGTGTTTGTAATTATCTTCCTGTTCCTACTAAAGGAAACTTCAGTCATCTCCACCTATCCCCGAACCACACCAACTCAACCAGTTCAAATGTCACAACCCCACTCAAAGGTGCTGGTCACAGGTATTAAGGAGATGCTAAGCCCCACTCCCCAAAGAACACCAACTGGTGTGTCATGGAGCCAAATGGTCTCCTAGTCTCCTCTGCTCTTTCTTTTCCCTTCAGCAAAAGCACTGTATGGCTTCACATCCATGCAGTCTGGGTGTTTCTGAAAGTTTCTCATCTCCTCCCCATCTCACAGGGCTCAGTGAGAGGTACTTTGGTGGTGCTGGTAGGAATGTGAGCTGAGCCCTGGGCAGATCCTAATCTCCACCCTCTGATGGTTTTCCTCCTCCATTATGCATTCTCTCATGGGTGAGACATGGTCATTGTCATGAAAACCCCCACTGGGGCACGGGAGACTTCCTTTCCCACAGATCTCATAACCAGCACACAGATCATGCTGAAACTGTGCTGATGGAATCAGTGAGAAATGCATGTACTTTTCATTCTTCGTTAGTTCATTCTATTCATTGTGTGCATCTGAATGCCTAGAATGTGCTAGGCATGATTCTGAACACCAGGGATTATCGATATAAATCAGGGAACAGCCTGGCCCTGAAACAACTCCATTCTTTTCAATTTTAATGGGATTTTCCAGATGTTGTCTTTTCTTCATAGCAAGCTTCCTTTAGCCTTTACCTTCCTCTGGTTCCTCAGTCACTCCAGTAGAGCCTCCAAAAGTGGAGTTGCAGGAGGGCAGCTCATGATAAACTCCACACACTCGCCTTGCGTTTGCCATCTCCTGTGACTGCCAGGTTTGAACCCCCTGATTCCGTCTCTCTCTCAGTGGTTCCTTCAACAAATAGGCTGGGTACATGAAACAGTCAGATGGCGGAAGGTGTTTACAGTTGAATGGATGCTGCCAATGCTTCCAGTTCAGCCTTTCATGGGTTCCTAGAGACATGGCACTCCTCCCATGCACAGCCACACACAGTGGCACAGCACCCTCATTGCGCAGGCCCAGCCTTTGGGGAGCACGTGACAGTGGCAGCATCTGCAAGGAAATTATTCAGTTCTTTTTCTTAGGGAAAAAAAAAATGAACTCTTGAAAAAAAAAATCACAGTTGGAGCCAAGTCAGTAAAGATCAAGGCAGCACATTAGGCGTCTTTCTACCATCTTAGTCAGCTCAGGCCACCATAACAGAGCTCTACAGACTGGATGACTTAAACAACAGAAATTTACTTTCTCACATAAAAAACGTGGAGGCTGGACGTTCAGGATCAAGGTGTCAGCAGGGTGGGTTTCTCTTGAAGCCTCTTTCACTGGCTAGCACACAGCCTTCTCACTGTGTCTTTCCTAAGTGTGTGCACACATCCCTGGTATCTCTTCCTCTTCTTATAAACACGCCAATCATGTTGGATCAAAGCCCCACTATTATGACTTCATGTAACCTTAATTACCTCCTTAAAGGCCCTGTCCCCAAATATCACAATGGGGCTAGGGCTTCAACATGTAAATTTTAGGAGTCACAATTCAGTTCATATCAACTGCATAATACTATGACCTTGCATGTGAATAGAATTCTGAACCTTTATAATGCAAAGTTCTGTTTAATTACATAAATGTCAATATCTTTACTTGGCTATGAAAAAAGGAGGAAGGAAGGAAGAAGAAAGAAAAAAGATTTAACGTCTATTTAAGGGTTGTTTTTTTTTTTCAAGTAATGTTTACAATATGAGATTTTTGTTTACAAACGTATATAGAACACAGCCACTATATAAGATGGAATTCCATTTTACATCAGAACATTTCTGCAGGTGTCCTCACTCTGGAGGGGCTTATTGTAGTGATTAGAAATGTAGGCTCTATGCCAAACTGTCTATGTTCACATCTCAGCTCCTCTACTTAAGAGTGCTGAGAACTTATACTCTCTGCCTAGTTTCCTTATCAGTAAAATGGAGACGATAGTCAAAATATCCACCTCATTTTTGGGGTTACAAATAAAATAATACTCTTGAAACATTGTCTTTTAAATAGTATGCCATCTATATATGTTTCTTATTACTTTTGAGTCTCACAAGTTTTATGTAAGGTAAACAAGGCATGTATCATTATTTGTTGTTTTACAGGAAATATTTAGGATCTAAGTGGATTGCCCAGGGGTGCATAACAAGTTCCTGGTTGACCCTGAACCAGAATTCAGGTCTCCCAGCTCCAAGCACTTTTCCAAGTACTGGGCAAACATGGAATGGGGGAGTAACCTTCCAAAAGGCAGTGAATACTGGCAATCTTATCCCATTATCCCCATTATCCAGATGATCTTATCTTGGCAGGAAAACTCGGAGAACTCCACTCCTCTCTCAGTCCCAGCACAAACCCACTCGGTGCCATTCTAGAATCAACAAACTCTCTGTTTCTGATTCTGACATTTCCTGAATGCCTGGCCTTGAGGACACAGATACAGGGTGAGGCCCCATCTGTCAAAGAGCCGAGAGCCTTTGGTGACAATTGTCCAAAAAATGGGAATGGCCCACGTAATTTACCCTCCCACTGTGAGATGGTGGGAGAAGACCTCGTTGGCCCAGTGAGTATTATGCAACTCTGACTGAGTCAATAGAGTAGAAGAATGAGTTCAATCTAACTCCGCAGACTGTTACCTCTGGGTTCTGCTCAGAGGAGGAGCAGCATCAAGCCTCAGGAGCCACCAGTCCCTTCTGCGGCCCCCTTTTTAGAGCTGTTCAGCACCTTCACAAGTAGGAAGTGATGACTCTCCCAATTCTTGTTAATTGATTGGTAGTGAGGCCACGAGAACACACTGACTTCTAAGGTTACAAGGGCCCATCCACTATTCATCTGGGGGCTCAGGTGTCATTCTTCATAAATGTGCTTTTGAGTTACGCTCGGAGCCATTACTAATATCCAAAGCCAGCAAAGAAGTGAGGAAGTGGTTATTCTGGAGTTGTTCTGAGTGATTGTCTTTTAAGTTTTGCACATATTATTCTTATTTTTATTAATAATTTGAAACTGTGGTTGCATTTAGAGCAGGGGTGTCCAAACTGCGGCCCGCGGGCCAACTGCGGCCCATGATCCATTGTTAATTGGCCTGCAGCAAATTCCAAAAATACATTTAGTTTACTTAAAGAAACTAGGTGAGGCAATACGTACTTCACCTCGAGTGAGTGGCCCGGCTGTTTGTGTATTTTACCGCATATGGCCCTTGGTGAAAAACGTTGAAGAAAGTTTGAACACCCTGGATTTAGAACATATCACACAACTAAACATACATAGTCAAAGCGTACCAGGATGGAAACAGAAAGTTTCCACTCACCTCCCTGCCTCCCTGTCTGATCTCATCTGCAAACAGCAAGTTGGGAATTCTGCTCCCTTTCTCTGCTCCCTGTGTGGCTTCCTAAAGCCTCTGTTGCTCCAGGCTCTTTGGTGCAATGTACAACCTGATCTCATCCACATCTCCAGTTTCTAGGACTCCCTGTCTTCCACCTACAAGCAAACTAAAAATGAGCTAAGAGCCAGATACTCTTGTATATGCATTTGCTCTCAGAGCTGCTACCTGAATATGGGTGCTAAACTCTACATACAAAACTACTGCTCGGGAGTTGCAGGGCTGGCCCTCTGCTCAGAATGCCTTTCTACCACCCCTCCCCTACTCAACCTGATCATTCCCCTGAATCACCGAAGGCTCAAATGCCCAACTTCTGTTTCTCCAACACCCTCTTCCAAGTTCTATTGCTTTACTTACATATTACGTATTATAAACTATCTGTTAATGTTTCTGTCTCCCCAACTAACCCATAGTGGGTTAGAACATAGATCACGTCACACTCAGCTCTGTATTTTCAGTTTCCTGATAGGATGAGGGGAAAAGAGCCATTTACTAAATGTATGTGGAACTGAACCATACACAAGTACAGGAGAAAAAAAAATGAAAGACCACTGCCCTGGAAATAACCAACTATAAGTATCCATGCCAGCACCTGAACTGATGTGAGCCCCTCCAAATTCTGTGCAGGATTTATGATTATTAGACTTGACTCTTCCGGAGAGTATTTTACAAACTATTTGGTGACACAAGACCAATACGTGTGAAATATCACAGAGCAGTCAACTGTGTGAGAAGAAATATGAGCTCAATCACATTTTAATGATAGAGATTTGAACAAACTAAGGCGGGTGCCAGAATTCATAGGAGATAGGGATGGAATCTGAATAGACCTCAGAGTGCGGTTGCACTTGAAGAGATGGAAGTGAATAGCATTTGAGATGAAGGAACAGAAGGTGCAAACTGTGAACCCTGAATCTGAGCTCCTGTCTAGGTACAAACGGACTCTGCAGAATGTATGGATGACTAAAGGAAGGGCTGCATGAAACAATCAACTGCAGGGGCCACCAGGCCAGAGCAAATGGCCATGATGGTAATAAGGCATAAGAGGTTGAAGAAAAAAAAAAGTGGGCAAATCAAAATGAGAGTGAAACAGGTAGTATCATTTAAAATTTAATTTTCAAAATAATCTAGGCTTTGCATGACAGCCATACCTAAAAGTCTTCTGAAATAGTCTTTAGCTTCACATTTTATTTATTTATTTTTTTGTATGGTTTTCTTCAGAAACCATTGGTGGTACCTTTTTTTTATTTTTTACTGGAGAAAATTTAATTTAAATATCTGTCTTAGGTAATTGGTTGATGGACAAATGGGCGTTCAATGGGGTTTAAGTTCCATTTGAGGTATTCTTTCACAATTAGGCTGTACAAATAAATGTAAAAATCATTAACATTAACTGAAAATAGCCATTCACTGTAACTCCAGGACTAATAGTGATCTTGATATATCATTTAGAGTTTCAGTTCAATACTGAAATTTCAGTTTATGACTTGGTGAGTGGTTTTTCCATTTAAGAGGTTTTTGTTTTGTTTTGTTTCTTAACAGCAGAACAGACTTAAAAATAATTGTAAAATAGGCTAAAAGAGGTTTATTAAAGTAAGGTGTTTTTTGTTTTGTTTTGTTTTTGATAAATTCTTCAAAGACTGTCTGTGGGCTCAGGATGACCGGCAAGGGTCCCTATAGTTCCACAAGTGCTGTCACAGAAGGACAAGCAGTAGTTACTTATGCCTATAAACCCAAAACTTATGTTCATATTTATGCGAGATGGCACCATAAGATGTAAGCTCTAGAAACTCTGGTTACTGCTTCCAGAATCAAATGCCAGTCAAGTTAGGCTTTGCTGCATTGGGGTATCTTATGGAGAGAAGGAACATCACACACTGCAATGGCACGGGCATAGGCACTGCCTTTGATGTTTACTTCAGTGTGTCCTGTGACAACATGTGACAAGTGAAGTTGTAGACACTAAAATTCTGCAGTTTTAGGGATAAGTGTTTCCTTGGATGGATTTTCACATATTCTAGAGAGAGAAGGAACTAACAGTCTCGTCAGTTCTGAATGATACACGGCTACCCAGACTTGGCCACAGCTCTGAGCAGATCATCAGTTTCATCTTTCTTATACTTGATTTCTCTATCAGAATGCCTACTGCTTCATGTCTTTAGCACATGTTCATGAACACCCCTCTGCCAAAACCATGTTAGTGGGAAAAAAAGTTAGCTATGATGGCATAAGACATCTTACTTTGCAGCTAAAGTACTATCAATCACAAACGACACCACCAATTACCGCATTTCATATATTATCTGGAAGGACCCCCTAAGCATTCTCTCAGCCTAACCCCCTCACGTTAGTGATGAGAAAACAGAGGCCCAAGTAAGTGACTTGCCCAAGATCAGATAATCTTTTAATGGTTATTGGGAGAAACTGATAATCAGTTAAAAAGTTATAGCATTTATTCACCTGATATCTCTGTCCAGTTTTACTACTGCCCTGGTTTCTGAAAGCCAAACACAATGTCAGTTTGGCTCTTGCCCAGAGAAGAGCTAGAAACCCTAGTTTCCTCTAGGTCCACAGTGAGGACCAAGGCTGTCCAGACAAGGAGGGTGCTGCCCACTTGTGGATTCCTGACAAGGCTCAGTCCAGGGCTGGGCACATTCAAGATTTCTCATTGATTGGGACAGTACAGTATGCCCATAAAAACAAGCATCTCAAGAAAAGATATTTCACTAAATAATTACATTTTGATTAACTTGGGTTTAAATGGAATCCCTCTGCAAAATGCATTTGTACTTTAAGCAGGATTCAAGAAGCAATCTCAAATAGACCACTACTTCACTATGATGAAATCTCGCTTTTGTAATTTTTTTAAATTGGCACATCAGGATCTTGAGTAAGCTTATCTTTTGTCTCCATAAAAACACATTTCATACATCATGACTTTTAAAATTACACTCCACTCATAATTCTTAGATTTTACATCAGAAAACAATGGGTGAATATACTAGAACTTTCTTTTAATTGTCCCAGTAATCTCTTAAAGAATAGCTGTATTTTACAACTCTGGAACTTACACTATTTTGATAGTTTAATAATCTTCACAGAGCTGATATTCAAATTTTACTATTTTTATGTTTTTTTTATAACTATTACAGAAATAATATTCAAGATATTTAGCCATCAGCCTAACTTAGACACCAACTACTCAGAAATGATAGCTGTATCAGTGGGACAGGGTTCTGGAGTACCTCAGATATAACCTTCTACCTGCTGTATCATAAGGTGACCTCATGGTCTTCAGGGAGAAGCTGGGGCATAAAGCAGTGGGGCATGGGGTGGGGTTGGCAAGCCCAGGGAAGTGGCTATTTATTTACCTATTGGGTGTGTTTTAGTATATTCTATAATCCCTTTGGCAGCATAGGTGCATGCCTGCTGAATATCAGCCCAACCTTTCATTTTCACCATCCCATATCCAAGACGTAAAACAAAATTCAATCTCTCTCTCTCTCTCTCTCTCTCTCTCTCTCTCTCTCTCTCTCCCAAATACACACGTACAGATATTTACACCTGATTCTAATAATGGTGGTGATGAGGAGGAGGAGGAGGAGAAGAAAAAGAAAAAAAACTAACACTTTTGAAGACCTATCATGTGCCAGACATACTTGACATGAATTACCTTATTTAATTTGAACAACAAATGTATGAAGTGAAAAGATTTTGTGAATGGCAGGAATTTAAAACTCAAATGAATACAGCAGCAGAGAGCTTTCTGACCCAACATCGATTTTCAGGTTTCCAATATGGTCTAGAAACCAGAGGACGACATTTGAAATAAATGAAGCTCAGGAGTCTCTTAACTAGGCCACTGAGATTTCAGCAAAGGAGTAAATGACATTTACACTGCTACTGACCATTCATTTCCTTGTCTGCAGACAGAAGGTAATAGCGTCTGCCCATTATATCCTTACCTCACCTGGGGATAAAGACTTGCTGAATTTCAGCCTATGCTCTCTTAGTATAGGGAGCTGTTCTTGGACTGCCCTAGAAGAAGAAGAAATACTTTAAGCCATTCTGGCTGGTATGGACGAGGGGTGGGAATTCCAGCTACCCTGGTCTTAAGAGCTCCAGCAGTGAACACAAATACCACAGGAATGATTTTGAAATATAAAGATGCATTTGTGTTCATTCAAAAAAGTAGTATCAAAAGATTAAATCATATTGGGAAAAAAAAAGTAGTATGACCTCAGCCATAAGGCAAGTGTCTTTCAATTTAAAATGTTACTGTACACAGAAGCAGAAATATATCTCTATACATTTGCGTGTGTGTGTGCATGCACCTAAGGTCTAGAGTTATCTAGAGGAAGAATATTCTTCCAAACTACTCGCCTGAAATGCTTTGAAGTCAGATATACAGCTGACCCTTTAACAACGTGGAGTTTGGGGCACTGACCCCACCCTGCAGTCAAATATCAGTGTATAATTAAGTTGGCCCTCCGCATCCAGGATTCCCAGCTATTTTCGATCTGCAGTTTGCTGAATCCACGGATGCAAAACCTGGGTTTACAAAGGGCCAATTGTATATTTACTGAAAAAAATCTGTATACAAGTGGACCCGCCCAGTTCAAATTCCTGTTTTATTCAAGGGTCAACTGTATAAGAACTCCTCTGGAGCTTACTCTTTAAGGAACTCACCCTAAGCTCATAATAGGCCTGAGAAGAATTATTCAGGTGATTCGGCAGAGAGAGGAGAATAATGTCTGAGACCCTTTCAGCCCAGGATGGTTCTCAGCAATAGTGCTCAAAGTCAAGAAAGGTAAGGAATGAGAAGGGTTGACTTTGCCTCCCTCCTTTCCAAGAGTACAAGTGCCCAGTAGCACTTTGTCCTTCTTCCAACTGGTTTATATTAACAGGTCAGAAAACAATAACTAATGTTCTCTAGACATCCACTTTGAGCCCAACACATTATGTCACTGAAAGCTCTCTACAACCCTGAGTTGAGCACTATTCTTACCTTGATTTTATAAATGAAGAAAATAAGGTTTAGAGGCACAAAGTGACTTAGCAAAAGATCTAAGGCTAGTAGTCAGTGAAAGAGGCAGGATTTCATTCTAAGTTCGTGTAATTCCTGACTCTAGACACTAGATCACTAGCAATTTTAGGGCTGATTCCTCTGTTCTTTCCTGCCATTCTAGTACAAATATGGCACTGGATTTGTGCAAGTGTGATTAATGTCAAACTTAGCATAATGTTGACTTAGAGAAGGGCCTACTTTGCCATTGTTTTTGACAGCTCTGCCTACAAGATGCTGGAGAAGCACATTCCATGACAAATGTTTGACTTCTGGAAACTGTTTTTGATGCCTAATGTCAAAATAACTGTATTTCACTGAAAAAGTCAGTCTCAAAAACATAAACAATATAACAAGAGTCAGACACATGCCAGATATGAAACACTTTCTGTCATGTGAACCAGCCATCCCAATAGTATAAGCACTGCTCTCCAACGTTCTCAGAGGAAGTCAAAATTTGATTTAAAATTGGCACACAACTGACCAGTCTTGGGATGCTCAACATAATTAGGCACATAATCACTGACTGCTAAGAATGTGCAAAGTTAACAAAGTAACATTTTTCCCAACATCCTACCAAAAATATTATTTGCAGATTTTACTGGATTGAGAAACTTAAAAACCTAAAATTATACTGAGTTGAAACTGATAGGCGAAAAAAACTCACATTTTAAATTTTGTAACATTTCTAAAAGCCCCAAAACTTTGGCTGGGCTTTCTCAGTGGCCTCTTCTCACCTCACGCTGTTCATGCCAATTTCGGAGGAACCCTTTGAGCTGACACTTGTCCTTTAGTTCTGCATAAGAACTATTGCTCCTCGGCTGACATATTTGAGTCAAAAGCTTTACTTTATTCTTACTCAAACAGAAATAACATTATTTTCTCTATTTAAAAAGGAGTAGGGAAGAGTAAAATTTTTTTATTAAATTAAATGTGCTATCTTTTTTGGAACATCTCCACTCAGTCCTACTGATCCTTTAAACACTACCATTAGTGGAACTCAAACAAACACACAGACTTTCGTGTGCTTAAAAAATCTTCCAGCATCAAGTATCTGGCACTCATTATCGCTTTGAAATTGTGTTCACTAAATTGCAACTTCCTGTCTGCCAGGCAGATTCCTTTTTCATCAACACTAGAAATGAGTCAGGAGGTAACTCAAGATCTCCTTTATCCCATGGAGCAAAAGCAGAAGCAATTCCAGTTCTTAATGTGTGGCAAGCCCATTCATTTGAGAGAACCAATCATTGATTACAGAGTGTGTAGACACGATGAAGCTGACAGCTTCTACGACTCCTCCCAGAATTGGATACATAGAGCATACTCAGCAGGTACCACAGAGAAGAGAGGCTACTGGCTAATTATCAGGAAGAAGAAAAAATATCAAAGACCTCCAATATGAATAGGAAGTCACTTTTACATGTGAAAACTGTCCACAGAGGGTTAGAAAGTAAGATAATGATGAGGAAATAAATAGCACGCAAAACAAATTACCTGTGAGAGACTATATCAAACAGGTGCAGCACATATTCATAAGCTAACTCCTAAAAACCAGAACACCCTGACTAAAAACCTGTAGGGTTCTCTTCTAATGAGCAGCAATAATATGTGTACTTCAGATATCTGTCAGAGGAGAGAAACTCAAAACCTCTGCCACTTCTTACCTGTGACTGTGAGCAAGAAGTCCATATCTGGAGGACAGCCTGGTGGCCAAGGCCAAGCCTGGCAGAGCTCTGGAACATTCCGAAACTGTTGCAACCAGCCATGCTAGGCCCTCGTCCACACAGCTGGACCTAATTAATGGCCCACTTATAAGTGCACCAGGTGATTCTAATGTGGCTGTAGCGTTGAGAAACTCATCATAAAGCAAATGCAGTTGTTTGTTCCCTGGGAGATTCTACATGTTATCTTATGCATAAGATAAGCAAAGAAATATCCCTGGTTATCTTATTTACTGAAAAGATTGTAAAACGGGGGGTTCACAGCACCTCACATTGTTCCCTTCCAGAGGATGAATAAGCAGTACTGACTCCAAGCCTTAACATTAAGAATTGTTATACTTCTGAGAAACCTAATGGTTTTCATTTTAGAGACTCTGAGTTCTTTACATAATTATCTCCCTCTTTGACTTAGCTGCTGAAACGCTTAGCATTTCTTATGAACTCAACTCTGCTAAACCTTGTGTATTAATTTTATCCCTGGTGTGGGGACAGAAGCCCAGAAAGCAGTTTCCAGGTTCTCGGCCTCACATAGAAAAGTGCTGGCTCAGGTAGTAAATGGCCATCAACTGTGATTGGATGGCCATCAGCTGTGACTGGATGGTTAGTTGGTCGTCAGCTGTAACCAGTGAGCCATTGGCCACTAATATAACTGCTGTGGCTACGCTAGCCGAAAAATGGGGTCTAGCAAGAAGATGGTGGCTGAGCCTGCAAGAGCAGATTGCAGAGAGGTGGATGCCGCCAGCGAGAATATAGTGGTATGACTCCCCTACGTATGGCTCCGTGGGTGTTCCTTTTTGGCCTCACTATGTCCTGTGTTCTTATGTGGGGAACAGAGCAGAGAGCTTGCAGGCCACCCCGCGTGACATGTAGCACAGCGAGCAGGGTCTCCCACACGACACCTGGATTTACCTTTTTTCCTATTCTATGTATTATGCTACTATATGTTGTGCTATAAATATTTTTGTAAGCCATTTTACATCCTATTTGGTATAAAGTGAGATACAAAAAGAAGAAATCAAATATTTATATTTGATTTAAACAAACTGTAAGTATCTTATATGAAACTTTTGACAGCCTTGAAGGCACTGAATTATTGAAGGCTTGTTTCACCAGTGTACCAAGTATGGTCCTATTAAGTTTGTCCTATGAAATGAATTGGGAGAAAGTATCATTAAGAGCATAGTAAAACAAATTACATTGATATCTTCTTGATGCTGAATTATTCTTATAATAGGTAAGTATCTCTATACCAGACTAGGTTACTCTAGTGATCACTGTTATGTCCTACCATTGAGAATAATGAATCAAAATATTGCAATCATACTGGAATAGATATAAACTTTCCTTAAGTCCAGGCACTTCAGGTTTGCAATTGAAACTTTTAAAAACATCTTTGCCCCGTTTAACTTATAAAATAGGAAAGTCTAACATAGAATCATTTTTTAGCACATATCACAAATGAGCTACATATTTACAATTCATTTTTCAAATTGAAGGAATGTATCCTAGAAAACCTAGGACAAATAAGGGAGGACAGAAGGCAGAAATGAAAATTTGTATTAATAATTCATCAGTTTGCAAACATGCTAAACTAAAAACAAACAAACAAACAAAAATCAATTATTGAGCTCTTATTCTGTGTACTATTGTCATAAGGGGTGGCTCCCCACATAAGAACGCAGGACATGGTGAGGCCAAAAAGGAACACCCACGGAGCCATAGGTAGGGGAGTCATACCACTATAGTCTCACTGGAGGCTGGGGGAGACACATGCAGTAGTAGCCACATGATCCACAGTCCGCCATTCACTTCTCCACCTGTCAACCCACCAACCTATCAACGCAGCCCTGCAGTGACATCAGTAGCCAATTGGCTAACCGGTTATAGCTGATGACCAACCAATCACAGTTGATGGTCATTCACTACCAGAGCCAGCACTCCCCATGGGAGGCTGAGAGCCTGGAAACTGCTCTCCGGGACTCTGTGCCCACAACTATGAAAGAGGTTAGAATTTAAAAAAAGAATGAAATCTAGTTGGAGAGAAACAATTCGCACTTTTTAAAAATTTCCAAACAATTAGAGACATATTATGAGTCCTAAACTGTGACATTCAGACTTTAGGTCCTATAAGCATTCAGAAGAGAGTTTATTATAGATCGTAATGAGAGAAAATTTCACACACAGAGAAACGATAACATCCTTTCTGCTGTTTTGGAAAGAACCCTCCATGTTGCCAACCCTCCTTTCCAAAGACCTCATCACTCATAAATGCAGGTCAAACAACAGGCCAGTTACTGTGCAGTATGTCTGATGTGCTGTCCTACATGATGAAGAAAGATGAAGAAATAAAGCCTGATAATGTTTTCTTTTTTATTTCTTTCAGATTACACGCGTAATTCCATGTGAAGCACCAGAGGCTTTAAAATAATTGAGTAATTGGCAACTTCTTGGCAAAATTTTCTGACTTTTCCATCCAGATAGGCATGGTAAACATGTAAATAATTTTTGCAAACTAATTTTCTTTCCAAGTTTGGCTTTCTCCAAATAAAAACACTATGGGTCGAAATAAGATTCTGAAGAAGAATCTGAATGTCCCTTTACAACATACATACGTACAGTCACATACTCCTGGATTTATAAACCAAATAAAACTAGGTGAGAAGTATGATAACATAGACAATATCACACGTTTTTCATTGGCTCAAACACTGTAAAAGAAGCTCAGCACATCTTAACAGTACTTTAGCAATATTTGAGTCTATATAACTTTTCACTTCCTCTCCAGATCCCAGTCACCAGAATCACTATAAAAAAAAACTAAGCCATAAAAGTCGTACCACCTATTCACAAAGAATTCATCATGTTATATTTGGATAATGTAAATTATTTGCAAGGAAAAGCCACAAGCCTTCAAACTACTTAGCTGAGCAATATTATTTCTAGTTTGTATTTTCTTTCCCTAATTTTTAACCCAAACTTACTCTATGACAGGAAATTAAAAGGTAACCATTCCCATGCCAAGTGTAAGTCAACACACTTATTTAAGAATCTCCATCCTCTCCGATTTCAGGTCCAATCCAATTTCTTCTCCTCACCCTTAATTTTTCAACATTTTTCATGAAGATCTGGTCTATAGTGATCCTTATGTAAACTTCTTGTATGAAGACTGGCTGCAACTATGGGACATGGTCCCTCACTCACACTGTAGTTACAGAGCAGTATGGTCATTAGGAAAGAGGACTGAATTAGAATTCAAAAATGTGGGATCCTATATTGGTTCCACCACTTTCTTCCTTTGTGGCTTTAGATAAATTATGTAACTACTTTACATTTCAATCTCTTTATTGGTAAAACACAAAAGAAAAAAAAAATGAAATCAGTTTTAAGCAACCGGTATGTCCAGTTGTAAGTATAGAACAAATTAGATAACATATGAAACTTTTTAAAATTACAAAGGGCTATGCTTAATTTTTTCACTGTTTTCAATTTTTCCATTTATTCAAGATAATATAATATAGAGAGAAGACAGTACGAACCATGGCTTTGAAACCACTATAGTCTTGACTGGAAATAAATAGGTGTTGGATGTGTCCTTAAACAAAATAAGTGACCAAGGGATATTGTTTATAGCATGTCTAATTTAGAAAATTATTCTTAACAAAACTCCACTATAAGATTCCATGCTGAAAATGAAAAGAAATTGGGAGGGGAAGGGAGAAAAGGGAAAGGAAGGGAAGAGAAGGTAAAGGAAAAGAAGGAAAGAAATCAAGTATATTTACATAGCTTAGAATAATAAATAGAAAATTCATTAGCATGGTCTGCATGCATAAAGCCCACAAGCAGTGCTATATTCACCCAATGATTAGGTGAGAGTAGCACACTCTGCAGAAGGTAACACCCAAGCACTGACTTTACTTTCCTGGACAAATGGAACATTCTATAGGCAGGAAGGGGAAAAAAAGCTGTGCCAAGTTCCAGAATATGGTAGAGACATCATTCTAACAGATTTCTTCTAAAACCAGTCTGCTTTGGGGTTTTTGTTATGCTCTACTTTCTGGCTTTATATGATAAAACAGTACTTCTCTCCTTTCAATATTCAGGTAAATGTTCTGAATTCTCCTCTCTTTTTCATTCTACCCTTTCTTCTCAACCCCTTGACCTAAATAACCCACTTCTTAAGTTGGATCTATTTTAAATAGATGTGTACACACACACAGACTCACATTCTTCCCCTTTTCATCATCACTCTCAGGATTAAAAAAATAGCTAAAACACTCGATATGTTAAGATTCCCCTACGATTTCTCTGCCTGATACTTTATTATGAACAGAAAACACAACTGCATTAACCTCCCCAGTTTCCCCTGCCCAATACAGAAACACAAACAGACTTGCACTTTTTAACCAAGAGCTGTACAAGTTGGAACAGACTTTAGATAAACTGTAGCTCAGAAAGTTCCCTATATATTTCTGCACAGATGACACGGACCTGCTTTCATGTTTCAGAAGCCTCAACAAACATATAGAGCTGTCGTTGGCGAAAGGCTATATGAAAGATGAGCTAAATATTAATTATGTCAAGCTAAAATCGGAACTGAAAGTAGAAGCTCCGCAGCGTACAGAACAAGTCCACCTCTTTAGTTATATAACAATAATCTTTAGTTATTTGTGCTATTATTCCTATCATTGACACAATGTTACATTTATTCATTTAACATTATTTCCAAGTATAATCTCAGAATTAGATTGTAAACACCTTGAATTTAGAGACATTAGTTATTTATATTTCTTTGTATCCTAAGTCCTAACTTAGAAAATCTCCAATAAAGATTTCAGAGGTGACGGGTATATTGATGAGAATATACTCTCATCCTCACTATTGATGAAAAAAATTACATCACATGTCTGTTATATAATTAATTAGTTACATAAATGGGTGTTTTGCTTTATTCTTGAATGACAACACAAAAGTATTCGGCTTAGGATGCTATGTAATGTTCAGGATTATGTCATTCATATAGAAAATACATACTCTAATGTTATTTATGTACCTACAAATAAGGGTTAGTTTCTCACTTTATACTTATAGTAGTGCACTTCCCTTTCTGAAGCTTTTTTTCTACCCTTTGGTGCCCACCCCCATAATTATGTAGGGGGAGTATAAGTCAGATCTTGTATCAGTGCTACTTTTCCTTCCAGTCAGTTTGATTTTCATGAAGATGGATTCCATTAGTCTCCTTTTCAAAACCATTCGTTTTCTCAAAATTTAAACTCAAATAATACTCATAATAAATGAGTATTTAAAATTATCTTATTTTTCTAGGGAAAAGGGTATGAATGAGGCTAATTAATGGGGTTAGCGGGAATTGTCTAAAAGTCTTTGAAATACCACAGCTGGTGAACCCTTTTGGACAAAGTGGCTCCCTCTCGTGGAAACAGAACCCTCACTGTGGATGTGTTATACAACCCAGAACGTTAGGATGCCTTCTGAAGATATCAGAGCAAGTCAGAAGAATCTGCTGTTGGTATTTTGATAGTCTGTGGCAGGTGGGAAAACTGGGAGAAAAAATCCTAAAACCAGAATCATTAAATGGTTTGCCTTCATTTAACTGCTCTAATTGCGTAAACCCTCTGGAATAACGAGCCAGGGGAACCCCCACCAGTGATGTGCGTGGAAAGATATGCACACTTGGGAGTTGAGAAAAGCGTCTCCACAGATGCTAAGTAGAGGGTATGATGTGACTCACAAGTTTTCCAAATTTAATCACAGGGCTCCCGGAGTAAAGAGAAAGAACAATTAAATACCAAGCTCAGGAGCTGTGAAAGGTCTGTACAGATTGGAGAAGGAATGAACAGGCTTGGTCTTGCGTTCATGAATGGACAGAGACATGGTTTCAAAGCAAAACCAGCACTTCAGAATCTGCCCTGTGTTTCAGACATTCACTCTCATTGTTTCTAAAGGTCAGTGGGTTTTTAAACTAAATAGTTGTAACTGGAGGAAATCATGATGTCAGTCATTGTTTATTTTGCCATATCATCTCTCCACATCTGTGGTCTTTTGTGTTTAGACTAAATTTGTTCATCATATTTTCTGCTATGTCAATTGTATGGGTCCTCTTAATGTGAGAAACATTACAAGTTGTTGCTGCTTTAAAAAATGTAAATGCTCTATAATTTGAAAAATTGAGTGAAAAATCCTGTAAGGAACTAATCTACTTGTTATTTCATTTAATTCTCCAACAGAGTAACATCCGTATACTCAATATCTATATTGCTACTTAGTGCAAAATTCACCTACATTAAAAAATATACCTGGAACTGAAGAAAAGTGTCTCTTCACCCATTATGACCATGTTACAGCTGTCTCTGTCTAGATGGCCATTTATCTGAACTCCTGGTTGGTTAGCATGTTCTATCCATTACATCCTTTTCACGCTACTCACTGAAGCACCCTGTAACCATCTCCCCTGAAGAATTATAACATGTGCTTTCACTCAGATCAACCAAAGCGAAGCCTGCCCCTGCCAAAGGGAAATGCTAAAAAATGTGCACTGTAGAGACAACTTCCCAGAGGCTGGACCCTGGGTGTCAGTCCCAACCATCATCCCCTACAATCTCAGGAGGATTCACAGCATTCACAGCTCAGTCACACAGGCTTGACATCCCACACACTCAGGCTTCCTGGCCAGTGGACTGACCATGTGCACTTTGTACACACAGTCCCCGCTGACCCTCATGTGGCCAAGTGTCAGAGAGCCAGTGTGGGAAGAGGAAGTTTTGCTGCTTCACCAATGAAAGCATTCCAGGACTTGCCAGACAGTGAATAAACACCACCAATGACTACTCAGTGTATTGTCGGCAGAACAATGATGCCCTGGAGGGAATGCTGCCTGAGATGCATTTGCAAGGGGATAATTCTAGAGGGTAAGAGCTGGAAGAAACCCAGCAGATGTGGACCTTCTGAGAGTCTCAGAGGAAGCTATCTGTCAGAGAGTCAATTGTCACCGTCAGCAGGTTGGGTGTGTTTGACGGAGGGTTCACGCAGATGGTGTCATACACCTGTGGGAAGCAGGAAAATGAATGCTGGAATAAAACCCATAGCAATTTAAGTACATTGTAAAATGTTAGTAGGTACCTCAAATTAATGAAATAACTCAGGGACCCTAACCAACCTTCTAAATTGAATTAAATTTATAGTTAAATGAGATACAGAAAATACTTCTTCAGCGCATTCTTCGCTGATAACTTTTAGTTTTATCTGTAAGCTGGCTCGAACCCCTAAAACATTATGATCAAAAAATTGTTTTGGCATATAAAGAGAGGTATTCTAGATACAAGTTTAATCAGCAAACTATAATCCCAGCCTGATCAAATTTACATTTTGTGTTGACATACTATATCTGTATAAATGAGCAGTTGGTAGAGTAGATCAGCATTTTGTATTAGAGTGAAAATGATCTTATGGAGCCCAAACTGAGCTAAGCAAATGGTGATTTGAAAAAGTAAGCAATATTCTGCCCTTTACACACACACACACCATATATATAATTATTATTAGGGTTGCCAGAATTAGCAAATAAAAATGCAGGACATCAGTTAAATTTCAATTTTAAATTAAAAATGAAAAAGTTATTTTTTAGTATAAATATGTTCCATGTAATTTGGGACAAAATTGTACTAAAAAATAATTTGTTGTTTACCTGAAATTTAAATGTAACTGGCCATACTGCAGTTTATCTAGTATTCATAATTATTACATATACATATGTATGTATAGACTATATATATAATTTATGTTATTTTTAGAGATTTTATCTCTGTTTAGGAAAGAGGGAGGTTGAGAGAGAAAGAGCAAATCTATAGGTTAAAGAACTGAGAATGAGAAAATTTCATGAAATTCATGGGGAACAGAGTATAGTATCCATTTTCTTCTTAACCATATGTACTTCCTGAAATAAACAGAGAACTTACTGATATTTTAAAAATAATACTATTGTAAATGGAAATTGTCTCATCAATATGTTAGTACTGACATTATTCAAGATTCCTGCTAACATTCCTTTCACACATTTTATAATTAGGATACATTAGATCCATAATTGGGATACAAGAATTTGGGAGACCATTATATTTATGTTATATATAATTATATCTATACATAGTTATATATATAAAATCTGACAAACATCTAACAATTAACCTGAACCTATTCCTCACGTGTAAGGTGGGAAAATAATAATATTTCTTAGGATATTGTATTATAAGAAATAACGAATGTAAAAAGTCTTCGTGAAATATGAAAACAAATATTATTATTATTAAATGAATAAATAATTTAAACATTAAAGATGTAAAAAATGCCGGCTCTTTCACACCCCTCCTCTATATCTAACATAGTGTGGCACTGCCAGAAATAGACCTGGGTCTTAAGTTTAAAATTCCAGGCCTTCAGAAAAATAATGTTCAGAAAGGATACTGTTAATTGCAAATCAAACACAGAGAACACTTCACCAAAGAGGAAGCTGTAACACTTTAGAGAGGCTCTCTTTGGCCACACTATTTTCCAAGCTGTCACAATATAACTTGCCTTAAAGAAAATTCTAACTGCAATATTCAAGAGATCACTTGGCCATGATCAAGAATGAAACCTCACCCTTTGCAACAACATAGATGAACCTAGAGGGCATTATGCTAAGTGAAAGAAGTCAGAGAAAGACAAACACCATATGACTTCACTTATATGTGAAATGTAAAAAGCAAAATAAATTAACAAACAAAACAGAAACAAACCTATAGATACAGAGAACAAAACGAGGGTTGCCATGTGGGAGGAGGTTAGAGGGCTGGGTGAAAAAGGTGAAGAGATTAGAAGTACAAATTGGTAGTTACAAAACAGTCACAGGGATGTGAAGTGCAGCACAGGGAATATAGTCAATAACATGGTAATAACTATGTACGGTGTCACAGGGGTACTAGACTTATGGGGGGGATCATTTCACAAGTTACGTAAGTGTCTAACCACAATGCTATACACCTGAAACTAATATAATGTTGAATATCTACTCTAATTGAAAAGTAATTTTTTATTAGAAAAGAAAAATAAATCCCTTTCAAACAATACGATAGTTATACTCTCCTTTTTCAAGCTCTGCGTCACTATAATCTTAACACTCACATTCTAGCGCAAAATGTATACAGTTTATTCTGGTTATTTGAGGTAGTGAGTTATGTTCTCTAATGTTGCCGTGAACACTGAATTAGAGAATACTGAACCATTGTTTCTAGGGGAAATACAGGGTTAAGTTCCTGGGAGCCTCTGGTTACACTATTTTCATCAACTGATCAATACATAACCTTGTTTGATGTTTAAAGAAATGTTATTCCATGTACATTGTTGATTCATTAACATTGAACTCACAGCCAACAGCACTATGACTCATGCCTGAACAAAATTTCTCTTATAAATGTATTTTCCCCGTAAAGCACATCGCAGTTTTCTTGCACTTAGGAACACCAGACAGCACTTAAGCACTACACGGGGGGGGGGGGGGGGGGGGCATTTTAAACAGCAAAACCACCAATAAAAAGAACAAAAATGTAAAAAAAACAGAGCACTATAAATAGACTGTGAAAAGGACACTTGTTTACAACCTAAGCGCTGAAACTAGAAGGCAGAGCATCTCTTTGTGCTTCGTCCACTGAGAACGAGCATGGTGGAAAACTTTAATTATTTTGCCACTCTGCCCATGTCTATGAATGATTATGAAAGCACTGCAAACATTATTTTGAGGCTATGAATAAGTTTCAGCAGGTAGGTGAATTCACAAATACAAAATCTTGGAATAATGAGGATCAGGAGTATTTAGTCTTTAAAATGTATTCTAAAAAATGAGTTATACTTTAGTATCACCAACTAGATAGTGAATTTCTGGACGATAGGCTATGTTTATTTTTGCTTACTGTTGTATTACTAGTTCTTAACATATTATTTACAAAAAGTAAATGACTCATAAACATTTGTCAGATGAATGAATGAATCAATCAATCAACACTTCATCTACTCCCACTACTCGATATAGTTCTATCTTCCTACGATAGGTTGCTTCATGAAAAAATATAGGGGACTTGCTCATTCAGATTCTGTTAAGATGTTCCAGACAAAGTAAAAAAATCAGCAAAACTCTGGACCACAGATATTTTTTTAATTTCTCAGGTAACCATTCCCCAATCCCCTCCCTCCTTTCAACTAGCTAGCGCCCCATTTCTAAACAATAAGGTCAAACCAAGCATAACTTTCAGAAGCTGGGTATCCATATTCCCTGCTGCCTTTGTAAAAGCTCTAGCTGTTGAATATTTGATGAGCAACATATGGTTGAATGATAGAACCAGTTATTGCTATCCAAAGACAGATGCAGCCCAGTCAGCATCTTGTCACAGTTTTCAGCTCACTCAGATGGACAAGTGTTTGCTAAACACTCATTTTTTACAATAAAAAAATAAAGAAAAAGAAAAGTAGCCAACACAGCTGGAGTCCATGACCATGACTTTCTAATAACCTGGTCGTTGAATGAGCCTGGCAGTAAATAGATAATTAATCCCCACCTATTGCACAGTCTGCAGGGAAGTAATTGTAGAACAAAGAGAGTGCAGGGCGATAATGCATCACATGACCAGGAAGACCCTTGTCCTTCAGCTTTGCTGCTCATTACTCAGCTTTGTCAAGGACCTTGCCTTACCATTAGCCACTTCCTCTGCTCACTCTGTCTCTGGTGCTCTTAACAACCTGGCTGCTTTTTAACTCTCAGTATGGGATAAAGCAGTGAGGGATTATTTCAACCATTTAGTTCTGTGCGGCAAGGCCACGCCAGGGAGGCCGGGCAGGAAATTGAAGGACTGACCGCTGCACAAAGTCCTGTGGTGTAATGAACTGACAGCATTTCTCAAGAATTCTCAAAAAGGAAGTTAGCATGGGGCGTTTACAGGATCATTTTGAGTAAGATAGGGCTCATCTTTAGGAAAACCATGTATACTACAAAAGGTGTCTGTAGTATGCTCTCTCCTACCTTTTTCTGCGGAGCCACTGCTAGCCTACCCAGGGGACTCCTTCCTCTAGAAGCACACCATTCCACATTGGAGTATTAGCATTTTGGTCAGCAAAACAGGGGCCAGATTTCCATCTTCACATGCCCTCTTGGCCAGGGCCCAGTGCAGAACACAGCCTGTAGGAGCACTCTGAGCTGCCCCATTTCCCAGCACATGTCCCAGCCCTATTCTTGGGTCCCGCACTACTCTGTGATATCTCTTGATTGCAGTCCTTGCTCTCAGAGGGCAGACACAAAGTTGTCAGAGGCTATTAGATGACCCACTCAGGCAATGGACACAGACTCTGAGAGGAGACTTTATTGGGGAGTGCATTCAGGAACAGTGATGGGAAGCAGTGAGGGCAGCAGGCCTGGACAGAGGGAGAAGTCAGGGTGCAATGCAGTTAGCAGAAGCTTCAGATCCCCCCACAGGAAGCTCTGGAGCTGAGACAGCACAGCAGAGTTGTTCCAGAACAAGGCAAGGGAGTGGGACCTTTGCACACCTGCCCCCAAATGATCACTCATAAAAATCGGGGCCACACTCACCAGGAGACAAAACTTGGATCAGATCCTTTCAGATTAGGACAGTTCTCATAGATGGGTAGTCATTGTTATGAGACCTCAACCACCAACACACCAGGCAATAGGGATAATCAATGCCTTGGTCCTGAAGAGGTGTGCGTTTGGGTTGGGTGAACCTGGGCACAGCTCTACAGATCCACTATTAGAGGCGGTAAGGCACTTCCTACTAACTACTGGGGTATTAACTTGCATTTTAAAAGAGCAATTTTCATTTTGCAGATGCCATTAAATCCAAGAGAACATGATGTAATGGTAAAGAGGTTGATATTTGAGGGTGACATTCCTTTGCACCCAATTGCAAAGGGATACTATAACACTGATCATGGCTAGCCAGTTTGCAGGGGAAGAAGAATGAGGCTATCTTGATGACTTTAGACCATTCTAGAACACACACATGCAATACTCAACACATACATGCCCACAACCTGCAGTCCTCCTTCTGCCAGGCCTGGGGCTCTGGATGGGCTCCAGGCCAGCCCACCCTGTGCCACCTGCAGAGGCCAGATCACCATCATCATGTGCCACTTCTCACAGCTTGACACGTCTGGCTCCAGGCTGCCTGGAGATTTCCCCAAAGTTCCTTAACAGTACATAGTATTGGAAAGTTGAAATGCATAAAATATATTTAGGCAAAATTACTTTTTTTTAAAAAATGAAAAGAGTGAGGATAGAAAGGAGGAAGGAAGGAAGGAAGGAAGGAAGGAAGGAAGGAAGGAAGGAAGGAAGGAAGGAAGGAAAGAAGGAAGGAAAGAAGAAAAGAGAAAGAATGAGGAGAGCGGAAGGGAAGGAAGAAAGCAGGGAGCAAGGGAGGACTAAATGGTGAGCTGTAAGATTAAAAGGACGGGTGTCATGATTATTTGTGGCTCTAGTGCCCACTTCAGACACTCAATAATGTTTATTCCGTGAACAAGAGAAAATAAATGCATATTTTGTATCAATATCCTCAGTGTATTCATTCCTGCATAATGCTGAAGAAATATGCTAAAAAGTGGTTTAAAGTACAATAATTGTTCACTTATATTGCAATAAGGCAATGGAGCAATACGCATAATCTCTACACTTACTTTCACTCTATAATAATTCTGTAATAAAATGTAGTCAAATGAGGAAAATGTGTACATAGGTAACTGAATTATTAATATTACAAGGTTTCACTCATTGAATCAATTTTAAAAATTGTTTCAGGGGCAGCCGGATGGCTCAGTTGGTTAGAGCACGAGCTCTTAACACCAGGGTTGCCGGTTCAATTCCCACATGGGCCAGTGAGCTGCACCCTCCACAACTAGATTGAAGATAACAAGCTGCCGGAGAGGCAGGTAGAAGGCTCAGATGGTTAGAGCGTGAACTCTTAACAACAAGGTTGCAGGTTCAATTGCCACATGGGATGGTGGGCTGCACCCCCTGCAACTAAAGATTGAAAACAGCGACTGGAGCTGAACTGCACCCTCCACAACTAGATTGAATGACAACGACTAGGTGCTGATGGGCCCTGGGAACACACTGTTCCCCAATATTCCCCAATTATAAAAAAAAAGTGTTTGTTTCAGGAATTATTCATTAATCTCTGTGTGTTTCTCAGTTTCCTATCTGTAAAATATAAATAATACTAATATCTGTCTCATAGGTATGTTGTAAGGATTACACGAGTAGAAAGTTGGGAGAGTTGCCTGGCATATAACAAGCACTGTATGTGTTACCTACTTATTCTTCTTAAAAATAATAATTAGCACTGTTTGAAAGTTAAATTAAGTTTTCATCTAAAAAGGTTATTTTGTGTGAATCTGCAAATACACACAAGTCTGTTTAAAGAAACAGTTACACGTGAAATAGAGCCCAGACTCTCTAATAAATGAATCAATCAGAAATTAGGCTTATCCAGCTTTTGAAGGAAGCCAACTTCGACACTGAAATAAACTGACTCAAAATACATATATAAGTAAAGCAATTAAGTTGGACATTTTCAAAGGGAAAACAAATTTTAAAAGTAAGAGAAGAGCTGTGATTTCCTCCTCTTGAGCTCTTTATCCATCTGTCTAGCACATATCACACCACGAGGTGCCTGTGAACATGACTCCCACGGGCAGATTTTTTAATGTTCTGTCCAGGACCAGTGCCAAGAGCACAACATATGAGGAAACCAAAAATCAGAGAATTTAAGAAATTTGCCCAAGATGGAGCAGTTAATAAATGGCAGAGCTGGATTCCTACCCTGAGGACAGCGAGTCTGTCCTATTTACCTTTGTATGTCCAATTGCCTAGTAGACACCAGTAAACGTTTGTCAAATAAATAAACAAAAGAATAGTAATTTGAAGAGCGGGATCAACAACCTGGTATCAATTCAAGTGAACTACCTCTCTGTAATGACAAGGCAGCATTTAAATCACAGATGAGGTCATACTGTAGATTTGGTTTATTGTAGCCAAATAAAGCAAAAAGTTTGGGATTTCTGAAATCCTCTCCTTAGTTATATAATAATAAAACCCAATGTTTCCTGAGCTGAGAATTATAGGTGTTGTCTGAAACTCCCTCTGTCTAATTGAATAGTGTTTGCCAAATTCAAAACAATGGAATATGATATCTGTACCATCACCAAAAAAGACAGATAAAATAACCTGAAAGACCTATAATTTATTCAAAATTTTAAGAAACAAGCATCTAATTATTTTTGTTAAAATTCTTTTCAGTGTTGAGCTGATGTTAACAATAAAAAACCTAATAATTCATTCAATTAAATATTTTCCTACTTTTTGCTGTATTATGACATAATAAAACACAGTAATAACAAGCCAAATGGTATAAAGATTAACAGTGTTTTAACAAAAACCAGATGCAAGCATTTTTAAATATCTGCTACTATTTCCTCTCTGACGTCTAAACATGTCTTTACAAGTCACAGACCTCTTTGCCTCTTCATGTAGGCAAATGGAACATCATTTTTCTTTTCTTAGGGTCCCTTTAGTGTATCCTGGGTCAGAACCTCAGGATAAGACTTTTTGGTGATTATTTTACACACACACACACACACACACACTCAAGGATTACTTATGGTTAGTACAATTTCCTCTTAAACTAGGATCCTTGTTCAGAGCTGAGGAAAATAAAATACCTCTTTTATTTTTTTTCTCTCATTTTAGAATAACTTTGCCAATAGTTTACAAAAGTTAACTTGACCTGCTAAAAATATCATTTGCTGACAATTGTCATCAAAGCACAATTAAGCCTCTCCTTTACTACCTATTTCTAATTCTTCTCTAATTGTTGAAAGAGATCCTAATAACCAGAAAAAATATATTCTTAATAACTTTTGAGTGTAAATGCAAGCAAATATATCAGAGGAATTGCTACTTTGCTCAAAATAGCAATGCAAAGTTTGTTAGGATAAACAAAAACAAAAAGCTATTTCAGAGACCCACTCCTTTCATAACAGTGGGGAGAAAATCTCTACAAAACCACATATTGAAAAATATTTTAATATAAGAGCCTGAAAAGGTTGGCAATGTGCTGTTCTCCTGTTATTCCTTTGCCAGTCTGACTGCCCTCAGCAAACACCCAAGCCCACTATCACCCACTCCAGGAGGAGCTGAACAGAGAAAACTGAAGAAAGATCTGCACAGATATTCGAAGTCCTTCCCCTTCTTTTACCACTGAAAGTTTTGTTCTCATTTATTGTTGGCCAGTCTTAAAGAACATTTGGAATGAAGGCTCTGAGAATGAGTATGGGTTCTTAAACAAGAAGACAACTTTGTTTAAAAAGAATTATACATCTCTGTATCTCTTAGCATGTGTGTGTGTGTGTGCACATGCTGTATGTGTAACATAAATATTTCACATGTGAACTGAATAGATGATACTTCTAAGATATTCTTGCTGTAGGTTGATGACTACTATTGCCCAGGGAGTGCTATAGTCTTACAATTTGGGAAGTTCCTTTACAACTAGACCCCAATAAGTAAATGACTCTCCCCGAAAAAGAATGGATAACACCCTCTTATCCACACGAACCTGTAACAGAACGCATTGACCAAGAACTTGCTGGCAGGACCAAGCCAACAGGCAGAAGCAATTTCTAGCGAACAGCAAATTTCACACTGTAATTGGTTGTACATCTCTCCCATCTCAGATTGTGGGCACTTTATTGATAATATTAGAACTATATTTAGCAAGAGTATATGGGAGGATGAAATACTTTCTCTTGAAACCACCAGAAATAAAAAGACTCTGGACTCTTGAGTATTTACAGATTCAAAAACTAAAAATGTATGATTGAGCATATGGAGAGGAGCTCCATGGACACGTGAAAATATACTTGGTGAGGAGGAATAACAACAAGAAAACAGGAATCTAGACAAGACAAAATGTGACCAAGTCTCACTAATGCAGATTTCTCAACAATTCCTTAATAGGAGGAAAGAGCATTAATATCAGTACCTCACTATTTTGTTAAGTGGATTTATAATCCAGTTAACTTCACAATGAATGTTTTTTTGTTTTGTTGTTTTTTTAAATTAAATTTATTGGGGTGACAATTGTTAGTAAATTTACATAGATTTCAGGTGTACAATTCTGTATTACATCGTCTATAAATCCCATTGTGTGTTCACCACCCAGAGTCAGTTCTCCTTCCATCACCATATATTTGATCCCCTTTACCCTCATCACCCACCCCCCACCCCCTTACCCTCTGGTAACCACTAAATTATTGTCTTTGTCTATGAGTTTTTGTTTCTCATTTGTTTGTCTTGTTCTTTTTGGTTTATATACCACATATCAGTGAAATCATAGGGTTGTCTGCTTTTTCTGTCTGACTTATTTCACTTAGCATTATACTCTCAAGATCCATCCATGTTGTCACAAATGCTCCTATATCATCTTTCCTTAACGCCGAATAGTATTCCATTGTGTATATGTACCACAACTTCTTTATCCATTCATCTATCGAAGGACATTTTGGTTGTTTCCATGTCTTGGCCACCGTAAACAAAGCTGCAATGAACATTGGAGTACACGTGTCTCTATAGAGAAATGCTTTTATATTTGGATCAAAGACTTAAGCATAAGACCTGACACAATAAACTGCATTGAAGAAAACATAGGTACTAAACTTATGGACCTTGAGTTCAAAGAGCATTTTATGAATTTGACTCCAAAGGCAATGGAAGTAAAAACTAAAATAAACAAATGGGATTATATGAAACTGAAAAGCTTCTGCACAGCAAAAGAAACTATTGACAAAATAATGAGGCAACCAACTGAATGGGAGAAGATTTTCGCAAACAGTTCCTCTGATAAAGGGCTAATATCCAAAATATACAAGGAACTCATGAAACTCAACAACAAAAAAACAAACAACCCAATTGAAAAATGGACAGAGGAGCTGAAGAGACATTTCTCCAAAGAGGACATACAAATGGCAAATAAACATATGAAAAAATGCTCAACATCGCTAATCATCAGAGAAATGCAAATGAAAACCACAATGAGATATCACCTCACCCCAGTCAGAATGGCTTTCATCAACAAGACAAATAGTAACAAGTGTTGGAGTGGCTGTGAAGAAAAAGGAACACTCATACACTGTTGGTGGGAATGCAGACTGGTGCAGCCGCTATGGAAGGCAGTGTGGAGGTTCCTCAAGAAATTACTAATAGAATTACTATATGACCCAGCAATCGCTCACAATGAATGTTTTTTTTCCAGAGGTTCTGCCTTTACAATAAATAATTATTTTACCTTCTAATTAAATAAGTTAGTGTAGAGAATGCTTAGAACAGTGCCGGGCCCATAGGAAATGGGACATAAAAGTTGGCTACTTTTATTATTACTAAAATCCTCATTTTTAGCACCTCTCCAGGTACTACATCTGAATCTTTGGTCTGGATTAAGTAGTCACTGCCTATCATAGTCAAGATTCCAGGGTAAATCTAGTTAATCAATACTTCTTTCAGGGTGCTGCCTTTTCATCCTAGTAGCTCATTTAATAACGACATCCTAGATCATGTATATCCGTGTACCCACATATATCCATCATGGCAAGATGTTCCATGTGTATGTGTTATGTCATGTGTATCAATTGTGGTATTCTCGTGGAAATAAACTTTAAATCTCCTTATTTTTAGTGAGGAGTGATTTCAGACACTTTGGTATGTACTAAACACTTTGGGTCCGTCTTTTTATATACGCACTCGTATATATAAAATTGACATGACTAATTTCATCACCAATTTTTCCCCCCATCAAGCTTGACTCCAAATGCTATAGAAATCAGACCCATCTTAAAAGAACAATCGTGGGCGGACGGGTGGCTCAGTTGGTTAGAGCGTGAGCTCTAGGCGATGGGGTTGCTGGTTCAATTCCCACATGGGCCTGCAAGTTGTACCCTCCTGCAACTAGAATGAAGTCAATGAGCTGCCACTCAGCTCCGGAATAGCCAGATGGCTCAGTTGGTTGGAGCCTGGGCTCTCAAACACAAGGTTGCCAGTTTGACTCCTCACCTCCCACAAGGAGTGGTAGGCTCCACCCCTGCAACTAACAACGCAACTGGACCTGGAGCTGAGCTGATCCCTCCACAACTAAGACTGAAAAGACAACAACTTGACTTGGAAAAGTCCTGGAAGTACACACTGTTCCCCCAGAAAAAACCCTGTTCACCTTCCCCAATAAATTCTCCAAAAAAAAGGACAATTGTTTGCCACCATTGAGCCTATTCAAGGAAAATTCTATTCTTAAGGCAACTGCAAAGGAGTAACTTGAAAATAGTTCAGAGAAATGAAAGTATTGCTGGAATAGGTATATGGCTTACCACGATAACCTCTTTGAAAAAGCAACCTACCATCCAATGAGATACATAAGATACAATGCATTTGGGAGGCTACTCCGGTGAAGAATCATGTTGTCACCTCCTTTGTATCCTCCTCAAATCCAAACATAATGTTTTCTGAAAGGAAGTCTTTCAATTAATATTTGTTGAAAGAAATAACCAGTCACACTTAATATGATGTATTTTCTATATAACATACATGCATGTGTACCATCAATCTGCACCAATGCATATTAAAGTATCTCCTTTAAATACAGTCACATTATCTCTCCAGATCCTCGTGCTCAGGCCCCAGTAATCTATCAGCCAACAACTATTTATTAAGCATCTAGGTTTTCCTCTCCCCTTGAACATCCCAGAGGATTCTGTTCTGTCCGGGGCATGAGTCAGAAAAACACAGCAGCTAAGAATGTACCCACCCACACAGCACTTGTGTGTCCTATGGCTTGTTCTTAACCCATCTGCAACTCAAGTTTCATTTTTAACATAAGGATTTCTTATAATAGTTTTTAATAATAATAGTAGCTCCTTCAAAAGGCCATTGTGAGAATTAAATGAATTGATGCATGTAAATAAAAATCTGTACTTTGTAGGTAGTGTAACTGACTATTAATGGGTTACTTAACCTAAATATTATTTAACAAGAAACCTTAGAAATCACATTATTATTAGCTGATAGTTAGAGAGCTCCAGGAAAAGTTCTGAAGTAACGAGTGTCTATGGATACACACGTGTGATTGAGATTTCTAAATCTAGTTTACTCTGATGTTCAAAGTAATAATGTACTTCAAAATAGTAATAATACTATGATTAGCCTGTACATATCGAGCACTTTCTCCATTCCATTACTGCTGTCTTCTCCCATACCTTACATGTTTTATTACTTATTTTCTATCCAAACAAAATACAAACTGTGTCACTATACTGACCAGTGTACCATACTCAATGTATCAGCAGGTATACAAACTCTATTGTGTATATGGCAAAAGAACTTAACACCTCATCAATTTAGAAAATGTGAGCCACCTAAAGTTAATTGTAGATTAGCTAATACTTTTAAGGGGTGTACAGTCTCAATCCAAATGGAAAGTGCTCTGTTAAGTGAACAGAAAGAAAAGATTCCTTTTTCCTCCTACAGTATTACCCCACCTTTCAAAAGTTCTCTTTAAGCCACTACATTTTAATGAAAGACCTATATCAATACCTGTTTTTCCTAACCAAAAGAAATCTGAAGAGGATTTTTGCTTTACTGAAAAAGGGGAAAAGCAAAAATAGTGTTCAGCGTTTGTTTTCCAGCAAGCACAGCCAGTAGCGAGAGTGGCACCACCAAGCGTCTTCCCCAGCTCCTTCACACTGAGCATTAAGTTCTCAAAGCTGTCAGCTGTACCTGTGAGTATCTGTGCTTTATCTCCATTTATTTTGTGCATTCATCAGTATGATGTGTCCTAAGGTAATTGCTTCTTCACTTTACACCATTTCAGTTTACAAAAGATTTCATAAACCTACTTTCAGATAGCAGGGAGATCCTGTATACACATATGCATAAGATGTTTACCATTGTAAGTAAAAGCATAAAACATTTCTATTTCTTCAATTACTCATGATCTTCTGATCCCAATCAAATTGAAAACGGCAAAATTCTGAAGTTCTGGTCAAGATGGCACAGTAGGTAAGTGCTGTGTTTACCTTCTTTCATGGCCATATCAAAATTACAACTAAACTACAAAGCAACCATCATTGAGAATCGCCTAAAATCCTGCTGCACTGAAGCTCTACAACTAAGGACATGCAGAAGAAGCCACCACGAGACTGGTAAGAAGGGCAAATATGCAGAATGGGCTGGTTTCACACCCGTGTATGACTGTTAAAAATCAAGAGGGATATCTCGGCTGTGGCGGCCCACCCTAAAGAAAAGAGAGGTTCCAACACCTCCCCAGCTCAGGGTTCCAGTGACGAGGGAGAAGTACCCATAATTTCTGGTTGTGAAAACCAGCGGAGATTGTGACTAAGTGAGATGGAGCGCGGCTGGAGTCCTAGGCATTCCTCTTAAAGGGTCTTACCTACAGAATCACTGGCTTTGATGTCCAGTGCTGGGGCAGCAGCTGGAGAGAGGGCAGAGACATAGAGTGGGGAACTGAGTTGTCTGGCTGCGGGATAGGGGCTGTAGAGGAAGCTTTGTTCTGGATGGAAGAGCTAGTGGAGGCCACTGTTTTCTTGTTGAACCCTCCCCTTCCCAGAATGCCAGATGCAGGTGACTGCCATATCTGAGTCTCCATCAATCTGGCTAATGCCATTTGTTTGCTATGCCCTGGTAATTCAAGACACCACCCTGCCCAACTTTCAGGCACACCCAAGCATCTTCTGGTAGTTTTCTTCATACAAATCGGATGACTTGGCTCATGCTGCAGACATTACTAGGGTCTCTCAAAGATTCGCGGTACCCAAACAAGCAGCATCTGACTTGCATGTGTCCTGTACCTCTGGCGAAGCAGCCCTAAGCCTGGCACTAGTGGCAGCTGGCCTTGGTTCAAAGCTTGGCCTCGCAAGATACCTCTAAGCATGGCATGATTTCTGTATCTCCTGCTGGATTGCCCTGGGAGGGGCACAGGCTGAGTCTGAATTAGACCTAGAGTGGGTCTCTTCCCAAGTAGCCCTGGGGCTGGCGCCACTAGTGGCCAGCTTTGAAATTTGAAATGAGCTGGAGCATCATCCAGCTGCCTCCAAGAACAACTCACCCAAGGAGCAGATTGGGCAGGTACCAGAGTCCTGCTGAGGCACATACTGCTCTGTAGGGTCAGCCCCTATAGCACAACTCCTCCACTGTAGTCACGTCCAGTCATCACATTCAATGAGCCCAAGGGTCAATCCCTCCTACTGACATGCAAACAGTAACCAAGGCTCAACGACAAGAGGAGGGCACACGAACCCACACAAGGGACATATCTGGAGTATATAGCTCTGGTGGCCAGGGAGACTGTGCCACTAGCCCCACATCACACCTACTACATAAGGACACTCTACTAAGACAGGGAGATACAGCAGTCCTACTTAATACATAGACGCAAACACAGGGAAGCAGCCAAAATGGGGAGACAAAGAAACATGTCCCAAATAAAAGAACAGAACAAAGATCCAGAAAAAGAACTAAACAAAATGGAGAGTTCCACACACTAGATATAAGGATGCTCAATGATGTTAAGGAGAACATCAACAAAGAGACAGGAAAAATAAAAATTGAGATAGAAAACATTAAAAAGAACCAGTCAGAAATAAAGAATATGATAGCTAATACATTAGCAGGAATCAACAGTAGATCAGACAAAGCAGAGGATCAAATCAATGATTTAGAAGATAAGGTAGCAGAAAACACCCAATCAGAACAGCAAAAAGAAACAAGAATCTAAAGAAAATGATGAGAATGTAAGGGGTCTCTGGCATAACAACAAGCATACCAACATTCACATCATAGGGTTACCAGAAGGAGAAGAGAGAGAACAAGAAATTGAAGACCTATTTGAAAAAAATAATGACAAAAATTTCCCTAACTTGATGAAGGAAATAGATATTCAAGCACAGGAAGCACTGAGAGTCCCAAACAAGATGAACCCAAAGAGGCCCACACCAGGACACATCATAACTGAAATGCCAAAGTTTAAAAACAAAGAGAGAATTTTAAAAGCAGCCAGAGAAAAGCAGTTAGTTACCTACAAGGGAGCTCCCATAAAACCACCAACTGATTTCTCAATAAAAACTTTGCAGGCCAGAAGAGATTGGCACAAAATATTCATAGTGATGAAAAGCTAGGAACTACAACCAAGATTACTCTACCTAGCAAAGCTATCATTTAAAAATGAAAGACAGATAAAGAGTTTCCAAGTAAAGAAAAAGCTAAACAAGTTCATCACCACCAAACCAGTATGACAAGAAATCTTAGAGGGACTTCTTTAGACAAAAAAATAAAAAATAAATAAAAAATATGAATAATAAAATGGCAATAACTACATACCTATCAACAATTACTTTCAGTGGAAATGAATTAAATGTTGCAATCAAAAAATAGGATGGCTGAATGGATAAGAAAAAAAGACCCTTACATATGCTGCCTACAAGAGACTCACTTCAGATCAAAAGACACACACAGACTGAAAGTAAAGGGATGGAAAAAGATATTCACGAAAATAGAAACAAACAAACATACAAACAATAAGCTGGGGTAACAATGCTCATACTAGACTAAATAGACTTTAAATTAAAGACTATAACAAGAGCCAAAGAAGGACCCAGTAATCACACTGAAAATCACACAAAGAAACCCAAAAAACTACTTCGAGGGGACATGTCCATCCATATGTTCATTGCAGCATTATCTATAGTAACTAAGATATGAAGGCAATCTGGGTGCCCCTGAATAGATGAATGGATACAGGAAAGGTGGTGCTTATACACAATGGAATATTACTCAGCCATAAAAAAGAATGAAACCGTGCCATCTGTGACAACGTGGATGGACCTAGAGGGTATTGTGCTGAGCACAGTAAGTCAGACAGCGAAAGACAAAAGTCATATGATTTCGCTTATATGTGGAATCTAAAGAACAAACAAATGAAACAGAAACAAACTTATAAATACAGAGAACACATTGATCATTGCCAGGAGGGAGGGGGATTGGGGGTGGGTGAAAAGGGGAAGGGATTAGTAAGCACAAACTTGTTACGCAGTAGTCATGGGGATGTAGGGTATAGGAATATAGCCAATAATATTGTAATAACTCTGTATGGTGTCAGATGGGTACTAGATCTATCGGGGTGATAGATCAGAGGTGGGGTTAGGGGGAAAAGTGAAAAAGGTGAAGGGATTAAGGAATATAAATTGGTAGGTACAAAACAGTTATGGGATATAAAGGATAAGTAATATGGTAATAACTGTGTTTAGTGCGAGGTGGGTACTAATCGGGGGGATCACTTCTTAAATCATATAAATGTCTAACCACTATACTATACACCGGAAATTAATATAATACTGTATATTAGCTACATTTTAATAAACATCTTAAGAAAGAAAATAGCAAAATCCCATGGCCTATCATACCCTAAGGACAGAGGACAAGTGTATGCAATAAATTGTTCAGTGATGTTTGTATTACAGAGATTGAGGTAAGCGTAGGGCTATAGCTTTGTTCATAAATGCTTCTACAAAAGTTGACTTTGGAAATACATTCATTCTATAAATATTTATTGAATGCCTACTGTATACCAGGCACAGTTCTGGGTCCTGGAAATACTGAAGTAAATAAAACATAAAAATCTTTGCCAAAACACCATAATCCTTTACAAATTAAAAGGGAAAGACACAGAGTAAATAAATGTATTAACATCGGATTCTGGTTCAGTGTCAGGTGAGGGACCCAGCCTTAATGGCAAACATTCCCTCCCTCTCTAATGAATACTATGGCAAAGGACATTTGTTTTCAGCCTGTGGATCTTTGGCCCATGGAGAAATGAAAGGAGATGTTAGAGAAGCCGACAACATTGGATGTTATAGAGAGAATTCCAAGACTAGTGAAAAAGGCTTCACTGAGACCACCCTGTGAGCACAGGGGACATACTACACTGAAGTACAACTCTTGCTTGAAAAACACAAAGGTGAGGGTCTTGCTGAGGGAAGTAATTACACACTGATCCATGGCAGATTGAAAGTGCTTATTCCCCATGCCGTCCGTGTGTGTGTGTGTGTGTGTGTGTGTGTGTGTGTGTGCGTGTGTGTGTGTGACAGAAAGAAAGAAGAGGGGAAAAGAGAGAGAGAGAGACAGAGACAGAATCAACCCTCCTGGAGCCAACTTATAGTCACTGTCCAAGAAGGACAATGGGAAAGGGAAAGGTGGTCAGCACTGGACCAAGGAGACTAAAGGAAGTCATAACCAGTGGGGTAGAGAGTGCTCCACCTGTCTGGGGCCTATTAGTGATAATAACACACCTACCAAGATTCAGTCCAGCTAAGGGCAGCAGCAGGGAAGGCAGGAAGAGGCAGAGGCATATGGAATGGTCCAAAGTGGTCCCCCAGGGCCTACATTCCCTCTCTAGGTTTCCACAGGCAGAGGGGGAAAAAGTGGTAGAGGGGAGAAGCTTTAGTTTTTTAAATTACTATTAGTTTCAGGTGTACAAAGCAATGTAACAGACACTTACATGCCTCACAAAGTGATACTCCCCCAATCTACCATCCCTCTGACATCATATATAGCTGTTACAATACCATTAACTATATTCCTTATGCTGTACTCCTCATCCTGGTAATATATTATATTGTATTATATTGTATTGTATTGTATTGTATTGTATTGTATTGTATTGTATTGTATTGTATTGTATTGTATTGTATTATACTATACTATACTATACTATACTATACTATACTATACTATACTATACTATACTATACTATACTATATTAGATGATAATTAGAACCAGTCTTATATTATAGTAAAATAAGACCGGGTCTTGTATTAACTTTTGCTCCAAAAGACGCATTGGAGCTGATTGTCCGGCTACGTCTTATTTTCAGGGAAACACGGTATATATATATATATATGTGTATACATATATATATATATACACACATACATATATATATACATATATATGTACATATATGTACGTACATATATGTATGTATGTATATATATATATATTTCATTATAGTTGACATTCAGTATTATTCTACTTCAGCTTCCGGTGTGCGGTGCAGTGGCCTGGCATCTAGTCTATGAAATCATCCCCCTGATAAGTCCAGCACCCATTCAGCACCCTATATAATCTTTACAACATTACTGATTATATTCCCCAAACTGTATTTCATATCCCCAAGACTATATTGTGACTACTGATTTGCACTTTCTAATCCCTTCACCTTCTCCCCCATCCCCATTCCCTCCCATCTAGCAATCATTGTTTCCACCCCCCATATCTCTGAATCTACCTCTGTTTTGTTTGCTCCTTTATTCTGTTCTTTAGATTCTACATATAAGTGAAATCATATGGTACTTGTCTTTCTCAGTCTGACTTATTTCTCTTAGCATAATATTCTCTAGGTCCATCCATGTTATTGCAATGGTAAGATTTCATTCTTTTTTTAAAATTTATTGGGGTGACAATTGTTAGTACAATTACACAGATTTCAGATGTACAATTCTGTATTACATCATCTATAAATCCCATTGGGTGTTCACCACCAAGAGTCAGTCCTCCTTCCATCACCATATATTTGATCCCCCTTACCCTCATCCCCCACTGCCCACCCCCCTTACCCTCTAGTAACCACTAAACTACTATCTGGGTCTATGAGTTTTTGTTTCTCATTTGTTTGTCTTCTTCTTTTGTTGTTTTTGGTTTATATACCACATATCAGTGAAATCATATGGTTCTCTGCTTTTTTTTGTCTGACTTATTTCACTTAGCATTATACTCTCAAGATCCATCCATGTTGTCACAAGTGTTCCTATATTATCTTTTCTTACCGCCGAATAATATTCCATGGTTTATATATACCACAACTTCTTTATCAATTCATCTATTAAAGGACATTTTGGTTGTTTCCATGTCTTGGCCACCGTAAAAAAAGCTGCAATGAACATTGGAGTACACGTGTCTTTATGGATAAATGTTTTCAGATTTTTTGGGTAGATACCCAGGAGAGGGATTGCTGGGTCATATAGTAATGCCATTCGTAATTTTTTGAGGAACCACCACACTGCCTTCCATAACGGCTGCACCAGTCTGCATTCCCACCAACAGTGGATGCGGGTTCCTTTTTCTCCACAGCCTCTCCAACACTTGTTACTATTTGTCTTGCTGATGATAGCCATTCTGACTGGGGTGAGGTGATATCTCATTATGGTTTTTATTTGCATTTCTCTGATGGTTAGTGATGTTGAGCATTTTTTCATGTCTATTTGCCATTTGTATGTCCTCCTTGGAGAAATGTCTCTTCAGGTTGTCTGCCCATTTTTCATTTGGGTTGTTTGTTTTTTTTGTTGTTGAGCTTCATGAGTTCCTTGTATATTTTGGATATTAGCCCCTTATCGGAGGCACTGTTTGCAAAAATCTTCTCCCGTTCAGTTGGTTGCCTCTTTATTTTGTGGATGGTTTCTTTTGCTGTGCAGAAGCTTTTAAGTTTCATATAGTCCCATTCGTTTATTTTAGCTTTCACTTCCATTGCCTTTGGAGTCAAATTCATAAAATGCTCTTTGAACCCAAGGTCCATAAGTTTAGTACCTATGTTTTCTTCTATGCAGTTTATTGTGTCAGGTCTTATGCTTAAGTCTTTGATCCATTTTGAATTAATTTTGGTACATGGTGACAGATAGCACTCCAGTTTCATTATTTTGCACGTGGCTATCCAGTTCTCCCAGCACCATTTATTGAAGAGGCTGTCTTTCCTCCATTGTATGTTTTTCGCTTCTTTGTCAAAAATTATCTGTCCATATTTATGTGGTTTTATTTCTGGGGTTCTGAATTCTATTCCATTGGTCTATGTGTCTGTTTTTCTGCCAATACCATGCTGTTTTGATTATTGTAGCCCTGTAGTACAAGCTAAAGTCAGGGAGTGTGATACCTCCAGTATTGTTCTTTTTTCTTAAGATTACTTTGGCTATTCGGGATCTTTTGTGGTTCCAAACAAATCTGATGATTTTTTGTTCTATTTCTTTAAAAAATGCCATTGGGATTGTGATGGGGATTGCATTAAATCTGTATATCGCTTTGGGTAATATGGCTATTTTAACTATGTTGATTCTTGCAATCTATGATGACGGAATGTCCTTCCATTTCTTTGTGTCTTCTTCAATTTCTTTCAAAAATTGTTGAAAGAAAATAGTTTTCAGCATATAAATCCTTCACATCCTTGGTTAAGTTTATTCCTAGGTATTTTATTCTTTTTGCTGCAATTGCAAAAGGAATTGTTTTTGTATTTCTTTTTCTGAGATTTCATTGTTAGTATATAGGAATGCAATGGACTTTTGTACGTTAATTTTGTAGCCAGCAACTTTACTGTATTCATCGATTGTTTCTAATAGCTTTTTGGTGGAGTCTATAGGGTTTTCTATATATAGCATCATGTCATCTGCAAAGAGTGACAATTTAACTTCTTCATTCCCAATTTGCATGCCTTTTATTTCTTTCTCTTACCTGATTGCTCTGGCAAGGACTTCCAACACTATGTTGAAAAGCAGAGGTGATAGGGGACAGCCCTGTCGTGTTCCTGAACATAGAGCAAAGGGCTTCAGTTATTCACCATTAATTATGAAATTAGCTGAGGGCTTGTCATATATGGCCTTTATTATGTTAAGGTATTTTCCTTCTATACCTAATTTATTAAGTGTTTTAATCATAAATGGATGTTGTATCTTGTCAAATGCTTTTTCTGCATCAATTGATATAATGATATGATTTTTGTCTTTTATTTTGTTTATGTGATGTATCACATTGATGGATTTGCGAATGTTGAATTATCCTTGTGCCCCGAGAATGAGTCCCACTTGGTCATGATGAATAATCTGTTTAATGCATTGTTGTATTCGATTTGCTAGTATTTTGTTTAGGAGTTTCGCATCTGTATTCATCAGAGATATTGGTCTGTAGTTTCTTTTTTTGTGTTGTCCTTACCAGGTTTTGGTATTAGGGTAAGGTTGGCCTCATATAATGAGTTAGGGAGTACTGTCTCTTCTTCAACTTTTTGGAAGAGTTTGAGCAGGATTGGTATTAGATCCTGTTTGAAGGTTTGGTAGAATTCACTAGTGTAGCCATCTGGTCCAGGACTTTTGATTTTGGGAAGGTTTTGGATTACTGATTCAATTTCGTTACTGGTGATCGGTCTGTTTAGATTTTCCAGTTCTTCATCGTTCAGCCTAGGAAGGCTATATGTTTCTAAGAACTTGTCCATTTCTTCTAGGGTATTGAATTTGGTGACATATAGTCCTTCAGATTTCATTCTCTTATGGCCGAGTAATACTCCATTGTATAAATGTCCCACAGTTTCTTTATCCAGTCATCCATTGATGAGCATTTTGGTTGTTTCCATGTCTTGGTTATTGTGAATAGTGCTGCAATAAATATAGGGGTGCAAATAGTTTTTTGAATTAGTGTTTTGGATATCTTTGGATTGATACCCAAGTGTGGAATTGCTGGGTTTTTAAGGTGTTCCATTTTCTGTTTTTTGAGGTACCTCCATACTGTTTTCCGTAATGGCTGCACCGGTCTGCCATCCCACCAACAGTGCATGAGGGTTCCCGTTTATCCACATACTCACCAACACTTGTTGTTTGTTAATTTATTGATGATAGCCATTCTGATAAGAGTGAGGTGGTATCTCATTGAGGTTTTTCATTTGCATTTCTCTGATGATTAGTGATGTTGAGCAATTTTTCATATGTCTGTTGGCCATCTGTATGTCCTCTTTAGAGAAATGCCTCTTCATGTCCTCTGCCCATGTTTTATTTGGTTGTTTATTTTTTGCTTTTTTTTTTTGATGTTGAGTTGTATGACTTTCTTTTTATAAATTTTATAAATTTTGCATATTAATACCTTATCAGTTGTATCATTGACAAATATCTTCCCCTATTCAGTAGGATGTCTTTTTGTTTTATTGATGGTTTCCTTTGCTGTGAAAAACACTTTCTAGTATGATGTAATCCCACGCGTTTATTTTTCTCTTTTGCTTCCCTTTACCGAGGGGATATATCAGTAAAAATATTCGTAAGGGTAATGTCTGCAAGTTTACTTTTATATTTTCTTCTAGGAGTTGTATGGTTTTGAGTCTTACATTTTTAATTTAAGATTTTAAGTCTTTAATCCATTTTTAATTTATTCTTGTATATGGCATAAGAAGGCGGTCCAGTTTAATTTTTTGCATGTATCTGTCCAGTTTTCCCAGCACCTTTTATTAAATACACTGTCTTTACCCCAATATAAATTCTTGCTTCTATTGTCATAGATTAAATGACCATATAGGCATGGATTTATTTCTGGATGGAGAAGCTTTAGATTTAAATAGTGTTTTGTAATTTTAATTTTTATGGTGGTCTGGGGATATGACTTGTTATGATACTGATCTGAGACTGATTTGGGTACTTAAGTGACAATAACATATTTTATTATCTAAGAGTTAGTGGAGGAGCTTTGTGGACTGTTTAGAATTTCACCTACAGGTGGGGGGAGAATTGTCCCACAAAGAGGGTTTGTAGGAATAATCATAAGGAAGAAGTCAGATAGCTGCATGGCTGGGGCCTCTAAGTCCAGCTCTTGCTATGGATAGGTTACACAGATAATTTCAGGTAGGTACAGATACTGAAAAAATGAAACTGGTTCATAGTATGAAAAATAAAATGGAAGTAGGGATAAGGCAGTTTTAGCTAGGAAGGTAGCCTCTAAGGAGGTAACATTTGAGATAAATTTGAATTCAGAGGACAGGCCACCCATTTGAAATCTGGAAAGAGCATTCCAGGTGAAGGGAACTGCAGAGGCACACATGACAATTCAAAATTATGTTATTTCTACAACTAATAAATACTATGTATGTAATAATTTTATATTTTGTTTAAAATTCATATCTCTTTATGTGATCCCCACAACACCTAGTAACCCTGGAACTATGGGTCCTCATCTGTAAAGGGGGAAAACTTGGCCAAAAGAAGTGACATTTCATGTCAAATTAGTTTCAGCAGAGGACTTACGCCACACTAGCCTTGGCTGCAGTCTGTCGCAAGTTACCATATTTCCCTGAAAATAAAATCAAGTCTTAGATTAATTTTTGCTCCAAAAGACACACTAGGGCTTATTTTCAGGGGATGTCTTATTTTTTCATGTATAACAATCCACATTTATTCGTGTACAACAATCTACATTTATTCAAATACAGTCATGTCATCTTCTAGAACATCGTCATAACTCCCCAAACCCCGAATTCCGGCTTGAATTTCTTGCGACTCCATTTCCTGTAGAACCATTGGCCCCAATCTCTCATGTCCAGCAATAGAGCTCTCCTTAAATGAGCATTTCCTGTCCATGTAGCCTGCTCGTAGTGCATTGGCAACACAGCTGTCAGTGATTTTATCCCATGAATTCTTCACCCAAGTCACGACCTCTTGCAGGCCAGGCTTCACCAAGTTTCCACGCTGATTTCTCTCCATTCTATTTTCAGTGTAGTCATTGATTTCCATGCACAAATAGTCCTTGAATGGCTGGTTTAATGCAATATCAAGAGTCAGAAGGTAGGCAGTTATTCCTGTGGGAATCATTATTTGATCTATTCTTCTCTCTGTAAGGAAGTTCTTCATGTCTTTAGCGTGGCGAGTGCTGGCTGAATTCAAGACTAGCAGACCTCTTTGGTCCCTTTGCAAAACAAGTGGCAGCATTAAATCGACCCACTTCCTTATTGCTTGTGTGCAACAGGCTTTTTTGGTTTCAAGAACATAAATGCCTAAAACACGTTCAACCTTATCTTCCTCACCCTTAGTGATGATTAGAGGTGGGGCTTTCTTTCCATCCAGACGGATTACCAAAATATAGGTAACGCGTGCACTTTCGTAACGAATGAAGAAAATCTAGACTGACAACGCACCCCTCCGATCAATTGTCGTTTGAGATCCTTGGCCCATAAATATTGCAGTTTCATCCATAGCAATCATGTTGGAGAGTTGGTATTTAGAAAAGTCGATGCCATCAACAAAGGACTTGAAAGCAAGTGCACGTTTAATAACTTCAGTATCTTCCAGCTTGAACAGTGTTGTAGATCTCAGAGACAGTTCATGTTTCTTAAGGAAACCATCCAGCTAATGTTGTGATGCTTTGAATTCTTCTGGGGATATTTCTAACTGTGGTGCCATTGCAAGGGCAAATGCTTGAATATCAGCCCTGTGCACAACCAAAGCCTCTGCTCTCCTGTCAGCAATCTATTCACCGATGATGTCTTCCAGTTCAGGAAATAATGGTTGCCGACCTGATCCTTGCGCTCCTTAGCATTTTCCTCATCCACCTGTTGACTGAGGTTATTGTACTCTGCTCATCATTTTCGGACCATTCGGAGACCCAGCTTCTTCTCTTCGCAGGAAGCCATAAGATTCTTGCCCCGGGAGTCCTCCATGATTCCTTTCTTGTGCTCGATGGAATAGCTCTTTCTTTTTGCACTCATCTCGTCTGGGAGTCAAAATATTATTCCCTTTAAATCTACCATTAAATCAAGTGTCAATTGAAGACTTATGAGAAGGAGTGGCAACAAAAATGATGACAGTTAAGAATGATGGTCCACACAAAAGCGACGAAAAATTACAGGCACCAAAATTCAGAAAACATTTATTTCACACGAGTGCTTTAAGTAGGTCCGTTACGATACACGACATATTGAATTATGAAGATTCATATTAGACACAACCACGTTTGTTCCTTATCAAGTGCGCACGTTATTTGTGTGTTGTGTCTGTACTCCAATTGGCCATTTGGCAATAAGTCTCTAGTTCATTTGTTTATATAGACATTTACCTCTCGTCCAAAGGCACCCAATTGGGTATTTACAACTACTTAATTATAATTTATATTATCATTTATTTTAAATATTAATGTCAATAATATTATTTATATTTAATTATGTGTTAGTATTATTATTTTATAATTCAATACCTCTGTTGTGTTACAACAGACGTACTAAATGTATCGGTCTGGCTGACGATCTTAATTGGGGTTTATTTTTGGGGTAGAGAGCTTATATAACAAGCATCCTAAAAAATCATGCTAGGTCTTATTTTCGGGGAAATATGGTATTCAGAACCCCCGCATGGGAATGTTGAGGCTGTTTCTGCATTACAGTATCATATCTCCAACTTGGCTCCTCTGCCCCCAATCACTCTCGTTCCACCAACATGTGCTCTCCCATCTGACAGATGTATGAGGCAGTGGTCCTACCTGTGGAGACGAGTCTGTCTGGTTCTCCAGAAACAGCCTCTGAGATGGATTCACAATGCAGGGGGCTTTTTGAGCGGTGCTCTTGGCCACAACACCTGTCAGGGAGTCAGGGCAGCAGGACTTTGTGGAATTGTGATGATCTCACAGGAGGGCCCCAGCTGATGGGGTGCTCTAGAGAGCTGTCATAACCCTGCAGAATTTCCAGACTGGAAGCCTTTACCCCCATGTTGAATAATCACTGGGTACAGCCTTAGTCGTGTGTGTGTGTGTGTGTGTGTGTGTGTGTGTGTGTGAGTGTGTGTGTGTCTTTTGATGAATCCCTTCACAATATTATTGTAAAGTGATCTTCTAGAATCTGTCAACTCTTCCTTTATTGCTCTGAGCTGAAAACAATGGCTTGGATTTGCCAGGTGATGGATTTCAGGTCTGCTCAAGAAAGAACTGCCTAAGACTTTCCAGGGAGACAGGAAGCTCCCTGGTTGCAATAGAAGCTGAGAAGGGATTACACAGCCAGTGGACTTAGATGTTGTAGAAGGGGCTCCCCCACTGGTTGCTGGAATACACTTGATAACTCCTAAAAGATCCTCTCACTTCTGATCCTTCAACTTCTGCAGTTTAGATGGCATCCATAAGTAAGTTAAGTGTACTGAACCCCAAGAAATTGTTCTCAATCTAATTCCTTTTTTTAAACTTGATAAGGTTTCAGCGTATAAACTATCTTGCTTCCTGATCTTGCTTCCTCTATCACACAGTTGTTTTCAGTTTTATAGCAAATCTCTGTCTAATGACAGGAAAGAGGGAAACCTCAGTCACATTCAGATAGTCCGTGTCCTGCTGATGGCACTGAGATCACAGGAAATAGACATCCTTGTTCTGAACAACCACAGTGGAGAGACTGGGTTTCACATTTGGTCACTCCAAGAACTACACCAAAGATCCATCCTTTTAGTTATGCCACTAAATTCTCCACTTACTGGGCCCCTCTGGGGTTGTACTTTCAGGAAAAATAACCCCGTAATAAAAACAAATCCAACAGACCAGATGGAGGTTATGGAGTAACTTTCATACATGAGTGCCACACTTCCAGTTCTGGGGCAGTCTGCATTAGTACATGGTCTCAGCAACACACACAGAGGCCTGAGCAACTCGGGAAGTGATTCCAATGTGCTTACTGTTTCAAGTAGAGACTGTTTGGGAGTAGATCGTGCAGAGGTTACTGATAGTTCGTTCAGTTTGCCAATGTGATTTCTTTTGGATTCGTGACAAGTGTGTGCGTGAACACGAATTTAAAAGTCAGGTGTGCTTGAGCCTGGATCTCCCTGAGAAGCTGCACTGCGGTCCCCAGGCTTATCTCTGTGTGTATTCGCTCCACATAGGCTTTAATGGCTTTGACTACACACCACTAGAAATGCCCAACATGAGATATTTCCAAACACAGACTTAGAAACACCCAGCTTATGTGTCCTATGTGTTCAGAAATAAACAGGTGGGCCATCCTTTCCTAGAGTACCTCCGAATTTTCATAAACAAACAAACAAATGAGGTTATGTTGAAAATTAGTCATGCTTCTTGGCAGTAAAAATGCAGAAAAGAGGAAAATAAATAATTACAATGCTGCTTCCAAATAGTAACTGGGAAAATGCCTGTGGGTTCCCTTCTCCAGCCCAGGTCTTCCCTCCTCTCCCATTAGGAGAAGTATCAGTAGACATTTGTGCACTTACAAGTATTATGTTTTGTTTATGCACTGACCTTGTAACATTTTGTTAATTCAGAATATTTCTTTACACAGAGGGGAGTTGCTTTTTGCATTTGATTTTATATTTCATCTATGAGCTTCCTGACAGTGTCAGTCCCTGATGCACCTGAGCATAAAGGATAGGACCACTGTCATGCACTTCTGATACAGTTGCACATCCTACTCCTACAGAGACTGACCAAGAGCAGGGCTGGTTAGTTTGGGAAGGCGGTAAAACAGGCATTGTCACATAAGTATGAAGAGGGAAATCTCAGCTACCTGAGTTGCAGATAAAACAACAAGGGGACACCTTGATATAAAAGCAATAAATAATTGAATTGAATATACCTAGGTACTTATTTGTAAAACACTTTATTCTATATGTGTATGAAACCTTTTGAAACATAAGCTCCAAGCCATGAACTAGTTGT